>NC_135183.1:17652089-17978964 GCF_041146795.1 Maylandia zebra
TTTTCAGTCCAGTTGTGTCATTTTCATAAGTCCGCCTTTCCCTGACACTTTTTGTCTTTTGTTTGTTTTTGTCCTCCATTTGTCCAGTTTACTCAGCTTTTAAGGACAGTGCACATCATGTATTGTTTTCAGTTTGCTGGTGCAGAAATATTATGTCAAAGTGTTGTTTGCTATTTTAATCTAAACCAGTGTTTCCCAACATATAGGAACCACGGCACATATTTCACATTAACAAAAATGATAATAATCACACGGCACACCACCAAACAAATGTCACAAAATGCATATTGATAATTTTTCCCAGCGCACCAGCAGAATCAGATCGATTTCTCCCCACTATACCAATTTTGCTTTCTTGTGACCACTACTCATGCTATGGGCTTATCTGGGTTGGAATTTTCTCCAGGACCTTTTTTTCCCCAAAAAATATTTATCTATTGCTATTACGCCCTGTGTTGTCGCACTCACTATGTAATTTCTTTGTCGCCTGTTTTACTGGCAGTTTGCAACCCATTTAATTAGAGCAGGAAGTTGTACTGCCCTCTAGTGGAAGAGAATGTAGTTGTTCTGCCCATTACACCGGTCACTTAAGAATCAGGTGGAACCAGATAATCTGCATTTCATTTGGCAAACAGTGATCTAAACAAATGAGTCGTCTATTTCGTGTAGACACGTGAGTGAAAGGTCAGCGTTGTGTTTTAACACCAACACACTCCTGTGAACACTGTCGAGTATAAGACCTGGAAAAGCCGCCAGTGTCCAAAGAACTTTGAAAGACCTTCAGGAAGAAAAATGTAAAGAAACAGGCAGTGGTTCAAGACTTCTGCACACTACAGTTCCAGTGGTGGATGTTAACATGGCCAGTTGAGGTTGGCGTGTGTACAGTAATCCCTGTGATCCAAGGCTTCTAAGACAGTTTTTTTTTCTACTTTTGGAAGGAAAGTGTTTTTTTGTTATTTATTTTGGTGCCCTCATTACTACAGCCACACCTGGTCCTCGGCAGGCTTCCAAAAGCTGGTCAACCAGAAAAAACAGCTTTTGCAGAGGGTGTATTTAAAGGGGGAGGACCTAACACAGCATGTTTACACTGAAGGGCTTCACCACAGCTCAGTGTAACTGTAGTAAGTCCACCTTAATGACCTGTGACTGTGGGGCTGAATTCAGACGACTTGACATTGAGGTGTTTTTCTGCTAATGTGTATTTCAGTAAATAAATGCAGGAGAATGTACAGAGAGTCTGGAAACAAAGGAAGAGACAGAAACATGCACATTAAGTGTGTCTGTGTACAAAAGCTGTGATGGAAGCATGAACACGTCAACAGAAAGTTTAACAAACTGCTTCCAAAAAGGCTGTAAAAGCGTTTTACAGTGCAAACCGTCACAGTCCGTCAAACGTCTCTCACTTAAAGCGCTTGTTAATCAGCGTGGATACATTCAGCTGGAGATCTATAAACTACATCAAAAACACTGACACAAAGAAAAAGGTGCAATACGACACGGAGGAAAACACTCTGAGCGACGATGGCTTCATCTGAGAGCAAACCAATACTGATGACATCTGATCAATAACACCAACAGCTGATCTGACTCCACCCTCAAACCTGAAAACACCAGGTGTTTGTAGTACAGCGTACATGCAAATCATTAAAACCTCAAAGTGTATTCTTGAAAAATTTTTTTCCAATATCTAAAACTAATTTTAATAATGTAAGATGATAACATTACATCATTTTATCACAAACTTTGGATCAGAGTTGGAGTTTTTTCTCAAGGTACGACTTACTTTAAAAACAGATTCATTTTTCTTTGAAATTTTAGAGTAAAATTGATTTCACTTTTAGGAGGTTACTGAGATTTTCTCCATTCAGGAGGTAAAAGCAGTTTTCTTTAATAAATGCCCTTAAAACTAAAATTTTTACTTACCTAGACTCAGTTCAATTTTAGCCCTCCTCCCCTCCTTACAGTGTTGAATTTGTTCCAGTTTTCTTAAAACATTTCTCAGCTGTAATTTTTTCCAACATCCAAAAAGATTAAGTTTTCACAGGAAACATAGAAAAAGGAGTCGCTGTGAGTCACACAGAGTGATTCTGGTGTTCTGATGATGCAGGTGAGGAGCAGGTGACGCTTCGAAGCCTGGGCTGGTTGGTGTGTCTAAAACGTCTCACAGGTGAGTTTAAAGAAACAGGAAGTGAAAAGAGGAGATGTTACACAGTCAGTGTGTTTAAGGCTTCGGGAGCTCAGAGGGACAAAAACTGGGAGTCACTTTAACATCAACAGCCGGCTGCTTCAGTTTCTTTTGTTCCCTTAAAGTTTCGTCTGGAACTTCAGCAGTTTTTCAAGTCTCGTCCAGTTTCAGCCGCAGGTTTGAAAATAAATCTGTAAAAAGTAAAAGCTGGTTTTTATAAGCTGCTTTTTTTCTTTTACCTTTTTTCGCTTTAGTGAGTCGACGTGAAAAGTCGAAAAAGTGATTTCGTATAAAGACGAGGACACGAGGACGGGGTCAAATACTGAATCATGGTTCAACAAGTCCTACTGAAATGATCCCAAACTGAACATGTCATCAGAATTAAAGCTGTATCTGTATTCAAACTCGTTTTAATTTGAACTTTAAAGTAGACTCAAAGATTTTGGACTTAAAATTTAAATTTTAGTCAAGTATTTAAATACTGAAATAATTTTGTGTAACAATTCATGAACTGCAATTTTACAATAAGTTTTATTTTTTTAAACTGAATATTTTTAATGAGCTTAATGAGATAATGCAACAGAAAGAAAACTCATGGCACAAACTTGTGAAAAATCTTAAGTTCTAAAGTTCTTTTTAAAAAATTTCCTTCAGCGCTGACGATAAATGCTAGTATTAAAAACACTTGTCATAAAGTTACCATTAAATGTTATAGACGGGTTGCTTTCAATCATACGTACATACAGATAAAAGTTAAAACTATTTAGTGAATACTCTGGAGTGTTGGAATAAAATATGAGAATTTCTTCATCAGGATTACTCAACGTTAGCCTTTATGATGTTGCACCAGTTAAAATAATTCAAGATTTCTCTCAAAATGACTTTAATAGATTCTCGTTTTGTTAGTTGGAAATTTTCTGTAAATTCAGTTTTATTCATATAATCACAACAAAAGTCGCCTCCAAGTGTTTCACACTGGAAGGTAAGACAGAAGTACAAATTTGTGAAAAACGCAGATATAATAACTTACATTTATAGTTTCACATCTTAAACTTATAAAATTCATTATATACAAAGAAATTAAGAACGCACAAGATGAAGTTGGGTCTTCAGCATCAGAACTGTATTTATTTTCTGTATTTTTGGTTCATTAGAACACATTTACTCAGAAAATCCAACATGAAGCGAGTAGTGTTTAAATAAAGAGTTTTAGGTTTTAGTGTCTGAAGGACTCGTTTTACTGTTTGCTGATCTTAGTGAATGACTGAGGTCTGAGTCATTCTGAGAGAAATCTTAAGCTGAAAATGTAACTATTCTTTAGATGCATTTTCTTTCAGAAGGGAAAACTTTCAACATAATGAACAAAAATGATTATTTTTATAATACCTTTTCCTGTAAAATCTTTGATGTCTGATAATAAAATTCAACAACAAATATAAATAAATATGAAATATTTCATGTTTTCTCTACAAAAACAGGGGAAAAACTTGAATAAGTGTTGTGAAAATGTGGGTCATGTCTTAGTTGAAAAAAGTATCATTCTTAGAATTATTTTTAAAATTTTTGTCTTTAGTTATAATCCTGTAAAATGATTATGACAGAATCCTTAACTGACTGTGTCATGTGACACTTATCACATGTCGTTTGGTTTAAACTGTGAACTCAGTTGTACAGGTTGGTGTTTTATTCTGAAGTGAAGCGACCACTTCCTGTATAAGTCAGGTGGATTTGACCCCGCCGTTTCCTCTCACACAATCACTGTGACCCAGAATTTCACCCGTGGTGGAGTTTAAACAAGAAGTCCACAGCGAGCCGAACAGGAAGTAGGAGGCGGTCTCTAAAAGCTCGACCTTTAGTCAAGGCGTCTGTGAGAAAAGCAGCAGGTATTTACAGACAAAAACATTCTTCGCTCTCATTTCCGGTCAGTTCACGCAGAGGTCATGTGATCCTGACTCCGGGCCCATTTCCGTGGAGATGGCCGCAGGAACCGAAAGAGTCGGAGGCACTTCTCGGATGGCTGGTTTGTTCGTCGTCCCTCTGACGCCGTTTCTGCGTCTCCGGTTGAAGCGGCTGTTTGGTTGCGGGTCTCGGTCAGAACACCGGGGGCGCTGCTGTTGTCTCGGTGGCCTGATGCAGGAGGCACTTCGTAGTGATGCTTTGAGTCCAGCTATGCTATGTCATCAGGATCGGCTTCTGCCTCACCTCCAGGATGTCTGAAACACACAGACACAATAAATAACAGAGCGCGCACAATCCATCAGTGATCATCAGCACACATCTGCTGTCACTGACAACACAAAACAATGTTAATGATCTCCTGCTGGGCAATGAAAGACAAACATGATCCTGCAGATTATCCAAAGGCAGGTTTTATCCTTTATGTAACCCTCAATAGAATCAATATTATGAATTAATGAGACCTAAAATAAATTTAAAATGTCATTCTTTACTTCCTGCAGTTCCCGCAGTGTCCCTGCAGAGGGTAGTAGGGCACTGTGGTGCTGTGTGAGACCTCTGACCTGTGGTGATGCGGTGCAGTGGCAGGGTGACGTAGGTCAGGTGTGAGTACAGCAGGAAATAATCCTCTGCCCGGTTCAGTTTGAGCCACGAGCCGACCAATGAGCGCCCGGTGCCCGACAGCGAGCGCGAGCGGAGGTTTGTGGTGGTGTGAAGATCTGAACACAAAAAAAAAAAAAAGAAAAAAAGAAAGAAATTGAAAAAAATGTTATTAATAAACCATTTTTGGTAATGCTCTTAAATGTTTTACAGAGTAAATTAAAGATTTTTGCCCACTGAGGGTTAAAATTCAGCTTTAAGTAAAACCAGAACATGTCATGGCGCCATTTTACACTTACTGTCATTAAATTCTCCAGCTGGGTTTCTTACAGAGGAGCAGGAAGTTTGCTTACTGGAGGTTCAAAGATGATCAGATATCATAGTGGCTCGGACCATAAACCATGCCAACATTTGATCGGGTAGCGTTTTTTTCCCATAACCGACCAAGCAACATCCAGGAACCCAAAGTCTGAATTCCAGGACGAGTTTAGTTTACTGAGCCACAACCGCACAGGTTACATTTAATTAACTTTACTGATCTGTTTTGAGAACTCTGTTTTGTGACACATTCATGTTTCTGGATCTTTGATTACTTCAGGGGGAAAAGGAGATTTTGAACCTGCTGCTGAGAACTGCTGTATATTAGAAACGACTGTTTAATGATCTTTTATTAATGTTGTGTTATCACAAAGAGACTCACAGCTAACCTGATTAATAAACTGAATTAATTCAGGAAAACTTTACCCACACTTGTGGTGAGCGTCTCAGGAATGAGGCAGAAGTGCCAGTCTTTACCTTCATCTTCCTCCTCCCTGAAGAACTCCTCGCTGTCGTTGGCAGAGTGAGACTTCTTCATCTCAGCGATCCGGTTTCGAGGCATCTTGCGCCTCAGAGACGGCGAGAAGAAGGAGGGGCGGTTCTTCTCCGGGGTCGGAGGCGTGCTGAACGATGTCACCTGAGGAAGGACAGCAGGTTAGAGTCCACACAGGAAGTAAGATTTAATCACATGTCACCGAGACCTCGTTATACAGAAGTGAGACGGGGAGGCAGAAGAGATGTTTCACTGGCCGAAATCCTCAGTTGCATTTTATTCGTTTGCAATCCAACCTTAAATTCCCGATGTACTGTAAGTGTACGGCTGGTGACCAGAGCAGGGACACGAAATTCTCTAAAACCCAAACTGTTTGTCTTGTTGGGAAGTTTCACATTAATAAAGTGAGTCACATACAGAGATCGGAACCATCGATCGAAACATTTAAAAGCCCCAAAGGAGCAAATGTTTGGTTTTTTGTTTGTTTTTAAAAACAGGGGCACAAATAAACCCAAGAGGAGGGGCTCAAAGAAGGTTTCATAAAGGATGGCATCATCAGCAAAAAAGTATACTTTGTGTTCAGCTGTAAAGTCTTATTCAAGTAAAAAAATATATATATCAGAAGGCCTAATGTCGAACCCTGAGGGACATCTTACTCTGGAACAGCAGAGAAATTTGGCCTTTTCAGGAACATTGTGGATTATATATTTAATAAAACATCACAGGAGTCTAGGCTTTTCTGTCTGTGGTCCACAGGTGATCAGTGGTTTAATCTGCTGATTGTGCATCATTGTCCTGCTGGTGATGGTGGGATGATATGCAGCTTGTATTACAGAGACACAAGCCAACCTGAGCTAAAATTAATTAGCAATTAACTGTGTAAATATCCTAAAATTCACACCTGACCAGCACCAGATTCTTTGGTAATGAGGAGAAAGTTTAGCTGGAAATCAGCTGAAACGTTTTCTTCTACATCTCTGTGTGATGTCCTGATGTTCAGAGAGCTTCCTGTTGGAACGTCGGGCAGTTTGAAGTTTATTTGTGGGGAAGAGCTGCTCCAATTAAGCAGAGTAAATTTATTCCTTCAGCTCTCCCATCGCTCCTGTCCTTGTTTCAGTAAACACCGTCACATCCTTTGGTTTTTTGGTTCATGTGAATTTTTTTTTTTTTTTTAATTATTGTTCAGATCAATAATCAAAGAGTGGATTCATGCTGAGCTCTCCTTCCAGCAGACGTCTCTGTGAGAGACACATCCGGCTGTTAAATGATGCACAGTCAGTCCAGCTGCATGTATTATTGATCTCGACCTGATTTCGTCTGAGCAGAGCTTCGTGCCGTTCGCTCGACTCACTTCCTGAGTTTTGGGGTTTTCTGTTCTACTTCTCAAAGATCTCGGACACAGAAGTGAAACCACACCAGTGGTTGCCCGAGCCGAGCAGGTTTTCATCACAGCTCTGTGATGGAGATGAGCTTCAGGTGAAGACCTTCAGATTTCATTTAAGAGGTTAAACTGAAACATTCAATTAGCTGCTGAGGGATTACAGTCCTCTGTTGTAACTGGACAATTCAATCAAAACCCTTTTAATGCACAGATGTGGAGATATGTGGGCTGTTCATTCACTTTTCTTTTTAATGTAAGCAGGAACAAAGGCCTGGACATGATTACAAAAGTGTCCAAGGAACTCTGATAGCAGTAAAACAGACTGTTATAAAAGAGGATGGATTGATTTTATGCAGAATGATCCTTTTATCACAACATAAAGCTAAGCGTACCATATCCAGCTCTACTGTAAAGAGGTTTTATAGAGCAAGCACAGGCTTCAGTACAAGGTTCAAACTGTTTATCGGCCTCGGGAATGAAAGTGAGATCAGACTTCAGCAGCTCAAAAAGCAATTTAACTGTAACTCCACCTGCAGTGTTGTTCTGTGGTGGATGGTCACACGAGCCTCTCTGTGGTAACTCAGATTTCAACCTAATCACAACTGGTCTCATCCTCTGAAGAAAAACTTGGTTTGAGACATAAAGCAGTCCCCGTCCTCTCCACAGAGTATTACAGTAAAGTGCTTACGTTCAATCACATTTGAGGTCATGAACACAGCTGTTCAAAAACAAAACCTTCAAATCTGTTGTGGAGACATTCAGAGGAAAAAATGAAAAATCTCAAGACCGAATATTTAAACTGCATCTTCTCCCTCACCCTCTCGTGCATGGGTGACACCTGGTCCTCCTCGGTGCCGCAGGGGGAGGTGTTGCCAGTCGGCACCCTGCTGACGGCCATCTCGGCGTGACCTTTGCCCTGCGGCCCCTTCATCCTCACAAACTCCATGTTGTTGTACTTGTAGAAGCCGAAAGACATCCGCTGGGCCATCTTAGCAGCAACGCTCACCTGAAACACGACACGGACGTCAAACTGCTGACAGTTGATTGACCCATCACACCTGAGAGCTTCAGAGTCTGCAGGTGTTCTTAGCCCAAGTGTCAAGACTTCATAAATGTGAGCATGCTAAATGAGAACACATTCACACTCCTGTAGCATGTTTCTGCTAGTGTAGTGCAGGTGTTCATGTGTGCAGGTGTTCATGTGTGCAGGTGTTCATGTGTGCAGGTGTACGCTCTGGTCTCTAACCCGGTTGTCGTAGACCTTCTTGAGCGCCTCGTAGCGGATCGAGCCCTGGAAGATGACGCCCTGGAAGGTGTTGCTCTTGTCGCTCGCCACCAGCTCCACGCACACCATCTCGCCCTCACCCACCGTCATGTCACTGAACACCTGCACAAACAGAAGGTCACATGACTTCACCTGCAAATGTCCCGTGTCTTTCTGTGCGGCAGCAGAAACATCGACTCGTGACTGTGGTCAGCAGCGTTTCCCTTGCCTTGGAGGATCATCGGTTTCTGTCCCAGCACGAACTCTGCTGCTTGTGGCGGTAAAAACGCTGCGCTTGTGCACAAGCTCGTTTTTAAAATGGGCCGAGAGCTTTTAGTCACGCTTCATCAACTAATCTGCGCAGTCACCGCCCTCACTCCTCCCCCACCTCCCCTCCTCAGTGTGATAGCACTGTGAGCTCAGAGACGTTTCACCACAGAAGCTCTGCACGAGCTGAAAACATCCTTTTACCTCCTCAAAGTTGTCGATCATGAAGAAGATGTTGGGGTAGCTCATCTTGGACTCCTCCCCTTTGCTGTCCATGGCATGTTTACTCGGAGATGCGAACACTTCCTGTGAGCACAGGAGGGGAAATAAAATGAGACAAATCACGGGTGGGATGAGAGAAGGTTGGTGGCTTCATCAGCTCGAGCTGCTGCAGAGCGCCTACCTGACATTTCTTCTTGTGGATGTGGATATCTCCTGCGTCTGAGCGCGTGCAGACGGCGCACGTCACCACATAGTCCAGCTGGAAGAGGGTGCAGGAGTCAGGTTAGTGAGGACAACAAAAAACAGTTTAAAAGATTCTTTTTTTAAACTTTACTGCTCTGCACCTTCTGAAGGATGAGGTTCAGGTAGACGCTCTCCTCCCAGTCGATGTCGGGGTCACCAAGACCCGGAAGCTTCTTGGAGTCCCTCCTGTAGACCTCCACCTCCACCTGAAACACAGCACAAAGCCTCCATCAGCACCATGTCTGAACACACTTACCATCAGACTCAGCTCCTTCAACCTTACTTCCTCCCAGATTCCCTCTCCTACTTCCTCTTTTTCCCCATCCATCCCGCCTATACACATACTTCCTTCCTTCACCGTTTCCTTGCCCACTTGGTGAATTTCTCTGGTCTTGAGGGAAATACAAGTTTTCCACAAGCCAGCCTTCATATCACTCAGAAACCATTTAGAGCGTAGGAGCGGTCGTCATGGTTTCCCTGTGAAGCGCTTGTGTGTGTGTGTGTGGTTTTTATGTGGCCTCAGATCCTCCTGCTTTGACGAACTGAAACTGAAAAAGTGACGCTGATTCAGCAAAAACACAAAGCTCATTTCAGGTCAAATGACTCTAGTTTTCCATTGTGTGTGTGTGTGTGTGTGGCAGGAGATTATGATCCTGATTTCACAGCAATGCAAACTTCATGAACATTTTCTGACCTGAACGATGAAGCAAACACGTCACAGCAGCGTGACCCGCTTTACAGCAGCTGCCATTTTGATTTCACATCTTAAACCAGGTGCAGCTTCTTCAGTTTGATGTCATGAACCATTTCTGGTCCAGATGTTCAGTCTGACATCACGCAAACTCCAAGGGTTAAAGCGATTGAAGCTCCAGGCGTCCATCAGAGAACATGAAACCAATGAAGAAGAACCAAAACCCGCAAATCCTCCAAAGGTCAAATCACACGTCACACACACTGATGCCAGCTGAAAGATCACCTGGAATGCACTTTTTGAATGATCAGAAACAGAGGAGCTGGTGTCTGCTGCAGGTTGTTCACACTCGCACTGATGCTCACAGCTGGTTAAACTTACAAATGCTGGAAAAAAGTTCCTGAGCTTAGATAAGTTTTCCCTGGAAACATTACAAATGTGAAGGAGAAAGGTTCCCAGAGCTGTTTCTGCTCTGGGACAGGAAGCAGTGGCCTGGACACAGCAGGGGGATGAAGGACGAACAGAGCCTGAGCTTATAAAATATAATTATGACGACCAGAGATGAAGAGCAGGACGAGGCTGAGATTTAGGGCATCATGAGAAATCTGCAGGTTTAAACGTTTGATCACAAAGACAAAAACTAAAATGATAATAAGTTAACCTCAGATTAATTTCAGTTACTGAGACTAATGCTTCTGTCTCATCAGCTGGTTCCATCGTTTTTCTGATCTGCTCTGTTTCAGGTTCTGTTCCTGTGACTGAAGCTGCATTCTTCAGAGGACAGAGTGATGGGAAGCTGATGGCTGCTGTCGCTGCCGATCATCTCGCCGGCTGTTATGGCGTCTGCTGTCTGTATCGTCTGATCTGCTGTTAGTCTGACTGACAGCCACGGACGCTGCAGTAAAAATGAACCACACTGTCCACCTGCGGGCGAAGCCGCTCTGCTGCAGACTCAGATAAATCTAATCATCAGATCTGTCAAAGGCCAGAGCCACGGAGGAAAGTGTGAGCACCTCAGAGAGCAGGAAGTCCTCTAGGGTCTTTTCAGGGTTGATTGTGGGAAAAAGATGTAACCACTCTGGGTCGGTGCTTTGGATAACCGAGCCAACGTCTCAGTGGTTAAAGTTTAGTTCTCTGATTTTCCTTTTTTCTGTCACATATTCTGCTCCTGTGGTGGACAAACTATCATAACCACATCCAAAATTTGCAATATGTCATTTAATGGGCCAAAAACTCACAGGTCAGGTGCACCGAAGGTAAAAATACAAAAAACTACAAATAAATAAAGGAGACGCCGGAAAGGGTCTGAAAAACTCTGCATTTTCACAGTAAAAGTAGTAGGAAAGCTCAGGGCAAGGGAGCGATGGTGGGTCAAAGTCCCCCTCTGAATGATCCTCACATGAACACCAACGTTACACAACCACTGCAGCTCACAGGGAGCCTGAACATGGTTTATTTTAATGCTGCTCCACATCCAGACCAGCAAGCCATCTATTATTCACCAACAGAGACACAAATGCAGCCTCACATCCATCATGTCTCACCGCCTCATTCACGTTTCTCTGAAACCTTTTATTTTGGAATCCTGGCCCTCAGGCTCTGCTGGTGCTCTGCAAATGTCTGAAACGTGAGCGATGATGACTCTTTACATCAAGTGTCATGTCACCTTCTTGCCCTCGCTGTTGTCGGCGCTGACGTAGGAGAGCTTCCGGCGGACGTAGAACAGCATGTCGTCCTGTCGCGGCGCCCACTTCTCCATAAAGTACGTGGAAAACATCCAGGTCCAGAAAACGATGCGGTCATCTTTAAAACAGCCTGCAGAGACAAGAAACACAAGGTCAAAACAACAAGTCAGCACGAGAATTCAGTTTAAAGCAGCTTCATGCAGATTTTTAAACAGTCTGTGGAACGATTTCTGAGTAAATGACTGGGATGGATTAGACATGACTGTCTGAGCATGCTCGCTGGCGCACACCACATAATCGTCCCGACGTCATTAATGACCAAATTTTACTCAATTAACTCCATGTTTTATTCAATGTTACTGAAACTATCGCGACTCATGAGGAGGGTGTTTACGTGTTTTCCCATCAACGTTTATGGGACCAGAAGCCTTTAGGCAATCGTTGCCCCTGGTGCAGAATGCAGATTTAAGACCTAGAAGCTACGTCTATCCTTTACTTTTCTTGTTGCTTTGTTGTACACATGTATGGAATGGGCATCTTCCTGTTCTTTCCTTTCACAGTAAAAGTACTTGACATATGTGTGACTGCCCAACAAAAACCACTTTGACAGGATTCACGTTCCTTACTGTTGTGGGTGTTCCTGACTGTTAAGAGCTGCAGTGTGTAGTCAAGTACTGTACATACACCATTTTTCTCCACTTACGGTCCGAGTCCGGCAGTTAGAAAAAAGCCGACAGTTTATTTCATGCACATATTGCTCTCTCATGATATTTGCATAGCATTATCTAATTGGCTGTCACCAACTGTGACATGACAGATGTTTCAAACGTTGAATAACTAAATAAATGAATACATTTTGGTGCTGTGTGACATCACAGCGTTTAAAACGAAGGAAAGGCGAGACTAGAGAAGCCTGAAACACGTCCAGTGATTCCTACCTTACACTTACAGAGTGATCGGCTGCTCGAGGAAAAAATATTTGTTCTTCAACTGCTAACGAAATCTGGCCTCAGTTCAAGCTTCTTTATAAATTTTGGCCTTTCAGAGGAACAAAAACAGAAAAAGGGAAGAAACTATTCGGCAACAAGAGTTCCTTCAGCAAAAATACATGCATGAGCATTTATTTACTCATATCGAGGAACATAACAGACAGCCGTGACAGTTCAGTCATTTTTAATCCAACATCAGCACCGATCTTACTGATCTATGGACAGAATCCAGCAGCTGCTGATGTCAAGCAGCACACAAGTGGTATATAGGACAGCAGTGCTCCTCAGAGGTTTAAACCAACCTGCAGCCACGGGAAACAATCAGATGATTAATTAACCAAACATCCAGGTTCAAGGTCTACACTTCAATAAAAGCTTTAACTACAACTGTGACATCACGAAATCTGAAACTGTTCCACAAAAATTAAATATTAAAATAACCTTTTTCATTCAGACGGGCTTCAAAAACCCGAGCACTGACACTAAACCTGGACTTAAACGTTTCAAAGGCCTTTCCCTGTGAATATGGTGTCAGTGAGTGTTTAATGTCTGAAAGCAGCTCAGAGGAAGTGTGCTTTGTTCACACTCTGTCTCTAAAATCTATTATTCAGCTCCAGCTTTTGTTCAGATCCACAGTTATTTCTTCCTTATGACCAATAAAATCAGCTCATGCATTATTCACAGGCTGCTGGATTACTAGACACGCTTTTATTTTGAAGGATCAAACAGGGCCGAGTGTGAGAGGATACAGACACCAATCGATTTCATACTGACGCTCTGTGTTTCACTCGGTATCGACCCCCTGTCCTCCGTCACCCCGGGTTCTTTGCTACCTTTTTACAGGCCGGAGGCACCTGCCTTGTTGCTTAGCAACAGTTGTCAGGCAGTTGCCAGAGAATGACTCTGCATTGAATTAAACTTCCTGCGAGAGCTTCTCTTGCAGATAAACCTGGAGAGCAGCAGGAGAAGGTCAGCGGGTCAGACGGCTGAACCGGAGCCAATTAAGATTCACGCTCATTAGAGTTTTTGCTAATTTTGATTTAATTAAAGAAAACTGGTGAACTTTGATTCCTCACACAGTTTAACATGTTTTAAATTAAACACATCGATGCTGAGCTGTGTGTGTGTGTGTGTGTGTGTTCCTGTCTGTGATTGGCTCTTGTTGAGTTGGACTCTTTGTGGACCACAAAGCCACTGTGACACCACGCCACATTTAGAAGCCTCGGCGTTTGTATTTTAGCTGCTAACGTTTTGTGTTTTGGTGTCAGAAGTTATTTCTGACACCAGAAGCGCAGAAAAGAAGATGAGACGCCATCTAGGGAGGATCAGAAAGACAAACTCAACATTGTTATCCCCTATGTTGCCGGTTTATCAGAAAAACTCAAGAGTCTTCTTCAAGCATCACATCCCAGTGTACTTCAGACCCAGCTACACACTCAGACAAAAACTGACTCATCCCAAAGACAAAACTCCTAAACACAAACTTAGCAACGTAGAGCATGCTGTACAGTGTAGCAAGGAACGCCCAGACCTCTACATTGGAGAGACCAAACAGCCACTTCACAAATACATGACACAACATAGAAGAGCCAACTCGACGAGACAAGGCACGGCTGTCCATCTGCATCTAAAGGACAAAGGTCACTCTTTCGAGGATGCCAATGTTCACATCTTGGACAGAGTACAGATAGTTTGAAAGATGAGTGAAAGAAGCCATCTATGTACATTGTGAACGACAATCTTTGAACAGAGGCGGTGGCTTACGACACCAACTGTCTGCCATCTATAATCCAGTTTTGAGATCCTTGAGGCTCCAACAGCACAAACATGATCCAGAGGGCCAGTTCAGTGATTCCAATTAGCTGAGGTGGAGCCTAGCAGACAGCTAGCAGCTCCAGCCATCTGTGTCACCATCCACCCAGTCAGTTAAAGAGGCCACGCCCCTAATCATGCAAACTTTAAGCCCTAATACAAGTTATATTTGTTTCTGACTCCTGATATTACAGTCTCAGATAAACAATTACAATCTTCCTCTTTTCTAATAAATAACACTGTCATCTGCAAATAGTGACAGTTTTCTTACTATTCCTCTCTTTTACTTCCTCTTTATTCCTTGGCAAAAGTTGTTGTGAAGCTGGAACTTCTCTCTAGAAACCAAAACAGTTTGTGCATCAGGGTGTAAACATCTTTATTTCTGCTGTAAAAGTTTTAACACGGCTGTCCGCAGTTATTTTTTAGCCTGTTTAATGTTTAATTACCTTCTGCTATAAATATATCTATATTGTCTATTTTACCTCCCATCTGTTTAAAAAGTCCCCCTCTCTAAAGATCAGATCAGACTTTAAGATTTTATTCTGTTTCTAGATTTTATAAGTAGCCTTTTATTTTCTTTTGCTGTATATCCAATTAAAATTAAAATCAAATTCTAAATATTCTAAGATCAGTACAAAGTTAAAGGAGACACAGCATGACGAGGAGTAACCAACCCACATGATGTGGGTATAAAGCCCTTCCATGATGGTGTATTGGCATTTCATTAAATTTCACAGATATTAAATGAATTAGTTTAACTCTATGTCGGTCCAGGAGGATAAACTTCGTTTGCTTTGATTTGTTCAGGCTTTAATTTAATTTGAGATGAAGATGAAACCAGAGTAATTGTACAAACACTTCTTATGGGTTTAATTTAGAGTGACTGAGAGGACGAGTCTGAATAAACCTGCAAATAATGGAAATAAATGAATACTTATCACTGGTTCTGGTAGGTAAATACAATTTTTTCTTTTTTTTTTTCTTTTAAATGGTACTTCTCATAAATAAACATCTCATAAAGAACTGACATGGCGATCGTGGCTCAAGAGTTGGGAGTTCGCCTTGTTATCGGAAGGTTGCCAGTTCGAGCCCCGGCTTGGACAGTCTTGGTCGTTGTGTCCTTGGGCAAGACACTTCACCCGTTGCCTACTGGTGGTAGTCAGAGGGCCCGGTGGCGCCAGTGTCCGGCAGCCTCTCCTCTGTCAGTGCGCCCCAGGGTGGCTGTGGCTACAATGTAGCTTGCCATCACCAGTGTGTGAATGGGTGGATGACTGGATATGTAAAGCGCTTTGGGGTGCTTAGGGACTAGTAAAGCGCTATATAAATACAGACCATTACTGCAGAAGTAATTAAGCTTCTCTGATGACAAGCACCCCAAGATGGGTGTTTGTGGTCTTGTTGTCTAGCCTCTCCGAATTACTCATGTTTAACTCTGCGCTCCTATAAAAGGACTAAGACTTCCTCTGTGGTGTTAGTACCCGATGTCAGCAGTCATTATTCAGAGTTTACAGCTGAAACTCAAGTGTGTGAATTAATGTTTAGGCTGCTGCTTAAAGCTGTTCACATCTCACACAAGTCAACACCTCCAAGCTAAGGCAGCAGCCAAGCAGAGCCGCTGGCTGTAGAAAGGAAGTGACCTCTGGCCTTCATCCAGTCACGCTTGGCATGAGGGATGTTTTCCCCAGACGGGGGGTGAGTCAGTGAACACGACCTGCTGGCAACCCAAGCAGAAGAAGCTCCAAAGAGCAACAGGAAGCACTGAACCAGCCAAAAGAAATCCTTAACTCAGGCTCCAATATCAGGTAACTACAGTCAGAGTAATGACTCAGTAACTTTAAACCACGCCTCACAGCCAGCATAGTTTATTAAACCTCAGCATCTCATACTTGACCATCAGTCCTTTAATTTCTGGTACTTTAAAACGGCAGCTCTGCAGGAAGGACAAACCACATTCTTCCAGGGTTTTGATGACGGTGCAGCGTCAACTGTTGCCACACCTTGTGTTGTTGGCTGTTGTTTTAATCACATGTGAACACCAAACAGCCCAGATTTTGCATTTAAGATCCACCTATCATGCCAGATGTGTAGCTGTTTACCAATATCCTTAAATATCCTCGGAGTATTTGCTGTGAAACTCTGGAGCCCAGACGACTGTGTTTGGGATAACTCTAGAAATCCGAAAGGTTCCTAAAACAAAACAAAAAAAAAAAAAAAATCATCTGAGAGAGCAAACCCTGAACCACTGAAAACCTGAACAGAGACCAATAAAGGCTCCATACAACCTTGTAGTGACTCCAACAATACCTAAACCACAGGTGTCAAACTCCAGGCCTCGAGGGCCGGTGTCCTGCATGTTTTAGACGTGTCCTTGATCCAACACAGCTGATTTAAATGGCTAAATTATCACCTCAACATGTCTTGAAGTTCTCCAGAAGCCTGGTAATGAACTAATAATTTGATTCAGGTGTGTTGAAACGGGGCGATATCTAAAACCTGCGGGACACCAGCCCTCGAGGCCTGGAGTTCGACACCCCTGACCTAAACTATACCAAAGGCCTCCTACAAGAGAACTTGAACCACATATAGACCTAAAGGAAGCACCTACATTTTCTCTAGAACTCCTAAAACTACCTATTGAATCACATTTATAATTAGAGCCAAAGGATTCTTCAAACCTCCCTAATGGCAACTCAAACCTTCTTTCTTGCCGCTGGAACCAACAAAAGTTTGACTACAATTGTCTTGAAATCTTACTAAAACCTCCTAAAGGAACTAACCACGGCAGGTTCAGGATATACGAGATCAGCCTAGTTATGGTCAGATGCAGAAGACTGAACCAATGGTTCAGATCAGGAATGATAATGACCACTAAATGTTTTAGAAGACCAATGCTGCGACACCACATAACATGCCACTAAAAGACTAGCATGTTTCAGTTTCTCCTGATGACAACGTAAACCACCTAATGGATGTTAAGGACCTCTATTACCACTCCAACCACCCAAAGAATGGCCAAACTTACCCAGAGAGCCCCCAGCTCTCTTTAAATCCCACTAAAAAGTTGTTTTTTTCCTTTGGTGTGATAATTGTTTGTCCAAAAAAGGTTTCTCCTGTAAATGAGATATTGTGTCTCAATGGGAATACCTGTATAAATCAAGGTTAAATTAAAAAAATATATATATACACACACACACACACACACACACACACACACACACACACACACACACACACACACACGAATGAAAGAAAACCAGCGCTGCCTTACATCATCCTGACTGAAAACCAGCATGTTCAAACTTTTTGGGGTCTTCAACAACTTCTCATGACATATGTCGATGACCCTGCTGAGTCCCATATGAACCACTTCTGCTGACATGATCATGAAAATCACTAGCTACCACGCATGTCATACTAAGCAGTCCGCATAATCGATTAGATCAAGTCTTTCATGAAAAGATTTTATGACAGAAACTGTGACCATGTCTGAGTGTGACATAACCCCACTTGCAGATCCCTGAAATCACAGCTTCACACTGCAACGAAGGTGAAGATGATGACGTCATGAACCAGAGAACAGTAAAAAACAAAATCATCTCGTGAAGGCTCACTGTAATGTATGAATTACATTCAAGGAAATGTATTCTGATTTGAGTCGAGGATGAGTCAGCCTTGATGTGCTGAACAGTGTCATTTAGTTTAAACTCACCCAGGTATCTTGTTGTATCTTGTTATAATGTCACCTGGGCTTCAGAGTGTTGTTTAAAGGTGTTAAAGGCTCACAGCTGACTGAAGCAGAGTACAGTTCTGCAGGAGCCTCTGGGACGTTGATAAAAGTCCAGCTCTATTTATAGCTGCATATGCCATTTTAAAAATACATCAACTGTGTTATGAAGCCCGGCGCACTATCACTCATCATCTGAGGAAAGTGAGCTGAATCACCCCAAATCTCTCTGCAGCAGTGGGTAGAAATATCATGAGCCGTGGTAGGCCTGCTGCATTTTTCATGACAGTTATATAATCCTGTGTGATGTGCTTTCGAAGCTCCAGTGACCTGGATGAAAGGATGAACAAAGTGCACGCACCAGCGCCGAATGAACCAGCGAGACTCTCTGCAACGCCTGAGCCACTGAGGCCAAACGTCTGAAAGTGCTTCGTAATTAAGCTCCAATGTACTTAAAGAAAAATGCAAATACTCACACCTACAACCTTTGACTGGCCAGCGCTCATTCTGCTCTGATACAATCTGCATGTCACAGATGTTGTACAGCAGCTGAGAGAGCGTTGGCGTACCATCCAGCTGAGTATCAGTATGACGACCACAAAGCTGACTTTGACGTGATGAAGCCAACACAGCTAAGCTTAGCTTCCTCTCCAACATTGGAGGCAAACCCAAAGCTGGGTGGAAATATTTGGAATATTAAATTAAAAGGTTACACAGACTGTGCTTTAAATATAATCAACATGTTCTTTCTGAGCGCACTGAGGGTCACTAAAGTCACAGTGGTAAGGAACATTTCCAGTGTCACACTTGTGTTTGCAGACACACTGAGTGAAACTCTTTCACACCAGCTACACGAGACCGCAGCAATCTTCTACTGACCAAAGCAGCCACAGGGAGGTTTGTTTTGCTGTCACCCTCGCTGAAACCAGCCAGTGACCTCAAGCAACCACTCACCAACGATCTGGGAAATACAGTTTTAAAGCAAGGCTCGGGAATAAATACAGGATTATTTTAAACTGTGAATCATGCAAAGCTACTCTGAAAATGATCCAAACAGGTCTGATTTTACTTTTTGTTAAACAAATTACAAAAACCTTTGTCTAGAAGTTCAAAGTTTACAGTCTTACATAAATTAAAGCTAAAAACCAATCGGCTAAATAAACGCAGCACTGAGATGTTTCCATTCGCTTATTAAAGGAAATCGACGGTAACAACTGGTCCTGTACATTAAACCTTTACAGTCTGGCTCCAACAGTCCACTCCACAGACAGACTGTACACAGCTTGGAGCTGCTGTGACGTCCTGCGGTCACACACATATGTGCACGTAGACACAAACTGGAGCACTTCAACCACCTCTGCACGGACTCTGACTGCGGCCTCATTAAATATTTAGCAGGATTTGTAATAATTTGTCAGCAGAGAGCGAGTCACGGTCAGATCGGCGGTAACTCTGCACCACAGTTCCTGAAGAGCAGATCTCAGACGATCGATGGACACTCTCACCGTTAGCGTCAGCGTGAAAGCTGCGCTGATGTCAGAGTATTTACAGCAGGAGGTAATTAAAGCTAAATCATTCATGTTCATCTCTCTGCCTCGCCTGGCTGCCGCTTCACTGCCTCAGCGAGTATTTATAGTTCAGACCGTGAATTCTCAAATAAGAGCTCGTATTCAAATTATACGAGCCGCCACCAACCGATAAAAAGCACCGAGGCGGTCTAATCGCCCTCCATGTTTTTCTATTTTCTATCAAACTTTCAGCAGCTGTGTTTATTCAGGTGTGGCTGCAGAATAATAGTCACACCCAGAGTTCTGAGCTGCTCATTAACCCAGCAGAGGTGCTGCCGGAGCTGACATCATGCCACTTGTCACCACACACAGACCTCACCTGTGTGGACTGCCCAGGTGGAGCTTTGCCCCAAGAGCTACGCTAGCTGCAATGGATTTATGCTCTTATTTTGAAAGTTCAGCCGCTATACTCAGCTCGCCTTTCCCCTTCCTCTCCCGTGTTTTCATTCAGCTGACTCTCCAGAGAGCCTCTCCGCCCACGGTCTGATAGTGATGGCTCAGCGGCGAGCTGGAGGACGTTTCCCCAACATGGAGGAGGGAGGCAGCTGGTTATCATTTCCTGTGAAGAGCTTGGTAAGTGAAATATCTGAAGCATGTTCAGCTCATGGTTTATCATAAAAGCTAAAATAAAATAAATTCTTACTGTGTAAACGAGCAAAAACAGAACTGTAAGCACATCCCTTAGGCTTTTAATGTGAAAAACCTCAGTTTCCTTATTGAGTCAGCTGTCGTGATTGTCAGCTGTGTGTGAGCTTATGTACTCACCATGCTTTTAGCGACATCACCATGTTTTTGCGTCTGAGAGACTGATCCGAGTTATTCTGTGATCAGAGCAAAGACCTGAGTCACTGTCGGATCAGACCTGAGTCACCACCAGCCGCCTGCAGAGGAGCATCCAAGGACATGACAGAGTCTGCATGAAGAAACAGGAGCACCTCCAGCCCCACTGTACAGTCTTTACCGTTAAATATTGCCCTGTGTGACACCACAGGGGTGCGTGTGTGTGATACCGCAGGTGTCACACACACGCTGTGACGTATCCACAGACTCCTCTTCTCTACGATATTTAAGTTATCGATCGATTAGTCTGGAAACCTGCTCTTATTCAGAAAAAATAGATCTGTGTCACTGTAAACTAATCCAGAGTCTATTAAAAATTAGCTCAGTTTAAATAATTGTGTTTGTGGCCTTAAATATAAAACTAACACAGACTGACTTTCTCTCCTTGAGTTCAGCTAATAAACGGTCCACTGTATTATAAAACCATGAATAATGAAGTTGAAGCCACAGCCTTGAGGAACACGTAGAGTCAAACTGCATCAACTGGTTTCATTATTATTTAAGTTGAGGATGTTTCATGTGATCAACGCTCGAAGACCCAATGTTTAGTTTGCGATACTGTGCAGAAGTCTTGAGCCAAAACTCATTATATTTTGCTTTTAAGGAGTCAAGAGTTTCTGTGAATTTTTAAAGTGCTCTTAAACAGCAGTACAAGTTCTTCTTTGGACACTGGCTGCTTTTTCACTTCTTTTCAGTCCAGTCCTTGTACCAGAGCATTTCCATAGGATCGTGTTTGTTAATCCTCTGACCTGTGAATCATTCAAACATGAAAAGGCTCCAAATTCAAGGATGAACCAGTGCTGCAACTGCACATGATGGCCACCTGAGCAACAAATCATTTAATCATGTCTTTTATTACCAGATGATCCCTGAAACACTTCATTTCTTTAGTTCTGTTAAAGAAATGAGAATGTGCCAAAGATAAAACAGGTTAACATCGATACGATTTTTGTACTAACAAGGTGATTTTCAAAGAGCTGAAGACCTAGATTATCTCAGCGTGGTGTGTCCTAAAAAAAAAAAAAAAAAATAGAAAAATAATTTTATTTATTTATTTATTTTAAAAGAAGGAAAAGTGGACAAGTGAAGGACAAAAGAAGAAGAGTGAGGCCTAAAAACCATCTACAGCAGATGATCAGAATCTGAAAAGACCCAAGACCAGGCTCATCTCTGTAATGACAGGAGGAAATAATGTGGTCAGACCACAGATCAGCTTTCAAGCTCATCAGATTTGTACAAACTCTGATTTCTATTTAGTTTAATACAGTGGAAAAGAAAGAAAGAAATGAGGCCTGGCTCGAGACTGTATGATGACACGAAGCAGAGGTAGCACTGCAGTGTCTAACATTTGCTCTGCTCCTGGTGATGACAGTGAAGTTGCTGTGATGAAGTCATGTGCTGTGAACAGAGCTTCATTGATTTATCCATCAGAACAAATGAGCAGCAGAAACAGGCGGCGCGGCGCTCCGACGATGTTGGCGGCAAACGCAGGCCGGAGCAAAGATCAACTTTCATTTTTATTTTCAACGAGGCTCGTGACGAGGACCGGGCGACAAGGCAGTCACGAGGACTCGACACAGTCCTTGCAAAAAAGAGAAACATAGAGATGGAGGATCCACGGCAGCTGAGGTCATTACAGGAGACATTCAGGTCCTCCTCAGAAAACAGATTTCTGACCTTTGTGGAGCTCAGAGTTTAGAAAATTAACCATAAATGTCATTACATTAATTCAGTTATTATTTTTATTGATCAAAGCTGCCTTCAGATCATTATTTTATAATCACTCCAATATTTTGGGGCTTTTATTCTGCTGTAAAGTTGGACATTTGTTCACTGCTGGAGCCTCTGGTGGACACTAGAGGACCTGCAATTTCTTATTTAACATTGACAGTTATTTACTGTATTTTTAAAACTCCACTGTGCGCTGTGGCTCTAAGCCCGAACCCTGTTTGAACAGCATGTGCATTTTTAGACTTTTTTGGTTAACTAAAAAACCTTTTCACACCTGTCTTTAGTTTTTAGTTTAAAGAAATGTCCACCAATGCTTAAACATGGAAACATCTGCTGGGTTAGAAAGCGAGGAGAGCACTGTGTTTGGGTCTTCACGGGGTCCCAACACCAGAGTACAGCCCCGGGGGCCTTCAGCAGATAGATCCGGCCCTGCTCCAAAGTAAACCAGACCCACAGATAAATGAGAGCCAGCCTGAAACACGTCAGAGGGCTCATCCCTGCTCACGGGAGTTCAGGTGCTGCCTGTGTGGATACGAAGAAGCCCGCAGACACTCACCGATGCCGCTGATCTCCTGTCGGCTGTTCAGGCGGCTCCTCTCGTCCGCGATGGCCTTCAGCATCTGCTGCAGGGATCCGTCCAGCTCCCCGTTCTCCTCCTCCGCGGGCCCGACAGCCTTACACAAACCGGGGAAGGACGCCATCTCCGAGCTGGGATCATGACAGTCCGAGCTAACAGCTTCCGACGGCCCCGGCTCACGGCTATCGGACGAGAATAAGCCCCCGGCTCTCCTCCTGATTTACCCCGGAACGACTGTCTCTTCGCGGCGCAAAGGAGCCGCCGGAGGTCAGGACCGGCGAGCTTTGCTAAGGTGCCCGAAAAAGCACAGACAGGTCGGACTGCTGAGGGAGACTCCGGTCCTCCTGTTGTTCAGATCAGCTGGAAACACCCCTCACACTTCCTGTAACAACACGAGGCTCTTAAAGGGACAGGGCACCGCGACGGCGGGCACGCGCAGGTCGAGCGTGAGAGCGCTGAGGTGTAACAGAAAAATACGTACCGAAGAATTCAGTGATCCTGCAGGACCTGTCTGCCTGAACAAAAATACCCAAACTTTAGACGAATAAACAATAATAAAATAAAACAAACTGTTTAACAAAAGCTTAAATAAACAATAGAAAAAGTGGACAAATTTAAAACAAAACAAAATGTAAAACAAAAATAAACATGAATCAGAATCAGAGACTTTGTTAATCCGAGAGGGAAATTGAGCTGTCATAGCAGAAACTATACAACAAACATCAAGCACTTCAATAAAATTAGTGTAGAAAAATAGATATTGATGGATAAATATTAAGATAAATAGATAGATATAGAGGTATAAAGATAAAGATAAATATAGAAAATAAATGAATACAAAAGGATGTATTCATTCATATGTCGTGGTATACAAAAGTGACAGGGTGCATTGAGGTGTTATTAAATTTGTTCCAAATGACCGACAAATGTAAAAGAAAAAGTTAAAATATAAAACACAAGCTTTTAAAAATATTAAATCAGATTCAAGAAAAAAAAATTTCAATAAAGAAAACAAGAAATATTTAAGATACAAAGTTAAATTAAAATATATATTTTTGAAAAATTATAAAACGAAGTTTATAAAGTATAAATTTTGATAAGAACTAAAAACTATTAGATGAATTTTAAATTGCAACAGAAAATTCCAGTTATGACATTAAGGAAACGGTTCAAGATAATTTTCTTATTAAACTGGGAGCTGAAAATGAAATATATGAGAAATAAAATAATTAAATAAAGACTGCATTTTTTTCTTTTAATTTAAACATTTATATAAGTTTATTGAATCTAAACTTCAAAACTAAATTAAATGAGAAGGGGGAGCAATATTTTTTCTCCCATTTCCACTCATTGTTTAGTCTGATGTGGCATGAAAGATCGTTTAAGTACTAATTATCTGGACATCGATAGTCTGCTTGGTTAAACTTCTATAACCTACTGAAAGTAATAAGCTATTGTAAATGAGTTGCTTTGCAGTAGTGACTGAGAACGATGATGTATTTGAAGGTTCCTGCCCTGTTTGTTTAACAAAACAAAAAAACACAAAAAAAAATCATCAGATTTTGATTTGATTTTCTTTTCCTTTTTTTTTTTGTATTACAACTGAAGAAATATTGATGTATATGGAACTTAATAAAAAAAGGGAAACAATCCCTTTGGTCCTGCAGGATGTCGCTGGTCTACAATCCTCCGGGGCTCAGCAGTTAATAAATCAAACACACCCTTGTTACTGTTGTTTGTAATGCGAAGACAGTCCCCGCCCTGCTGGCCGGCAAAGAGAAAGGAGAGCAATTCGAGTGTAAAACACTGAAAATCTGCGTCTCTGTGAGTCGTCATAAATCATCTGGTCATATTTCAGCTTCAGTTCACTAACGGCTTCAAGCCTGAGAAATGAACCTTTGAATTTCACTGAAGGCGCGATCAGGTCCCAGTTTGTGACAGTCACGGAATTCTGCAAAACATCAGCGTCGTCCCGCAGCAAACCCCGCACACAGAAACCAGACCTCAGCGCCGGACAAAGCAGTGCATGTAAACAAATACACCCTTTGTTCAAGACAAAGGATTACGTCATTGTTTTACGAGATAAAGTCGCGGAACGTAAATAAATAATTGAATAAAATAAAATATATAACGAAAATAAATGACTTTTTTTCTTGTACTGTAGATAAATAATAAATACTTTTCAAAGGGATTTATTAAAACCCTCTATTGCATGACTATTTAATTTTGTGGGGGAAAAAAATATTTCACCGTATTTTGGGGGAGCTTTAGGGTCCCTAATAATATATCAATCATAAAGTTTGACCCCCCCCCCCCAAACAGATATTGGTTTGTTGCTTCAAGGCAACATTGTGCGACAAGGGTAGTCAAAACGAAGTTATTCTATAATAAGTTTTATTAGTACAACAAGGATGAACCAATAATCAAACAACAAATAAACAATGTAAACATTTCACAGAACAATAAACCACCAAAATACATCCGACATTTGATCCTAACCCCATACACGCCTGCGTGCACACACATACACACACACACACATGTTGTGTTTCCATCACTTTCCATTAACTTCCATTCACTTCCTGGAGACTTATCCTGACCCATCACAACTACCTGCCTGAACCTAACCCTAAACCCTAACCTTACCCTAAACCTGACTCAAGCCTTCACCCTAAAATGTAATGATTTACCTTGCCATTTGTCCCCATAAAGTAGGCGAGACATCACAATGTGAGTGTGTAAACATTCCCTTGGTTTCCTTGCATAAAAGGTTTTTACGTCCATGTCCTGTAATTATCAGTAGATTGTAAAGTAAAAAACAGTGACTATGATCCTATAAATTCACACAAACACATCTCTACACACATATGCATTATTTTGCCTGAAAAAAATTAGGCTAACTCCACAGTGTTGCCTTGAGGCAAAGAATGAAAATTAACAGTTTTACTGTATAAATAAATTTTAAAAAGTAGAACAAACAATCAAATATACTTCTTAACATATTCATGCACATACAAGTGTTTTTTATATACATTTATTTCACTAAAGCGCTATATAAATGCAAACCATTATTATTATTATTACTATTATTATTATTATTATTATTATTATTATTATTATTATTATTACTATAATGATGTAAAATAGTGATCTTTATCTTACCTTCTAATGGAGATGTCTCTCATGTAATGCAGCCCCCCCCCCCCCCCCCCCCCCCAAAAAAAATGAAAGTCACACCACCTTCAACTCATCCTTTTATTGGAAAGTTGTCGCATTATTTGACAAAAAAAAAAATGTTTTTTTGAAGGCCCAGTGTGAGGCATGAAAATGTGGTTTGTTGCCTCAGGGCAACGCTATGCAGTAGAGGGATAAGCGTGTTAAAAATATTGGAAACTAATGAAATTAATATTTCATTTTTGTACTTACTCGTTTAATATCATTATATATTTTTGACATGAATCATTTAATTAATAATAAAGTTTATGAATAAACTTTTTAGACAAAAATAAAGATTTAAAGAACATTGTAAAGTAAAATCTCATGTTTTCTACTGATAATTTTGTGTTACAGATATGAAAACATTATTTAAATATAGGGATATAAAATAACTATAAGGATATAATAATACTACAACCTATAGCAATAATTTTACATACTACTATAAGAATATATGAGTTATTTCCAAGTTTCTCTTTGTTCACAGCCATTGACATGTCGAAGAGGTTAACACGTGAGGAGCGGATCGAAATTGTGTTGATATCTGGTGAACGCAGTAACCGGGTCATTGCAGCAGATTTCAATGCAAGACACCCTACGAGACCACCCATCTCCCATGCTACAGTTAGCAAACTGCTTGCTAAGTTTTGTGAAACTGGTTCAGTGTTGGATTTGCCAAAATGTGGACACAAGAAAACTGTCACTAATGAAGAAACATCAGTGGCTGTCCTAGCTTCATTCAGCAAGAGCCCACAGCATAGCACTCGCCGCATGTCACTGGAGAGTGGCATTAGTCGAACATCCCTTCGGTGGATATTAGCTACTCACAAATGGCACCCTTACAAACTCCAGCTACTGCAGCATCTCAACGAGGATGACCCAGATCGGCGCACAGAATTTGCAGAATGGGCAAAACAAAAATTGGAACAGGACCCTCAGTTCACGCAGAAGATTTTGTTCAGTGATGAGGCAAACTTTTATGTGAATGGTGAAGTTAACAAACAAAACCACCGCTATTGGTCTGACACTAACCCACATTGGATGGATCCCTCCAAGACTGTTGGACCAACAAAAGTGATGGTTTGGTGTGGTATATGGGGTACAACGATAGTGGGTCCATTCTTCATTAATGGAAACCTCAAGGTCACTGGATATTTGAAATTGCTACATGATGATGTGTTTCCCTCTTTATGCACTGAAGCTGGCACGTTCCCTGAGTTTTTCCAGCAAGATGGTGCACCACCACATTATGGGTGCCAGGTCCGAGCATTCCTAGATGAACAGTTTCCTGGAAAGTGGATTGGTCGTCGTGGGCCAGTTGAATGGCCCCCAAGGTCTCCCGATCTGACCCCCTTAGACTTTTATCTTTGGAGTCATCTGAAGGCAATTGTCTATGGTGTGAAGATACGAGATGTGCAGCACCTGAAACTACAGATACCAGATGCCTGTGCTGGCATTTCTCCTGCGGTGTTGCTATCAGTGTGTGAAGAGTGGGAGAAGAGGGTTGCATTGACAATCCAACACAATGGGCAGCACAGTGAACACATTTTGTAAGTGGTCAGAAACTTGTAAATAACTCATGAAAGAATAAAGTTACGTTGAAACCAAGCACACCATTGTTTTTCTTGTGACATTACCAATAAGTTTGATGTGTCACATGACCCTCTTCCTATTGAAAAAACAAAAGTTGTATCCAAGATGGCCGACTTCTAAATGGCCACCATGGTCACCACCCATCTTGAGGAGTTTGCCCCCTCACATATACTAATGTGCCACAAACAGGACTTTAATATCACCAACCATTCCCATGTTATTACGGTGTATCCATATAAATGGCCCACCCTGTAGATTGCATTTTTTAATTGACATTTTTCAAACTTCTTCTGTTTGATGTTTAACCCATAAATAAATGGCTGTCACATAAAATTATAACTTTAAATTAAAATGTTTACTTTTTTGTCTTTGTGGAATAAAAGGATTTAAAGATTTTGTTCAGTTGTGAGGTTATAAATGATTCCCAGACAGAATGTTTTAAATTCTGATTTTATTGTGAAAATGAATTTTTGTCAACCCGGAGTCAAACAGGAAGTTGTGTCATTGATATGTGATCAGTGACGGAGTGATCAGATGAATCCTCGTCGGATGTCTGAAGGTCGCCCTCCTGTTGGTCGGATTCTGTGGAAGTCGTGGCGAGGTCGTCTGTGCGGGTCTGCGAGCGGGCCTATGGGGTCGTAGCGGGGGCGGGGGAGTAGGCCGTGGGGCAGGTTTGGTCGCTGATCGTATTCTCCACCGATGATGCCCGGCACCGGGGGGAAGTGAGGGTAGGGGATGGGGTGGAAGATGTCTCCTGGATGGAAAGGCAGGAGGGGGCGGGGGCGGGTCGGGGCAGCGTTTCGAAGTTCAGAGCGAAACTTGTACGACTTTTTGTAGAGCTGGAAAACAAATAAAAACAAATTAAATTATTTACACAAAAAATCCCCAAAAAAAAAAATCAACAACAAATCACATTAAAGCTTAAATTCTGCGAGCTATCATCAATCTGCCCCACATTAGTCTAATTTATTATTACCTTAAAATATTCATATTAAAAACGACACATTAGGAGGTTTTAAGAGTTTACAGTTCTTTAGTTATTTACTTTGATGAAGTGTGTTTCTCACCTCTTTCCAGTCTGTGTCTCTGGATCTGCCTGAGCCTGAATCTGAAAAACGGCAAACACAATCAGTCACTTTAATTATAATGATTTTGTTGAAAAACTGGACAATCACAATGAATCAATCAATAAATTTAATTGACTCATGTCACAACTTCAAATCTGTGTAAATTTAGAAAATATTTTGATACTTTTTAGTTTATTTATTTCTAAAAACTATCTTAAACACGGTGGACATTCAGGTGTTTCCCCCACAATTTCTGCTTATTTGTGGAGAAAATAATGACTGATTTGTTTTTACATTTTTTAAATGTTATTTTCTTTTTTAATGCTGTCATTTAAATTATCTTATTCAGATTCTAATATTTAATGTAGAGTAAGCTGTTTAAAACTTCACTGAAAATTATTTAATTAATAAGTAAATTAAGACATTATAACAGGTTTTAATAAGTTAAGGGTGTTCTAAGGGTGAAAAATAGAAAAAAAATCAAGAACATCTAAAAAGCACATGAAAAAGAACATTTAAACAGTGTCAGTGGAACATTTGACCCATAGTTAGAGAAATTTGCAGAAATAATTGTAAAAATAAATGAAATAGTTTTAGGGACTCTTTTTCCACCTGCGAAGTCGCGGCGGTACAGGTGTCTCCACAGCGACGAGTCTGCTGTGGCGACGTTGAAGTGCCGGCTTACCGCCGACAGTCTGACCACAGAGCGAACGTCGAGCAGGCGGAGGACTCGGAGGAGCAGCTCCGGAGGAAGAGCAGGCAGACCGAACGCCACGGGGAGAGCCATCGCTGAAACACATCACAGACTGTCAGTACCAGACATTAGCATGTTAGCACGTTAGCATCTGCTTACAGAGAAACATCATCAATGAAAACGCGACTCAAGCTCATATGAGTCAAACAAGCTGTTCCTCTAAAGCAGCTTCCCAAATGTTTCGGGACAGATTTTACTAGAATTCTTCGGGATATTAACATGAAATAGTTTATTACAAAACAAATGAGTTTGTGTGAAAAGAAAAACTAGAAAAGGAAACTCTGTATGAACTCAAGTCTGAAAGTAAAAAACGAATTTAAGATGGCAAAATAATCTGTAATCCTTTTTTTTTTTTTTTTTTTTTTAACTCATGGCTTCAAAGGTTGGGATGAAACCTTTCATGGACACTCATATAAGTTCTTTATCCAACACTTTTTTACTACAAATAAAAGTTATTTGTTCTTTGGTATTTAAATAAGATGATGTAGTTGATAAAATGGGATTTCGATCAAAATATGTTTTGATCATAAGAAACGTAAAATTGAGTGTCATCTACATGTAACTTTTAAAGCTGCTAATCTTCTCAGTTCGAAGCACATAGAAGTCAAACACCAGAGGACCTAAACTGGAACCCTGGGGAACACCGTAGGTCACAGGTGTCGAACTCCAGGCCTCGAGGGCAGATGTCCTGCAGGTTTTAGATGTGTCCTTGATCCAACACAGCTGATGTAAATCACTAAATGACCTCCTCAACATGTCTTGAAGTTCTCCAGAGGCCTGGTAATGAACTAATCATTTGTTTCAGGTGTGTTGACCCTGGGTGAGATCTAAAACCTGCAGGACACCGGCCCCCGAGGTCTGGAGTTTGACACCCCTGCCCTAGGTGATAAAATACAGAATAAATTTGACTTTTAGAGGCACTTACTGCTAATTTATGGTGAAGTTATTTAATAATGTAATCCCCTTACATAATGCAAGTGAACAGTTTAAGAGACGCTTTAATTACATGTCAAAATGTCTTAAAATTTATAATAAAGCTGCAAATTCAAGGAGTAATCTTTTAATTTTGTATAACTTTAAATAACTTTCATTAAGATTTTGATTGGTTAATATAATTCTCTTTGCCCTGTATGTTTTTTATGAGTGGGATTTTGAGTTTTACATTTTAATTTTAATGAAATTGAACATCGATTTAAATAAAATCTTTCTTAAACTCACTAAAAGCTGTAACATGGCTAATGTTCACAGCAATTTAACTTCTCTGAGGTTTTCTCTGATTAAAGCTGATGAACTGGATGATGTCAGCACCAACATGTTGTGACTCATCTGAGAGGGGGCGTTACCTTCTCTGGCGGTGGCGATCAGTGGGTACGCCAGCTGGTCTTTGAAGAGTCGGGACAGTTTGCTGAGGTCTTTAAATGCTGCTGCAGCACTTCCTCCTGAACAACATCAGACACAGAAAATTAATCAAAGACGCTCCTGTGCTGGTGGCGTTATGCCAACCAATCACAGCTTTACCTGGCCACTCATTGGTCACGTAGCTGGATGCATTCAAACATAGTTTGCGGACAGTGTCGACCGTTTCTGTAACCTTCAGAGTCGCTGCATGAAGAAGAAAAAGGTCAGAAACACAGTGGGAGTTGAACACTAAAAGGTCAAAGAAAAATAAATTCAGCCCATTTAAAGAGGACTCACTGTTCATGACGAGCATTGGGCCCATGCACACAGCCACCACCGAGGCCAGGCTGCTCTCACACAGAGGATGAGTGTACTGCAGCTTGTAGACTCCACCTGCACACCTCCATCCAGCAGGCATCTCACCGGGCTTCAGCTCGGTGCCCTGTGGAGGCGCACACACTTACTCAAAGCGTCTGCCTTCACCTGTTTACTCAGCAGGATATTAACCTGTCCCCCTCGCCTCACCTGAGCAATGAACCCAGTCTCGAGCATCAGGAGATGTCCGGCCACCATGATGGCATCATTGGGACTTGTTGGCTGGGCCGTGTGGTACAGGAGCTCCAGAGAGAGTGGTGCCTGACCCTCCTCGGCCTCACTGCACAGCATTGGCTCCCAGATGGAGGCTGAAGATTCAGAGTCCAGCATCTCACAGGACGGCTGGGACTCTGAAAGGACTGCAGGACCGGCAGCCCCACTGACACTGCTGCTGCTGCTCGGCTGTTTACCAACAACAAAACTGTGAGCTTGGGCACGTCTACGCCCCATCGTCAGGTCTGATGAGTGACGCGGCACAGGCTAAAATAATCTGCTGTTGTTTCTTTGTTATAATAACTTAAAATATAAAACAGACATGAACAACATCAAAAACAACAACCTGCCATAAACAGGTCAAGGCTGATCTCCTTTAATGTTACAGCTGACCACAAACATCAAAACACAGTCAGATCCATAAGTATGTGAACAATGATGCCTCTGCTGACCAGCCTTTGAAAATGCAGGACTGTAATTGGCTGAAATTCCTGAACAGTCAACGCAACACTTTGTTGTCTTCTCGAGTTAAAGCTCAAAGTCTTATTGTTTGATATGAAATATTCTGTGATGACCCACGAGGCTAAACTACCAAGGCTCTGTCAGTTTTCAAATACTTGTGGTGACAACTGTAAAAGACAAACAGCAAGGGGCCTGGATGGGAACCTTGTGGAACACCGTACGATTATAAATCAGTGTTTGTCTTCATTTTCAGAATGATAGGGAATTTTAAAATACCATCAAACCATTACACAGATTTAACGCCCACTATGCTCTTCCAGTGAGTTTGTTTTTATTTTTTGGCACCAGTAACACTGGAGACCATCTCCTGCAATGGGTAAAGCTCATCCTTTTAAACCTTTGCAGAACTTTGTTTTTCTCTCCAGCTGTTCATGAGACGCACATCTGTAAGGATTTAAAAGCGCCCCAAGCACCAAATATATAAATGCTTCTCAGGCTGACTGAGACTTCGCTATTTAAAAATGTGTCTGGTGATGTGAAGCTGAGGATGTGTCTGAAAATGCTCCGTTAGACTCCTGCAGCTTTCCAGATGTGAAGATTTCTACTGCTGCGAGAGAGCCGGTGCTTCCACGATGAAGGCTGGCACGCCCATGACTTTTAACTGTTCTTTAATCCAAAGTTCCCTGAAAGCTTGTAAGTATCAGGTGAGAAAGCTTTTGAACCTGTGAATTCGTCCAGCTCCAAACAAAACATCTCAGGTTTCAGAGGCACAGCTGGTTCACCTAAACACTTTCAGTCTGATGCTGCTGATGCAAACTGAGATGAGTCAGAGTGTCATCAGTGTTGGATGATGTGAAATTAAGTGTGTCCTCGTGTGGATCCACAGAAGAGAAGCTGTGAGGGGGTGTGGCCCTTTAAACCAGCTTTAACCCTTGCTGTGTGCTCTGTGGTGTGTCTGTATTTGCGAATTATTTTATGTTATAATTCAGCTCATAAAAACACGAGAAAGTAAAACAGAAACTGTGCACTGAAGCCAGAAGTATGTGGATGCTTTCTGGGCCTGTTTCTGATCTCTGGCCGAGGCAGTCTACAGTCTGTGTAGACTGACCTCCCACACATGGACTGGAAACAGGCTCGATATGTCTCACACACCTATCCAGCCCACCTGAACAACCTGCTGGAGGTGAACATCATACCTGAGTGGAGGCCATGATGGGGGTCTGCTGGCTTTGCCTCTGGTTTGCAGAGCTCTTGGCTGCCGTGTAGGTGGAGCTTGTAGACGAGGCTGAGCTGGTTGAACCGGCGGCAGCTGTGGCTTCAGACTGAGGCAGATGGACACAGATCAAATCTCCGGACACGATGCCGCAGGATGCCAAAGTCTGAGCAGTGTCCGTGAGCAGCTTGGAGCCGTTCAGAGACAAACCAAACTCTGTGTCTGAACTGAAGCGCAAGTAGGGAGTCAAATAACTGAAACTTTATAAACCACAACTCAGATTACAGAGTTAGACATGTGCAGCACCGACCTGAGTCCATGTGAGGACAACAGCATCTCCTGGATGTGATCTCTGAGCTCTTTCAAACTGGGATCTTCTCCAAGTAACTCCACCCGGCTGGTCTGCCTGTTGATTCGAACTCGCAGCTTCATGATGCTGCTCACACACAGACACAGGAAGAGGACTCACACTAAGTAATGCACAGACTGCAGAGGGCCATGATGCTCTTAACAGAACTGTATTCACATGTTTGGATTTTATATCACGCAGTCTGATTTTTCATATAATTTTATTTCCATGTTGTATTTAATATTTTATTTATATGCAACTTTGTTTTATTCCTTTATTATTATTATTATTATTATTATTATTATTCAAAGGAGCTTGCAAAGAAAAGAGTCTGGACTTCTTTAAGTTACTTGAAGAGGTTTCACCTCTCATCCGAGAAGCTTCTTCAGTTCTGAGAACCTTCACAGACATTATTATTATATTTTTTCTTTATTTTAATCATCTTTCTATTAATGTTTAATTGTTTCATTTCTAATTTTTACTAATAATTATTATTTTTGTATGTAATTGTATTCATTTCTTTAGTATGTATTAATCTATTTCATTTTTTGTTATCAGGTTCTTATTTTTCGTTTCTTATTGTATTTGTGTTTCTCATAAAAATATGTTGTCAAATTTCACTAAAAACAGATAAAAAGTGAATGGAGTCTGGTGAAAAGATTCCAGCTGCTAAATCAGATCATCAGTGAACAGTGACGTAATATCTAATGAACTTTAACTAACATTAATTTAATCTGTGCACATATTAAAAAAGTATCACGTGATTTTTACTGTGCACAAAGTGACTCTGATTCAAATCCAAACCTCACAGTAAACTTTAGCTCATTAAGTACGAAACCTCATTACAAATCTGCCAAATTTAACTTTTGATGAGTCACTAATGACGTTTTGAAATTTCTTAGCAGCTTTAGCTCCGCTTTACCGCTAAAACGTCACATTTAGAGGATTTTCGTTCATTTTGCGCTGATTTCAGAGCGTCGTTGGTTCTCTGTGAGGTAGAAAAATATGTAAAGAGCTGCGTGAAAACAAACGTTTCGTTTTCGTTTCCGCAGTCTTATCGTTAGCTAACGTTTCACTGACGCTGCTGCTGCTTAGCGCGGGTTAGTGTTAACTAACCGGGTTAAGGAGCGTTTGTAGTCCTGAAAGCTGGAAGTCAAACAGAAGAACACTCACACCGTGAACTACCGGGAAGACATCCACGACTCTTCATGTGCTTCTCTGTAAACACACAAACCTGCAGCGCCCCAAAACACTCACACACCGCTTCCGGGATGGATTTTCATAATACAACACGTCGAGGGCACTCAAATCAAAAGTTTATAAACCAAAGTTTTTTTTAAAAAAAATCGTAATAATTCTGTTAGAATAAATGTATTATGCCGTAAAAAGGCCCAACTTTTCAAAATAACAACTTTTATTAAATTAGATGCATGTATTTATATTTTTTATTTATATGTACGCATGCATTATGTTGCTTTGTGTAGATTCTGCTTTTGTTTTGAAGGCTTGTCACTAAACTTCCTGAATCATTATCCAAAATAAACTTTCGTAAAACTACAAATACGGCAACCGGGCTGCATAAAATCCTGAGTATTCTCCAGAACATTTCGATTGGTATGAATAAATCTGCAGGGGAGATAAAATTAATCATCTTTATATACTGTTTAAATAACGGCATTTTATGTTCCCCAAAAGGTTGATTCTGTTCATCTGGACGTAGCTTTGTCAGTGGGAGAAACGTTTCATCACTCATTCAAGTGACTTCTTCAGTCTCAGCTGACTGTGGGTTTCCCCAGCATTATAAACAGTACATTTGCACGATAACTGAAACTAGCCCACTGAATGAACGGTGGGCTGTGAGGTCAGTTCCTTGATCATTAATATGCAAATTCTCATTATCATTGATCCATAACCACTGATCGAAGCCCGTTGATCAAAGCCCGTTGATCAATGGTACTCATTGACCACGAGTACCATTCACAGAGAGTTGGGAAATGTCTGCAATCACAGCATTGTAAGATAGTGAAAGATGTACCCTTACTGTATTTTCTGCTGAAAGTAGAAGAAAAACAAGATGATGGTTTAAGTTGAAAATTTCCGCTTCTTATTTCTGTCTATTATATCTTGAGATCATTTAATGAATTCACAGATCAGTGCTGCTCTCTCTTTCTTTGCTAATATAAGTCAGTGGATCTCACTCAGCAGTGTCTGTCTCTGTCATTTATCTCCATAGTAACCATCTCAGTATTTATTATATAATATTTATTTAATGACGCTTTGAATCTCCAAAAATTCAGTGATTAAAAAGCCAAGAAGCTGGATGTAATTCAGCCAAAGACTCTATGTGGAGCACTTTTATTCCACAACAGTATTGCCATGACAAGAAAAAGAAATCAGAAAAGAAAAAACAAATTAGTGACTGATGGAAAGAGCAGACTGAACACACAGTTCAGGAGGACAGGGCCGTGTCTTATTTGCAGCGTGGGCCACCAGAATACCCAGAAATCATAAATACATCATCGATGAACGACAGCAAAGGTTGTCGGAAATGACTGAAAGGGAAGGGTTTAGTTTATGATTCACAATACAGCAAGGACACGTGTGAGTGTGGGAGCACTGTCACGGGCAGGAACTCCTCACAGAGGGCAGGAAGTGTTTCCATCACAGAAATTGAACCCGCAGAGCAGGAGGAGCAGAGAGATCCTGGAGCACGTCCACACACTGCTGTTCTACTGAGGATAATACCGCATAGAGAATAACCGTGGAACACTGAACAGTAGGTGGCAGTAATGCGCGTGCAGCCTGTTGAGCGTAGAAGAAAAAGAAGCCGAAGAAGACTCTTTTCTTCGGCTTCTTTTTCTAATCTTACATTAGACAGCCAGTGAAACGCGGCGTTAAAGAGTGAGATTTGCCGTTTTTGGTCGTTTGTGGAGTCATGAGTCGCAGTTACAATGATGAGCTGCAGTTTCTGGATAAAATCTCCTCCACCTCCTGGAGAATCAAAAAGGGCTTCGTCCCCAACATGCAGGTACGAGCTAACAGATAACAGCTCACAGCTAGCTGGTAACGTGGCTGGGCTGACAGCTGCAGGTGACTTGATTAAACACAGGTGTCCACGGCATGAGAGGAGAACATCAGAGACAGTAGAACACAGGAGCTGACGGAACCCCCGAGAAATGCCGAATAAGCACGAGGCTAAAAATGATTCTGAACAGCAGCACAAACTTAAAAACGCTTAAAATGATTTACGAAAGTTTTAAGTGTATCTGTTCTGCTCCACCCGCGGGTGGACGCTGGGAGGAGGTGACTCTGCTCCATTTTAGTTTATTTTCAGTTGGTTTCATTGTCTCACAGAAGAAAGATTCAGAATAATCATTAAAGCGAAGCAGGGACGCTCCTTAAAAGCTTTTATTTCCTCTGCTGTCACCTCTTGACTCCTCCTCCTTTTCCTCTTTAGGTGGAAGGAGTTTTCTACGTGAACGAGTCTCTGGAGAAGCTTATGTTCGAGGAGCTTCGTAATGCCTGCCGAGGAGGAGGTTGGTGACCTTTGAACCCCTCTGAGAGCCCCCTCTACCTGACCTCCACCCTCCTCATTTCTCTCTGTTCCTCCTCCTCAGGTGTGGGCGGGTTCCTTCCAGCCATGAAACAGATTGGGAATGTGGCGGCGCTGCCGGGGATTGTGAACGTGAGTGTTGCCGTTCTGTATGTGTCCACAGTAAATGTTTTGCTTCGTACTCAGGGTGTCTCTGATTGGTCGGCAGAAATCCATCGGCCTGCCAGATGTCCACTCTGGGTACGGATTTGCTATCGGGAACATGGCAGCCTTTGACATGGACAACCCCAATTCCGTGGTGTCTCCAGGTAGGAAGTACTATGATAAAACATAAGCAGGGTCCTCTAAAACCTGATGAAAAATGAATGGAGTTTGGTGGGAAGCTATGTGCAGGAAGTAAAAAAATCTTCCAACCTGTGGATTTCCCTGCTGTGGTCACCCGTCATGAAACTTACTCTGTGACCCACCCTGTTAAAACAGTACTTCCCATGTGCCCTCCAGGTGGCGTGGGCTTCGACATAAACTGCGGTGTCCGCCTGCTGAGGACAAACCTGGACGAGGGCGATGTCCAGCCGGTGAAGGAGCAGCTCGCTCAGTCACTGTTCGACCACATCCCTGTGGGAGTCGGCTCCAAAGGCGTCATCCCGATGGGCGCCAAGTAAGTAGAACAGAACAGACCTGCCTCTCCTCACCTGTGTGTCACCTGACTAATGCATGTGTCACCAGGGACCTGGAGGAGGCGCTGGAAATGGGCATGGACTGGTCTCTAAGGGAGGGCTACGCCTGGGCCGAGGATAAGGAGCACTGCGAAGAGTACGGGCGCATGCTGCAGGCCGACCCCAACAAGGTGTCCTCCAAGGCCAAGAAGAGAGGCCTGCCGCAGGTAGCCCTGCAGCTCACACCTGTGTTCACACCTGCAACCCTCTGCTGGTGTCTAAAGCTGTGTGTGTGTGTGTGTGTGTGTGTGTGTGTGTGTGTGTGTGTGTGTGTGTGTTGCAGCTTGGCACTTTGGGAGCAGGAAACCACTATGCTGAGATCCAGGTGGTGGATGAGATCTACAACGACTACGCCGCCAAGAAGATGGGCATTGACCACAAAGGCCAGGTGTGTGTGATGATCCACAGCGGCAGCCGAGGCCTCGGGCATCAGGTCGCCACAGGTACGAGTGCCGCCGAAATGGATCGCCGAATATTGCAAACCTTCACTTCTGCCTTTTAAATTATCAACGAAAACACCTGGTGATATTTACAGATGCTCTGGTTGCCATGGAGAAGGCGATGAAGCGTGACAAAATCACGGTGAACGATCGACAGCTGGCCTGCGCTCAAATCAACTCTCCTGAGGGGCAGGATTACCTGAAAGGCATGGCAGCCGCAGGAAACTACGCCTGGGTCAACCGCTCCTCCATGACCTTCCTCACCAGACAGGTACGCTCACCTGAGCCGCTCTCGGGTCATAAACGCACCGCTGCACCCGCCCTAACAAGAGAAGTGACCTCACATGGTGCTTAAAGCGCAGCTCTTCTCATGAAGAAGTGAGTTCCATGATCAGGAGGATGAACCCACTCTGTTCCACTCCGAGTCGGGGATTCGACGAATGTACTTAAACGCACCACAAATAATATAAAAATACAACTGTAAAAATCATTAATGTGATAGAAAATTCAATTTCTGCTTCTGTTCATTTGTTTTTTATTTTCGTTACATTTTTTATTAATTTTTTTAATCTTTTAACTTTTATTTAATTCATAATTTTTGTGTATTTCTTTTGTTTTCATTTCATTTATAGGATATTCTGTAATTTGAACTTCCGGCATCGGATTGCTGTGGAGTCTAATAATGTCCCGATTCTGCTATGATCGTTATGGGGAGAGGGTTTGGGTGAGCGGAGTCTGTAAAAGCAGTTTTCGCGTCTTTCAGGCCTTCTCCAAAGTGTTCGGTACGACGCCGGATGACCTTGACATGCACGTCATCTACGACGTCTCTCACAACATCGCCAAAGTGGAGGAGCACATTGTGGACGGGAAGCAGAGGACGCTGCTCGTTCACCGCAAAGGATCCACGCGAGCCTTCCCCCCTCACCACCCCCTCATCCCCGTCGACTACCAGGTAAGAGCGCGTCATGTTCGTCTGTTTACTCGCCATCATGATGTGAGTCTTGCCTGAACTCGCTGCCATTTCCAGCTCACAGGTCAGCCGGTGCTCATCGGTGGGACGATGGGGACCTGCAGCTACGTCCTGACGGGGACCGAGCAGGGCATGATGGAGACGTTTGGGACCACCTGCCATGGAGCGGTACGAGTCTGAGCGCCCTTCGCGCTGTCACATGGTCAACCTTGGTTCGTTTCATGTCTTTAAGCAACTTCCTGTCTGTTTCAGGGCCGAGCGCTCTCTCGAGCAAAGTCACGCAGGAACCTGGACTTCCAGGACGTCCTGGACAAACTGGCCGACATGGGCATTGCCATCCGGGTGGCATCGCCCAAACTGGTGATGGAGGAGGTGAGGGGGAGGAGTCAGGGTGGGTTTTTATGCACTTTAAGCTGTTTTCTGTTTGCGTCTGACTTTTTTTTGTTTTGTTTTGTTTTGTTAAGGCTCCTGAATCATACAAAAACGTGACAGACGTGGTGAACACGTGTCACGAGGCTGGCATCAGCAAGAAGGCAATCAAACTGAGGCCGATCGCTGTCATCAAAGGATGAAGCTGAACCACAGAAATGACTCATGGGCGAAAGACGATAAACACGACTTTTCTGTTTGGAGAGAATTTACGTTAAAGAAGGATTTAAAAAGAAAAAAAAAAAAAAAAAAAGACATTCTGTTTTTGTTTGGTTGCCAAGAAAACCAGATCGCACTGCAGTGGAGGTCAGAGGTCACCTCTCAGGACTGAAGTGGCCGCTGTAGTTTCCAGTTTCTGCTTCATGAGCTCTCTGAGACACGTCCTCAGAAATGAGCGGCTGCACTTCTTGCAGATCAAAAAACGAGCCGCTGCGGCTGAAATTTTTCTCCGCTCAGCATGAAGTGAGTCCCAGAAGAAAAGCTGGATCTGAATCCTTTGAGATAAATGCAGAAATCTGCTTTCATTTCAGTGTGCTCACACTACTGCAATAAAAATCGAATTCATGCCTTAAATGTGCGTAATAACGAAGACTGTCTGAGAAAACGTAAACATGTTTAATTTCTGTTTAGTTTCCAAAAAAGATCGACTTCAATAAAGAACCAAGTGTGCAGTGAACGGGTTCAGTCTTTGTTTTCCACTGCCGCTGAGAATACAAACACCTGTGAAGTGTTTGGTCCACAGTGAGAAAAAAAGATTTTATAAAATGAAAACAGATGTGCTGTGGATGAATGATGTTCTCCTGTTTTAGGACGTAAATGTCAGAGCTGTGAGTTTAGCTTCTTCTCAAGAAGCAAAATTGAAAGAATTCGTGAATTTCTCATATTTTATTCCATTACATCTCAGGATCCACCTCTGGGAACGTTTCCGGACACGTTAACCAAATAAAAGCAGTCACATGATCTCTGTAGAGGAGGTAAAGTCAAAGTCACTGTCCTAATCCCACATGTAGGCTCAGAGATTTAATCTCACATTACGACTAGAGATGGCACGATACCACTTTTTTATGTCCGATACCGATATCATAAATTTGGATATCTGCCGATACCGATATGAATCCGATAGTGTTTTTTAATCAACAAAACTGTTTTTTAAATATCTTGCTGCATTTTGTATAAGTTCATACTCAAGTTTAAAACAACCACACTAAAGCTATTCTGTTATACCTGTATGCAAAAAAAAAATATTCCATAGTTCAGCAATACTGATCAATCTAATAAACTTAAACCTACACCATCCTCCCTATTCTGGTATTTTAAAGAGTACTTAGCATAAATGTTAAGCAACCTAACTAATAGGGTTCCAACTCCCAGCAACAACAAAAATAAAAAAAATAGGGAACCACCCCTCACGCTCCACCTCATGATGCTTAATCGATGTAATCAACCTTAATTTGATGCAGTGTGAAAAAAAATGCACAGAAATCAATTATTTTTCAAGAAATATTAAATAGATTCAACATCTTTCTTCAACAGAATTGCAGACTGCACAGATGGTGCCTTCCCAAAGGAAAAAGTACTATAGCTTACTAGGGTATATATATTAGACTTAATAGTTACTATATACAGTAATTGACTTCTATACATTTTACATCAGATTAAAACTTTGGGTGTAAGATTCAGATAAATATTAAATAATTAAAAGGTAGACATTTTAAATGAGAATAAGAAAGAAAAGTATGTCTTTGTGCCCCCTTTTCCCTGTTAATGCCCTATCGGCCCCCCTGGCTAAACTTTTCTAGATCCGCCCCTGCACAGTTACCAGCGTCAGCTAAAGATCCTCGAGTAGAAAGTAATATTAAATACATTCTAACAACAGCTGATCAAGCTTAAATGTGCTGCTGTTGTTCAGCCGCTGGTTTCCTCTTTCTGGTGCAAAGTGGGCCAAAAGCAAACAAGAGACACAGACTCGCAACAGAAAAGCCGATCAGCTGATCGTTAAGCAGTTTCATGATTGAAGTAGCAGCCGGAGAGGCAATCGCTCATTAAGCTTAACGCAGGAATGCTTTACAAACATTCAGAGATGGACTTACACACTTGCTTTACTTCTCTCGGGGATAACTTTGTCGGAGATGAAATGCCGGGTTGCTAGCGAAGCTCCACATGCTATCCAGACCACCGACAGGTCCTGCATGCCACAGCCGCTCTATCACGTGATGCATACTGCTCCGACGTGCTAACGTTCTGAGGTGAGTTACGGCGTGTTGCAAGTTTTGTGAGGTGCTTTCGTGATATTTAATGGATCGGATTACATTTTTTATTTTTCTCCGATATCCGATCCAGTAATTTAGGTCAGTATCGGACCGATACCGATACGTAATATCGGATCGGTCCATCTCTAATTACGACAGCAAACAAAAAATTAAAGGAAATAATTTGCGTGGTTCAACAGGGTTAAAATAAAAACGTTATTACAGAACCTGAGACTGACTTTACTGAATGATATTTGCAGTTTCCTTCAAACATTTACATAAATTGAAGTTTACAAACTTGTCTAACATATTTAAGTCTTTATGATCATCAAGGACTGAGCTGCTTAACTACAGAAATAAACTTTTTTTTATGTGAGCTGTTAATATTAGTAATAACAGAGCCTGGATGTCACAATATTTCCTTTGTGCAGATGATGAAAAGAAATGCAAATCTTTTCAAATTAAAGACCCCAAATAATTCACAAGGATGTAGGACTGAATTTATTAATTTACAAATACTTCACTTTGTCAATATTATTAATATACATCTTAGTTGTAAACTTTGCTTAGCTATTGTGGCACGAATATACCTCCATACATCATATAAAATGAAGCCAATTTCTGAATTTTTACTGCATCTTTATCCAGATATATAAATAAAAAAAGGATGAGGTGGCTGATTAGTGAACACTTTTTATGGACATTCAAACAGAAGGTTCAAAAATAAAAGTCAACACATTTCACCATCAATAAAATGTATTTATTTGGCAATTTTTCAGTTCTCTCTCTGCTCAGGACCACTTACAGGAAAATATAACCTGAAAATTCAAACATCCATTAAATCCTTTAAATTAAAAAAAAAAACCCAAAAAAACCCTGATTCTGCTTTTTTGTGGGTTGACGGATTTGCAGAGCTGACCCTTAGTGTCGGCGTGAATACTTCTACGGTATAAAAAAGTCACTTCAAGCTGATGGGGCATGAACAACATGTGGAGGTGCACATTTTTCTATAGAGACTACAAGGTGTAGATCCTGGTGTTAGTGTAACAGCTGAGTGTTTTTTAAAAGCGTTCGGCATTTGCAGAAAGGGAGATATTAAACAAGCAATAATTCCAGTCTTTCATTTACAGTCATTAGAAACAGGTGCTCATCAGGTGTAGTTTTACTTTGGACAGAGCTAAGCTAGTCATTTACAGTCTTTATGCTAAGCTAAGCTAAACAGTAAACTCTCAGACTTGAAGTAAAATCCAGCTGAGCATCTCCCTGAAGGAAAGTTTTAATTTTGCTACAGACATTCTTTTAAAAGAAAGGTCACCTAAAAAAACAAAAACAAAAAAAACCCCCAACTTCCCCCCCAAAAAACCCTGACATTTAATAAATGTTTTTGTATTTCTATAGAAGACAACTTGAGTGCATTTTTGTATCAACGCTGGGACCTTTTTTAAATTTTCAGTGGCGGAATATGGCTTTTATATGTTGCTAAGAAATTTACAGTCTGAGAAAATCCAAATCCAAACTGCAATTAGTTTCGTTTAGCACAAAGACTGAAATCAAGGGAAACGAAATCAGAGAAACTGCTAATCAGCGTGTCATCAAAACAGCTACCAGTCAACATAGCTAACATTACAAAGGGTATAAGCAGCCACTGTAATGTTGGGGGTTTTTTTTGTTTGTTTTTTTACATCCTTTTAGCTTTGACCATCTTTGTGATATACTAACATCATCATGGTTATGTTTAATTTTCATTGTTATTAATTAGGAATAAAACATTTGAAGGCTTTTAAAAACAGGTACCCCCCCCCCCCAAAAAAAAAAAAACCCAAAACAAAACCCTGTACCCTATAGATCCTTTTAGCCTAGCTTAACATAACGCGGAAATTGAAATGGGAGGAACCGCAAGCCTAGCCTACACTGGCAAAAAAAACAAACAAACAAACAAAGACAAAAGACCCACACATTTAATAACTACTGTAAATAATTTCAATAACAATGGATTTTTTTTGGATAAAAATATAGAAATGACAGATCTTTGTTTTAGCAGCAATTAGCATTAGCTTGTTAGCTAAACCAGATAAAACTAAAATCTACCTTTAATTAGGTAACAGGCCTCTTTAGCTATTTATACTAAGCTGGGTTAAAGTTGCGGTAACAACACTGGTCAATTTATAAATGGGACATAATGTTCAAAATGCTAATAAAATAATTTCTAACCACAGATATTTGTAGCTAAGCAGGCTAACTGTTTTCGCGTACTTAGCTTGGCAGCTTTTATTAACCTAACATCATTGAGTGAGTTCTTTCATATCACCAGAGAACTGAGGTGGATTATATCAGAGCCAGAAACCAATTGCCCTGCGTTAAACCATGTATTTAGACCACTAGCACTTTGCTAGGTCTATGGAAGCCCACATCTGCCAAAAATAAACTATTTACGATTTTTTTTTTTAAAAAGCTGAAAATATTCACATTTTAGTTCAGGCTCACTATGAATGTGATATTCGTATTTGTCTAATAAAGAAAATGTTTTTCTTTTTATTTCAAATGCATTAATATCAGATATTGTTTGAAGAGATAGCATCTTTAAATTCACCACAGAGGAGAAAAACCAACTGTATTACAGTTAACTGAAAAGGTAAACAATGATTTAATGACATTTCATTAGATTTTTGTTGTCATCAAATCCGTTCTGCATCATTAATTGGCAAACTGTACATCCAATTCAATCCGTGTTAATATGCAGCTGACAACTGTTACTCCTCAAATAAACATTCGCTTTTTGGGTAAATTACGGAGCCTTTTCTTTAAAGAAAAAAAAAAATTACTATCGTTGATTAGATTTTTTTCCCCGCTGGATTTCTTGAGAGTGTAAGATGTCCCCTTTTAACTGGAACCAACAATTTCAGGCACTTTCTCAGCAGGTTGTCCAAAGGCAACGTTTCAGGAAAATTACAGCAAATTACGATGAACACACCGACTTATTCAAACATTGGAAATATTTCCAGGGCGTCACAAAATCTGGAGGTGTGAAGAGCATCTGTACAGATTGTTGCTGTTTCAGGACAGTTATAACTGTTTAGCAGCTCCTTCACAGTAAAAGTGTTGCATAATGAATTGTCCTGAATTGTCACTGCAATATAAAATTAATCGAGCTGCTTCTGCAAACAGCAACGGTCTGTTTTTACAGGAGATTCGCATGATTTAGTTCCGATTTCTACGGTCCTCATATGCCAAGAAAAAGGAATGAAAGTTGTCCAAATTAGAGATGAACAGATTCAAATTTTAAGTTTGGTAAATCAGCATTACTGAATAAATCACAACAATTTCAATGCTAGATTACATTTATTATTGTTCAGATTTTTCTTCAAGTTTTAGATTTTGAGATTTGAGGCATCAAAAGTACAAATACTCAGAATAAGTAATTTCTTCCCCGAAAAAACATTTTTCAATTGCCAAACGTTAAACTATAAGAGACTAGAACAAAATATTTAATTAATAAATTGATGATATGAATAATGTAAAATCTATGAAAGTCATAGAAACTCACAACTTAACTGAATACAGCAAACCTCAAAATATTGAGAAACTGCATCAAAAATGTTAATTACTCAATCAAAAAAATAAAAGTCACTCATGTTTGACTAAATACATCAAAGCAGTTAATAACCGGATAAACTTTTGGAATAATAAACATATTTATGTTTACTTTCACATCACACCTGTTAAAATTTTAATTTCAAACAACCTAAAACTGTGACTTTAAGGTCGAGAAAAAAACCCAAACAAAAAGCCACAGCAAGCTTTTAAGTCACAACAGAGTAACTTGCAACCTTTGCAAATTGTAATTTTTAAATTTATCAAACGAAATGTTTTTTTTTTTTAAAGATGTGTCAGTGCAATAATAAATATAACCATGTACTGATTAATTCAATTTACATGATTTTTGTATTGAAGTAGTAAAACTAATGGTGTGGGTCAAATGTTTTGTATAAAAGTTTCATCGGTGAAATTTATAGTTTTACTTTAAAGTCACGCTTTATAGTAAGTTTAAATATTCACTTTTTATGAAATTATGGAAACCAAATTTTTACGCATTGAGTCCCCATAAGGTAACCAAAAAGAAAATTCAAAAAACAAATACAAAGTTGTGTTAATACTCAGCAAGTTGCATTTATAAGAAAATACCTGGAATAAAATGTTCATTCTGAAAGTGAATTTAATTGAATACTCCATTGATTTATAAACAAAAAGTTTTAAGAACGCATATTTAATTTTTTTGTATAAACTTTTGATGCCACAAATCGGAAACTTTCACTTTTATATTACATTTTTTCCCTGGCATAAATGGGCCTCCGCACATGGTTTCCAGATGGGAATGAATATTTAAAAAACAAAAAGAGACTAAACCTAGGAATTTTATTTACATTTTTAACATCTTATTCTCTTATTTACACTTTGTTCCTCCATTGCATTTTCATTTCCATCTGAAATTAAAAAAAAAAAAAAAAAAAGTCAGCCACTTCCAGCAAACAAAAATGTGGTGTCTATTTCCGTCACGTCTTCGGTTTTAAAATCCACGCCGAGGATCTCTGTCTGATCAGGTAACAAGATAATACTTGATCTGCAGATCGAGTCGGGCTGTAACGTTTCACTTCAAACCTAAAACCAACCGTGCAATCCTCAGCATGTATGTTTAAAAAAAACAAAACAAAAAGCCACATTTTAAATAAGAATAATGCGTCAGCCCTTTTTATTCTTCCTTCTTATAAAACTCAGTCTAGCCTGTTCGGAAATGTGGTTTCTAATGTGAGTGTAAAGCTATCGATTCTTCTAACCTAGAAGGTCACTGAGGATAATTACCCAATCTTTTCCCGACAAGAGGCATCCTCTTCTGAAAAAGGAAAAAAAAAAAAAAAAAAAGCCCTTTCCTCATGGCGTCCACAAAGTTCTCCACGTTTCTGAGCAGACGTGGCGCTCCTGCACATCTGCTGATCTCAGAGGGAGGGGTTTCACCAGGCTTCGTTCCGCCTCCCCGACTTAGACAAGCTGGGCTTTGTTATGCATTTAATTCTAAGTGCAAGAGCAGCGCCTATGCTAAGGTCCTGTATTTTTCAATTGTTGAGTGGCAGTATGACCACTTCCTGTGAAGAGTCCTTCAGTCCCCGTGAACTTCCAGGTTTTTTCCCTACAGTTTTCCTCGCTGGAAGAACGCCTGTTGACATAAAAAAAAGGTCATCAGTAGAAATGAAACAGGTGAACTCGGCCGTAAACCAAGAAAGAACAACAACTCGTACCTTAATGTAGTTTTTCAGGACTTTGACGTCAGGCTGCTGGAGAACCTGGCAGAGCTCCTGATGGATAAAAGAAAAGACAAACTGTTAGCAGGCTTTCTGACACACCCACCTGTCCAACGTCAAACACTAGGTAACGTTCAACCACAGTTCGTCCAAAGTACGGAGAGTCAGCAGGGTCAAACTATATATTACGATACCAACAAGAAACTATCAAGGGCGGGAAAAAAAATGCAAGAACAAAATTATTAAACATATTTAAATAAAGAAACACTTTGAAATGAATAAAACTGAACATAAATAAAGGAACACGTCTCGAGGTATTTTTGGACGTCAGGGTTTAAGCTTTTCTGACCTGTGAAATTTCCGGGGCCACCTGGAGTGATGGCAGGTACTCCTGCTGCAAGAACTGGATGAATTCGAGTCCCTGAAACAAAAACAGCACGTGTTCAAGTGGAAGCGCGGTGACACATAACAAAGCTTGGTCAACCACAAAAACACATTTTTACCCGTTTGAGATGAATCATCTTCAGTGTCAGAGCGCACTCCGACAGAACCTGAAAAAAAGAAAACAGTTGAGGCTTGTCACCAAAATGCGATTTTTCTTTTATTAAAGGTGGAATTAAAGAAACTCACCAGGACCGTCTGTGCATCTGACAGGTCAAAGGTCGGTTTGAGGGGAGCCAGGAAACAGGCTGGGACGATGTGTTTGTAGATAAAGTCGGGGAAGCCCACCATGCCGTCTTTACCTCCTGCAGAAGAAGAAGAGCTCAGAGTGAAGCTCACACCCTGTATTGACCAGCAGGGAGCGACAGAAAACGAGCTTCCTGCTCACAGGACACGACTTCCTGTCGAGGTCATGTTTCAGACTCACCCCACAGCTCCACCAGTTTGGTGAGGATGATGAAGCAGGTCTTCTGCGCGATGGGGTCGGGAAAGTCGACAGCGCCCTGAATGATGGTGAACACGATGCGCTCCATGTTTTCTGCCCCTGGAAACAAAACATTTAACTTTGGCCTGTTCTTTCATTTTAAGTATAATAAGAAAAAAATATTCTGGACCGTTTTCTCCTCTTGTTTCCTTTCCTCATTTGTTTCCTTCTTCCTACCATCTCTTTTTTTCCCCTTCATTCCTTCCCTTCTTCCTTTCCTAATCCATTTTCTCTCCTTCCTTTTCCCTTCATTCCTTCTATGCTTCCTTTCCCTGAATGAGCCCTCCCCTGTGAGGTTCAGACCCTACTTCTGTGTCTACGTGTTTCTTGGCATGCTGAGTGGCGCTCACCCTGATTGGCCATCACCTCGTTCATCCCACTTCCTGCGATGGTCTGGATGAAGCTGAAGTAACTCCTCCTCAGCATCTGCTTCTCCAGTGCCGCTGTCTGGTCGTTCTCTTCTGCCGGGCGTGCCAGAACCTCGAAGATGGCAAGGACGAGGGGCATGAAGATCTGCTGCAGGAAGGGAGACACCTGCCGCTGCCGTGGCAACAGGAGAAGTTTGTTAAGGATGGCGAGTCAGAGTGTGCAGGAAGGTTTGGTGCTGGTTCAGCGGCGGCTTACCTTAAACTTGGCAGTGATCTGGCTGATGAGCGGGATGAACTCCTGTAGATCTTTGGCCTCGCAGTCCTTCAGCATGTGCTCTGAGGCAGCGGGGACGAAGGGCAGCACCTCCTCCTCCATGCAGATGATCATGCGGTGCAGGAACGAGCGGACGGAGCTGCGCAGCACGCTCCGTTGCACGGGGCAGCTGAGTGCGGGCAGGAAGGCCTGCAGGCAGTCCCGGTACACCTCGGTGCAGCCACACTGCTTCACTGTCTGCTTGTTGCTGAAAGCTTTGCTGGTCCGGCTGAAATGCCACAGACGGTGGCGAGGTGAGTAGCACGCCGTGGCGATGGACAGAATAATAAATAAATAGATCGTTGATGGATTCTGACCTGGCGAAGCCGACGGCGTGACTCAGGCAGTCGGCGAGGGCGGTCTGACGCTCCTCCTCAGTCTCCTGGGGGAGTTTGGTGAGTAGCAGGCGGAAGGCGTCCATCAGCGGTGTCAGCAGGCTCCTCATCAGTGCCTGCTTCCTCTCCACAGGGCTCTCGCTGTTGACGATGAGGATGCCGGCTGCCTCAAACATAAAGAGCTGGTCGTCGCTGGTCAGGAGTGCCGGGAAACCGTTTTCCTAGACAGAGAAATGCATGAGTTAGTATAGGAGGAGGAAACAGCAAGAAGAGGCGGTGTTGTGATACTCACAGGTGGAGTGAGCTCCAGCAGGTCCTGAATCCTCGTCAGGATGTCCTCGACGAAGGCATTCATGTGTTTACTGCCAACAGAGAGCGGTAAACGAACACTGGGTTTTAAAGTCAACTGAGCGTATTTTCAATCATTCGTATGTTCTTTCTTAAATCAGACTCTTCGTTCATGGATTCATTAACTACATTAGATTCACATCCGACTGTAATGAGTGTCATTCTATATTTCTGTCATGGAGCAGCCTGAGCAGACGCCTCGGGGCCTTAAGGCCTCACTGAGGGGGCCTCCTGGTCAGATCCACCTCACTCTGCCTTCCAGATTGAGGCTAAGTTCCTTAGCATCATTCTTTCTACTCATGACCACAGCGGAGGTTAGAAATCTTAATAAATAAACAGCTGAGAGCCACACCAGTGAAAGCTGGAGGTCAAAACCTGATAAAGCCGACAGATCGAAACCGTCATCATAAACCACTGAAACTGACTCCAGCCTGAGTTATGAACAGGTTCAGCGTCAGAGGGCAACTTGCTCACACGTTTCATGTCTTTTTTGTCTTTGTGGTAATATAGAAAGAAAAAGAATCATCTGATTTCAAAAGACTAAATATTACAAATTATCTTTTAAAAACATGGCTAGACATGTAGTTTTACAAAAGTTTGCACATGTTCAGTGCGTCCCCCTCCGGACGCTGTCGTCCACACGACAATAAAACTCGTCCCAAATGTTTGTGATGTGTGGACTCACCACTGCTGTTAATCTACCTGCTGGCAACCACAAGAAACTCACAAATCTGATCTAACAGTTTGTGTTTCCATGGCTACTGTGAACGAAACGACAGCTGTAGTTTCTGTTTCATTACGTTAAAAAGAAGCTGGTACAGCTCAAAGAGTTTATGAAACAATATTTTCTCAGGTTGTAGTTTTGCTGTTTTCTGTGTAAACATCACATTTTGTTGTGGTGGAGTTATTCTTGGTGTAGCGCACACTTGTGAAGCCTGTTGCCGCATCAACGGCATCACATGGCTTCCAATGGCAACGGCTTGCCATTGGAAACTGAAACATGTGATATTGTGCAGCAAGTGAAGCTGGACTCACTGTAGGGTTTTGATGAATCTGGAGAACAGGTAGGCCACCCTGCTGCGGACCTTCGGGCTGTTGTGTCTCAAGCCTCGCTGGTCCAGGAACGCCATCAGCACGCCAGGAATGTGCTGTGGCTCCACGATAAAGAACTTGTCGTATCGCACAACCGTTTCAAAGAACTCCAGAGCGACGGAGGTGTGCTGGTAGCTGCTGACACCGCAGGAAACCAGCTAAGGGTTCAAAAAGAAAACGCGTTTAAAATTTTGCCGCACAGGCGCCGAACCACAGCCGAGCGGTCATGTGACTCACCGTCCTCATCATGTCCTGCAGGGCGCTCGTCTTGGCCGTGTCTCCAGAGAAGTGGGCACCATGCGCCGCCGGTAAGGCCTCACCCAGCATGTAGAGCAGCCTGATGGCGACCTCCACCTCCATGAAGGGTGCTGTCTGCCAGTTCCTAAGAGGAGATATTACAGCTGAAACATGGCAGCTGCGTTTTTCCCACCTCTCTAAACAAATCAAAACATTTCTTACTGCATCGTGTTGGTGAAGACGCGGCGGACGGCTTCCAGCAGCAGCTCCGGTGAAACCTGAGCGAGTCGATCCAAAAGCATCTTCAGCTGCTTCCTGTACTCCACAAACATCGCCTCGTCCTCGCCCTGAGAAACAACAACAGCAGGTGTAATGCCTGCCGCTCTGCCCCGCCCTCACAGAGGAAGAAACAGAAACTCACCTCGTTCTCAAAGTTGTACTCGTCATCGTACGTGAGTTTTTTCATTACAGCGAGCATGATGGCCTATGGTGACAGCGAGAAAACTTTTTAATGATTTGCCCTCAGATAAAGACGTGAGAATGCACTGAGCGCGCTCAGAGACTCACCTCGATGTTCGCTTTCTGCTGGTCCGTCAGCTGAGGAAGCTATGAACAGAAAACAACCTCAGAACATTTTAAACCACTGCTGTGAGATCCGAAGGTCCCTAATTTTTAACATGTTCTCACTTTTAAACTTGTTCCTAAAAGTTAGAAAAGCTGCCCGGGCCTCAGAAGCCTCACCTGTTTGAGGACGTGCAGGTACTCGTAGCAGAAGCCCACGATGTTTGCCGAGATGTCGTCATCCTCGTGCACCAGCAGCTGCACCAGCAGAGGCACTTTGGCCTCCACGGCCTGCAGCGTCTCCGCTGCGTCCTTCACGTTGCCGGTTTTCGCCAGCTTGGTCCAGCTCAGCACCAGACTCTGACCCATGCCGTTCACCAGCCGTGAGAACTTGGCCAGGAAGTCCACATCCTCCTCCTAAAGGGGACAGGAAGAGGAAACATAAACATGAAGCTGTAACGGAAACACATTCTGCAGGAACAGTTCAGCGCTGCAAACTTAAGAAAACAAAATCAATTTTTAAACTGATACATGTTTAACGAACCAGCTGTCAGACCACAAACACCAAATCCTCCTTTCATAAACACTGAGTTTTTGTAGAACTGAGGCCTCAGTGTTGCTGCTTTTTTCCTTTAAGTAAAATATTCTTGTGTTAAACGATGATCTACAGCAGCTATTCTTCACTTGGTGTCTTTTGATTAGCTCTGGACAGGCTGTGAACAACGATGATGGATGGACAATGGAAATGTTTCATGTTTACATTTAAGTCACAGCTGGAAATATTTATAAAAACAGCAAAACGGTGCTTTAAGTCACTGTCAGACATTTTCAGGACCCTCGTGAGCCTCTGTGGCTGTGATGGGCGTGTTCCTTGTATCCATGGTAACTCTAACCTGCTCCACGTTGAAGAAGCCTGCTGACTGTAGCACTTGGCACAGAGACTCTACCAGCTTGGTTTTGTCCACTGGATCCATTCCCTTGTTGATGATTTCAAACAGGCAGTCGCAGGCCTCCTCCCTCAGCTCCTCCATGGACATCTGGCTCAGCAGCAGGTTCACGAACCTGAAAACACAAAAACAGGTGAGACGTGATGGCCAAGGGTCAGAAATCATGTATACGACGCCTCTCCCCGTGCTTGTTCTGACCTGTCATTGGCGATGAGGTTGAGGTCGATCCAGGACACGTAGGCTCCGACCACCTCCAAGCACTGACAGGTGAGCTCGGGGTGGGACTGCTGGTACGTCTGCAGGATCTGGAACCAGGACTCCACCAGGCTGGGGATGCTCTGCTCCCTCATGCTGTCTTTGATCAGCGTGTTCCTGCGAGTCTCCTGCAGGAATACATGCAGCGAAATCATCACCAAAGCTACAAACGCTTCCTATGACACATTTCCTGTTGGGTCATGTGACCACTCTTCCTTAGAAACCAGTCTGTTTTTGTGAGTAACGTGTGGGCCAGAGCTCTGCGGGTTTCCTTTCCTGCAGAGGCTTCTTCCTCCCACATCAGCCTGCTCTCCTTCTCTAACTCAGCAACAAATATAAAACACCACCAAAAGTTTTCCCATCATGATCCGCTTTCTGACCTCCGGTGTGTGCAGGATGTCTCTGTCCACCACCTCGGCGTCGATGGCCATCAGTGTCCTCAGGTAGATGTCGACTCCGTGGGGGTTCAGACCCACCAGGGACAGGATGTCGAAGAAGAACTTGGGCCACAGAGTCATGTACTCCATGACGAAGGTGAGGGCGAACACCTGTGCTGCCTTGTTCCTGATGAAGGCCTTCTCGGGCTGAGTGTTCATCAGCTGCGGGGAAGAGGAAGAGACGAAAGACGTGACAGCGAGTCTGTGAGGAGATGTGAGCGAGGCTCAAATCTGCACCACTAAAACAGTGAAAATTACTGTGATGTTTAAACTGGCACAAAGTTGTGACATACCTGAAACTGGAGCCACTTCATTAGAGTCTCTCTGATGAGCTGCTGCTGAACAGCACTCAAACTGCAATGTCTGTAATACACACACACACACACACACGCACACACACACACGCACACACACACACGCACACACACACACGCACACACACACACACACACGCACACACACACACACACACACACACACACACACACACACACACACACACACACACGTGAGAGCAGCTCCAGCAGGTAATACTCATCATGTGATCACGTGTGAAGAAGCTTCTTTCTCACCTGAACTTGATCTGATGCTCCAAGACTTGGAAGCAGAAGAATTTGACGTGGTCATCACTGAAACACAGAAATGCATTTAACAGCTGCAGGTACGACTCTAACACACCTGTGGTGTGTGGGCGGGGCACTCACCTGTAAATCCCTTTGGCGAGAGCCTCAGCACAAACCTCCCAAGCGTCCTGAGACTCCTTCAGCTGCTCGAAGTAAGCGATAGCCTGGAAATACACAGAAGGGCGACATCAATGACATCACCAGCTATTGCTCTACTCAAGCAGCTCTCACACCTCCTCCTCTCCTGCACCTTTACATCCGCAGAGGGTTTACTGGTGCTGATGTCAGGTTTTGATCTGAGTGTGCTCTGCTTATCTTGTTTCTATTGGATGCTGATGGAGCTCCAGATGTTTTTTTAGCAGGCCAGTTCAGCACCTGAACGCTGTCTTTAACTAAGAAGTCGTGTTTCTGGAAGCTCTGCACCGTGTGGTTTGTGTCTCATCTTTGAAACGGAGCAACAGAAGTGTCTTCAGCGTGTTTAAGTATGACTAAATGCAGTTTTGTACCAGCTCAAACACAAACACAGTGAGAAAAGACCTGTAAACATCTGCAGGATGAAGTGAAAGTGGCAGATAATCTGTCAGGCTGGCCGGATGCATTCATGGTGCAGAGCATCCTCGTTCTCTAGCAGAGATTTAAACCTGATCTCGTGATTATTCCTCCAGATCCTCTGAACAACCTGAAGCTTCAGTACCCAGACTCTTCCTTCACTCCACTGATTAACCTCATTTTTGCTGCGTTACTTCTGTTAAAGTACCCGTGACATTGAGTAAGATTTACTACTTTCAGCTCCTGACGTGTCATCTTTGAACCATTTTCAACTCATGCATCTGTAAACCCATCCTGCTTGATTTTTGTGACTGTTTTGGGTGTGTGGGTGGGGGGTATCAGTGGCGATGTGTGGTAGTGCCTCACCCTCTGCCTGTAGCGGGCATCGGCGTTCGGGTTGAGCCCCAGCAGGGCCTGCTCGTCCATGACTACAGCGACAGACTGGCAGGCCATTCGTGGGTTAGCTTTCCTCCAAGGCTAGTTCACTCCTCTCTGCTGCTGCCGGCCAGAACTCTCTCATCTGCAGCAAGGAAAGAGACGATTGTCACAGCACAGGTTAGTGAGATTGAAGCAGATTAATTAGATGATTTAAGGGCAGTTACAGGTTTCAGGTGTCATTTGTTCAGGTAAACTGTTTCAGCAGAAGCCAAAGAAACACGATCAGCTTTAGAGTTATTAAGGTTACAGTTAAAGAAGCACAAGAGACTTATTTTTAGTGAATAATCAGAAATCCCAGGAAAACATACAGACTCCATTAAATAAAAAGTGAATGGACTCCATTAAAAAAAACAAACAAAAAAACCACACATCACATTTAGTTAAAAACTCTGTTTTTCATCTCTTGCTCCCATCCTAGTGCCGTTAAAGTTTTATTTATTTTAATTTGTCCTTCCTTTCCTTCATCCTACTTTAGTTATATTCCCTCATTCATATCCTACTTCCTTCCTTCTCCCCTTGATTCCTCCATTTTAAAAACTCTTCCTCTTCCTTTTCTGCCTCTTCTTGCTTATTTCTATCCCTTTTCTTAATCTTGTCCGTTGTTCTTTCCTTTGTGTACTTAAGACTTGTTGTTGCTGTTTGTAAATACAAATGTAATGAATAAAAGACTCAAAGTATGTGACTGATGTTGTCAGATAAAAGTAATAACTCAAAAAGAAAGGCTCCAGAGATGTGGCTCTTTCCAAAGGCCATTCCCTTTTTATCAGATTAGTGGAAATTTGATTCTGCACTGTAGTGATGATAAACACATCAGATCTAGGTTGTAGTTTCAGTGAAACATGTGAGCAAGGGTGGGATGATTAAGTTGATTATTAACACAGCTGGATAAACAGGGCGCCTCTCTACCAAACTCCATTCACTTTTTATTATATTTCAATAAAGAAAGGTTTGGGTGCTCTTCTTAACCTTATTAGCTTCGTTTTTTTTTTTAATTCACCAAGTACGTGGTCGAGTAGGTGTACACTGCTGTACAGTAATAACACATGGGTAATCTGCTGTAGAAAACGGGCATTTCTCTACCAGACTCCATTCACTTTTGGCCCAATTTAGAGAATTTGTCCAGCGTTCTTATAAAACCAGATGTAATCAAAATTACAGACTGAATTACGTTGGCTATGTACTATGACAGGTAAATAGGTGTCCAGCTGATAGTCAGTCCAGGTGAGCTGGCAGTGCTCTTGCCCGCAGTGACAGCTCGGGTGGCGTTTGTGGACGACGGAGACCGAGGGTGATGCAACACGGGGCCAATACTCCAGCCTCCATGTTTACACCGAAACACCACCCACAGCACACGGTCTCATCTCTACCGAACACCTGAGCCCCAGGCGGATATCTCCATGTCGCAGCTCCTGGATGAAGCCCACCTTCGTCAGTTAGCTCCGAGCTAACACCTTCACATCGGAACAAACTAGCTGCTAACGCCAGCTAGCCTGCTAGCCGCTGAACTCGCGGGCGGGCGGAGGGCGCTCCTCGCATGGTTGAAACTCAACCAAACCCCGCCGACTTCACCCGAAGGTGTTTAATTAGATCGGCTGTGACGGTGCGGGGGAGCGGATGGAGCCGAGGGAGGTTCTTCCCCGGTTTATGACGGCCCGGTGAGGCTACCTGCCCGCGGCTCCGCGAGCTCCACAGCAACTTAAGCCTCACGCAAAAAAACTCAGCAAGCCTCAGCCCCGTTTGCAGTTCACAGACAGAGCTCAGAGGGGAGAAGAAGAATGAGATCCTACCTTAATGAAACCGTCCTCCTCCGGTGGTTCTTCTCCGTCAGCGCCTTACAGAGCCGCCGGGAGTACCACTGCACGAAGCGTGTCCGCGCACGATCACTTCCGGCTCACCGCGCGTGACCCGGAAGAGGGTCCGCCGTCACTGCGTCAGCAAAACGTGCACATTTTTTTAATTATTTATTTTTTTAATGATCTTTATCAAAAACAAACTGTTGTTGTTACGGTTGAGCATTGCTACAAGATAAAAAAAGAACTGAAAAAGAAAAGTGAAAGAAAGAAAGAAAGAAAGAAAGAAAGAAAGAAAGAAAGAAAGAAAGAAAGGGCAATGTAAAATCTGAGAGTATAGGCATAGACCATGAGAATAAAAAGGGAAATCACGATCCACATCTCAAATAGAGAGGCCTCCTTTGAACATAAACTGAACTTATTGAATAGTACAACAAGTTTACAGGCTTTCTTGTCATTTACATGTTTTAGCAACTTACTCAAGAGTTTAAGATCATTCAGCCATCTGTTTATACATGGTTTAGCTTTGAAATGTCTGCATTTGTGAATAAAAATGTTTCCCAGTAACAAGACAGTCCTAATCACGAAGTCTAAATTGGGTTCTCAGCAAGCATCCCAAGTTTAACTACAGTTACCGTCAAATGTGCTAACTGAATTCCCCTCGGCTGTAGCCAGCTCCACGCATCAATTCAAAAGGAGTGGACTGAGAAAAACAAGTGATCCAACAAGTGAACCCTAACTCTAATTTTGAACATTTCATTAGCATTTTAATTCCTCTGTTTGTGCAATCTTTTCTTGATTTTTTAATTTTATTTATTTATGTATTTTTTCAGTGAAGCTGTCAGACTGCAGAGAAGCTTCAGACTGAATTTTGGCTGGATTTAATTCTGAGGTTAAAAGTTAAAGTTCAGCTGGAACTGTCATTTTCTCTGTCTTACACAGCCTTTGCTTCATTAGATCAGTAGATTCATTGACATGGAGATGTTGAATCAAGACCGCTTTATTTATTTTAAATCAGGCATACAAAAGGCTAAAAGGTGACAATAACAGGACAGAAAACACAGTAGGCCCTTTGTGTTGTTCCTGAGGTCACAGATTTAACATCTAGTTTGTTTTCTTTAATGAAAGTCACAAGATGGGTTCAGTATGGGAAAGATGAACTTTTATAGGCAAGCACATAGACCATGATTACTAGATCTGTTTCTTATGAAGTCAAAAGACACTAAAGAATACATTTACCAAGATAATACATTCTTCTTCTTGTTTTTTTTCTTCTTCTTCTTCTTTTAATTATACAAGGTTAAAGATTCCATGAGTATGTGAACACCTGTAACCGTGTGATGACAATAATCATGCCACAGGAAGAAAGAGTGCACACTTTACTTTGAATTTAAGAGTTCAGATCACAGCTTTACAGCAGGTAAACATCTGAAGGAGCATGTGGAACAGATGTGCTCCCTCAGACAGCACATGACAGGACACAGCTGACAGCTGATTCTCCCACACTCAGGCATCCAATCAGAGTGTGACATAATAAATCAATACTCAAGAGTGATCGACTCTCATATTGATCATATCAGTGTGGAGCTCTCTTTCTTCAGCTCCACCTGCTTGCAGTGGAAAAACCATCTTGGTCAAACTCTTTATTTTGTAACATTTTTGTGGTCTTAAAACAGTATTTCTAAACGGGGATTGAACCACGAGCCTGTTTTCTCCTCCGTGCTTTGATGTGCTGACTGAAGACTCGTCCTGCTGTTCATTAAACAGCAGGAAGCCTGATCTTTCTTATAAGGATATAGGGATAAGCACTATATCTTTCTATTTAAGATATAGACAGATATATGTAAACACACATCTGTGTGTTTGATGTCCAGTGTTCATGATTATTCTGGTAAAACGCTGCAGGATTATAAAGAGGATATATTTCAAATAAAGAAATCACTTGTATTATTATCAGTCCAGAGCTTCCTGCCATTTAACCCTCCTTCATTAAAAACAGATTTTAGCCTCAGAATGACGTCATACCATCGCTGACACAGATTGTTTGACAGATGTTTGACAGATTATGGGTCAATAACTTATCTTCTTCGGTTTCTGGGGGGAACTCAACTCGGACGGCACCTCTATGGAACTTCCGCCCTCCATTTGACGTGCGCATGCTCCGCCCTGCTGCTTCCTCTTTTACTGTGGCAGTGAGCGAGAGACACCATGAAGGCGTCCGGCACAGTACGTAAACCGTAAATTTACACTTTTTCACTCTTCACACGCGGCTTCCAACAGCACATTTAATAAAATAACGTCTAGTTTGAGGGGCTCGTGCAGAGCTATTTCCATAAAGTGCGACTTAAAGCGGCAATTTGAGTCTTTTCACCCCGGTGCGTTCGCGTCTACAACATGGCGTCAGCACCATGTGGACTGGGCTCAAACTGAGGGCTGCAGCCGGAGAGAGTGCGAGCTCTCACGCCTTCACTGAGAAAATGAGCTCGGCTTAAGGTGTGGAAAGCGGTCCAGCAGTAGCACTGATCATATTTAATCTGATTTAATTTCAGCGCAGCTTGATTTGCGCTAGTAGAAGCTAACGTTAGCAGCTAATGTGAGTTCATCTCTGACCCGAGCTATCGGCGTGCTTTTTAACCAGGCATAGTGAGCCGGTTTTTTAGTAGGTACTGTAGTTTTTAATCATTGTTTTATAAATATCTGGACTTTATGGAGCTTTTTTTTTTTTTAAAGTCTTAAACAGTTTTTTTTGTAGAATCGCTGCTTTTTCAAAGCGAGTGCGGTCAGTGAATGAGTACCGTAAAAACTCCTCCAGCTCACAGCAGTTATTCTCCACTGTAGGCCAGAACTGGAGTTGATATAAAGTGTTCAGAAACAGACACAAAGGCTTGGCAGCACAAACTGAAACACGGACTCAATGAACTGCCTTTAATCCGTATAGAAAGCACTGAATGGAGCGGCTGCAGAACCTCTTTTTAAAAAAAGCCCAATTTAAGGTTTTCTCCAGATACTCAATAATTCAGTGGCAGGTGTGTGCACACCTGTGGTGGTGATAGAAATAGGAAATGCTAAGAAAGATTTCGGCTAATGATGACAGCAAAAAAACCCCAACCTAACCCCGAGGAAGTATAAGATAAAAGGAAACAGTTATGGATTCTTGTTTTTAATAGAAAAACACAAATTTTTAGAGGATTGTGTTATTTGTAGTTTAAAATATAATTGTTCAAAAAAGCTTTAAGATATCAATAAAAACTGAAGTCATTTTAAAGTTTTGTTTTTGTTTTTTAGCCAAAATGCCACTACACACACCTCAGATCCGTCAGTTTAATGATAATTTAATCATGTTTGAATGTTTGTGGTAAGAAAATGAAACTGTTATTTTATTATTAGTTTGTTTTTGGTGATGTTTAAGTGAGCAATGTTATTTGTAGCTTGTGTGTCATTTGTGATGTCTCCGTACGCACCCAAACCCAAAGGTCACGCCGTTTTCGTGGCGTGATTTTGTCTGGCGTGCGAACAGGAACTTGGTCCTTGTCGCCTTTCTCTGCTGCTGTCGTGCCTCTGAAAGTGAATTCAGGGATCAACATGTCCTATTGTTGTCTCGCTGTTGTTGCTTTGATCATTTTACCTACATGTGACGCATCTTCATTTTCTTCCCACAGCTTAGGGAGTATAAGGTCATTGGGCGTCTGCTGCCCTCGGCTAAGAACCCCGCCCCCCCTCTCTACCGGATGAGAATCTTCGCCCCGAACCACATCGTAGCCAAGTCTCGCTTCTGGTACTTTGTCTCTCAGCTGAGGAAGATGAAGAAGGCATCCGGAGAGATCGTCTACTGCGGCCTGGTGAGTCTCTGTTTAACCCTCATTTCTTTTTTCCTTGTTAGCGACTCTGACATCGTCTAATGGCTCGTCGTGTTTTCCGGTCAGGTCAACGAGAAGACGCCTCTGAAGGTGAAGAACTTCGGCATCTGGCTGCGCTACGACTCCCGCAGCGGCACCCACAACATGTACAGAGAGTACAGGGACCTCACCACATCTGGAGCTGTCACTCAGTGCTGTGAGTACTAACAGCGGGCCAACGAGGCGCCGTTAGAAACTGTTTTTAGAAATCAGACGAATTTACCTGGATCACGGTGAGAATGAGGTTTGGATCTGCTTGGTTTACGGTTAATCCCAAAAGTGGGGATTCTGTTTTTCACAGCAGCAAAATATTAAAGATGATTTCAGATTTTGACCTTTTGTCGTGTTTTCATGAGAAATGGGGAGCTGGCTTTGTGCTTTCCTGGCAGATATATTGATCGTTGTGTTTTTGTCAGGAAAAAAGTTTGCTGATGAAAACTTGGAAATGTTTTCGCCAGTAAAATTAACGACGGTCAGCGTGCAGCCAGATTAAATTTTTCTGACTTGTTCTTCATTGTGAGGATTTCTCTGCTAAGGACGCGCCGATGGAAACCTCGGACAGTAAATCTGCAGAATCATTTCCGTTTTGTAGTTTCATGGCATCTGAGCGTGCTCCTGCAGTTTCTCCACGGTTTTAAGGACCTCCTGGCTCCAACGTCCAGCTGAGCTCGCACGAGCGCTCTGAAGCGCCTGTTCACTGGTTTTTGTTTGAGCTGCTAAACCCAGCTGTGTGTCAGCGCTGTGGTGTGTTTGGTCTGAGCTGACAGCTGGTGGTCAAACACCTGAGTGTGGACGTAACTCCTGCCTCTAAGGAGGTTTTAGGCTTAATGATGAATTAATGTCATCATCTGGATTATTTAACAGGATTAATTTAAACATCTAAAATTACTGAACTATTATTGTTCCATCACTGATGCCGTTTCCTCCAGCGTCTGATCAATGATCTCTAACGAGCAGGAAGGCGAGCATTTCGCTCACATCTGAATCTAAAAATTGAACCTTAGTAGAAACGAAGAGCAGCAGGTGACGTCTGAGCGTTTTTAGGGTTTAATTTTTATCTAAACCCTAAAAACCCTTAATTTTGCAGGGCGTGGAAGATTTTATCAACAGATGTCTGCACAGAGCGGCTGCTTCCTGTTTGTTAAGCTCTGCCTCCTAACCTCTCTTTCAGATCGTGACATGGGAGCTCGCCATCGTGCTCGTGCCCACTCAATCCAGATCATGAAGGTGCAGGTGATCGCCGCCAACAAGTGTCGCAGACCCGCCATCAAGCAGTTCCACGTAAGTCTTCCTCTCGCTGCCCTCCCTCATCAGGAGGCGGGACTCTCTCTGGGCTGCTGCCACCATTGTCAGCTCCAGCTTGAAAACCCGCCACACCAATGGCCAGATTCCTCTTCCAGGTTTCGAGTCTCCATCTTTAAACCTGGCGGTCATGAAGCTGGCGACAGACAACCGTTAGCGCCTTTGTTTGGCGCTTTAACGTCTGATCGTGTGACTTTTGTGTTTCCCTGCAGGACTCCAAGATCAGGTTCCCCCTGCCCCACCGGGTCCTGCGCCGCCAGCACAAACCCCGCTTCACCACCAAGAGACCAAACACCTTCTACTAAAAACAGCTGTATTTGTTTTTGTGCGGGAAATAATAAACGAATCGACCGAACAGCCGACGCCTCGTCTCTGTCTCCATCTTACTGTCACACAAACATCAAACGCTGAGCTGCCGGCGCTCAGTCCTCACATCACATTTAACCGTATTATGCCATTTGTATCATATTTGCTACATGAGTGTCTGAGAGCTCATCAACATGATCAATACTTGACATAATTTCAAAATGTTATGGACAAAACCTTTTTGGGGGTCTAAATTTCACATTCTTGTTAACAAAAAGTTGCCCAAAACACCCACTGTATCAACTGTGATGCAAAAAAAATCTAACAAAATATATCTTAAACAACATGATATAGCAAAACAATTGTTATGAAGGTTATTAAACATATGAATTATAATATTTCTTTGATGGGTTGGATTGGATTACAGGGTTAAAGAATAAAAAATGAAGCACAGTTTGAACAGCAAAATTACCAATAAAGTCCTGTTAGTACACAGACCATACTGTCCCATATTTATAGGGTAATTAAGTTTTTATTTTTATAAATTGATTCAGTGTGGTATGAATGGGGGAATGCATTTGCTAAATATTCTCCAAAGCTGTCTGGCGGGCTGGTTCTGGAGCCCGGGCCTTATGACGCCCCTGATTTAAAGAGCTGAACTTTGACCCACCCTCTCATGTTTTTTATTTTATTTTTTATTTTTATTTTTACATGGCTTCAAACTTAACATAAATTAATATTCTGGAGCTAAAACTTTCATAAATAAAGGATGGTCTGCCTGGGTGTCAGAGGACCGTGAATCCAATTCTGATTTTAAACTTTTAAAGGTGTCTTACAAATGTAGAAAATGGGACTTCTTCTTGTTTGATATTTTCTCAGATGATGAACTGAAGCACTTTTATCCACCTTCTCTCTAAATCCACCAGACATGACATCACTGTGATGTTTGTGATGGTCACATTTTAGTTTTTGATGAATGTGATCAAACACCAATCAGCTGACAGTTTCTATTGGTCGAACCTTAAAGAGTGATGAAACTGCTGAGGCTGACGGGCAAATCAAATCCCAACAAATCCCTGATCTCTGACCTTTGACCCTAGGAGTAATTGTGAACTTGCTGCTCTTATGCTGTCTGTCCACACAGTGGCAGTGTTGTCCAGGACATGAAGTGTAGCTGAGCAGCGATTTCAAAGCTGCCACCTCAACTGATTATTGATTAGCTTAACCTTTGTGCTGATGAAGGCCACCTTCTCCTCAGCCGACCTCAACCTCTAAACATTCAGAGCTCCGCCTGTCCAGATCTTTGTGCTGGATCTAATTTCCAGTTTGATGACATCAGGCCACACTCGAGATCATCAAGTGTGGATCGTAGCTGAGAGGCCCTGAAACCTGACAGGAATGAAAAGGAGAGACTTCCTAAACACTTTGTGTCGTCATGCTGTTTTCAAAGGTTCTGTATTTCTATGAAACTTACTCAATTGAAATTCTTCACAGTCTTTGGTGAGAATCTGAGGGACCTGCAGAAATGTGAAGGGTGAGAATGTGTGTTTGGTAGAGTGGCTCAGTGTGAATGTGGGTCCACTTCGGTTGTTCGGACTCGGCTGTAATCGTCCTCAATCTGGACTAACTTACAGAAAAGGAGTGAACTGGGCATGTGCAGAGAGGACCTCAGATAGCGCTGGAAAACTTCACCTTCATGAACACGTAAAATTGTTAGCTATACAGAGGGAGGCGGACAGCAGGAGGACGGCGGCGTGTTTTCCGTTATTTTTGAGCAGCTCCATGCACAGCACTGGTGACAGGAAGCTGGTTATAACTCCAGAAATGAATACCGCACAAAGCAGCTTAGTCTGTATGGCAGGGATTTTATTGTTGGTCTTAAAAGGCCGTTTGGTTTAAATTCTCAGGACTTCGAGCTCCGACTGCACACAGTTAAAGCTTCCCAGAGGAGCTCATTGGGAACGCCAAGCTGCCAAGAGCTCAGAGGCCCTTAAATGCTGCTGGCTGTTCTCGGCATGTTTGAAATACTGCTGATGGCTCTCACACAGAAAATAAGTGTAGGCAGAGAGGGGACGTCTGATACCAGCCTGCTGCAGGACTGATCTACGGTGGCCCAGAGGTGCCAAATACTACAAACGTCAGAACTTTCCTCTGTTAATGATCTTATTTCCGAACGTTTAACTCACCGAGCATTAGCATCAGCTAGCTCTCCACTGAAACCATTAGCTCCAGTTTAAACATGTGTGACGCAGAGCAGCAGAAACATGCCTGGGTGGATGTTTGACCCCTCTCTCATAATTCATATAACGCCCAAGCATGCATTCTGTGTAAACTCAAAGGCTTGTGGGATTTAATTAAAATTAAATTACATTTTCTGACTGGGTTATCATGGAAAGCATGACAGCAGAGACATTTTTCAGCTTCATCGCAGGAAAAACAGTCAGCCTTTACAAAATGATTCTGAACCTGAAGAAATCAGGGCTGGAAAAATGATCCTACTTTCAAATTTAGGTGAAAAACAAACCTTTCATGAATCTAAAATATTTGAATGCCGATGTGAGCCTTGAAAGTTTACCCAGAATGCACTTTTTATTAAATATGGGAGAGGAAACGACAACATGGCAGCAGCCAATAATCACAGTGAAAATACAGTCGGCCTGTTAAAGTCTGAACAATTAAATAATTGCCAGAAAATTCCTTTTTTCTGAAAATGGAGTGGTTAATGAATCTTCATAAGAGTTTTAATTTAAAATGATAATTTTAATGTTTTAAAATGTATTGTTTGTAATGTATAGTGCAATTAAAACTCAAAACATTATTAAGGGGTAGTGAAAACACTGTGAAATCACAGTGTCATTAAGTTCATGTGTTTCAGCAGTCTGAGAGTGGCTGTGGTCCAGGCATCCAGCTGGTCACCTACCAACTGGAATATCAGTGGGTTGGTCCCCAAGTCCCTGAGCAGACCCCAGGTTGTCCCTGATGCTTCCATCATGTATAAATGTTGGACAACGTCCTCGGGCACAGAGGAAGTGATGTAGGAATGTGTGTGTGATTTGGTAAAAGAGTAGTGTAGAAAGTGCTTTGAGTGACAAGCTAAGAAGGAAGGAAGTGCTCTGATTTCTCTCCTCTGCTCACTGTTTCAGGTTGTTTTAAGCCCCGCCCCCACCACGCACACAATGAACAGATTCAATTCAATTTCTTTATTGTCCCACAAGGGGAAATTAGTTTAGCAGCAGGAGGATAAAAATAAACAGAACAATACTATAAAATAATAATAACAACAATAATAATGATAGAAAGTTCAAGGACAATTATTTGCCATTAAGGAGACAAGACACAGTAGGGATAAAAGAGACCTGGAGTCTTTTAGTCCTCCTCGGAGGTACTCTAAAACGGCGGCCGGAAGGCAACAACTCAAACTCACTGTGAAGTGGATGGTTCACACAATTAATAATAGAATGAGCCTTTCTGAGCACATTTCTATTGTAAATAGGGATGGGTATCGTTTTGGTTTTATCCGATACCGGTGCCAAACTGGTACTTTTGAAATGGTGCCGGTGCTTAAACGGTGCTTAAACCGGTGCTTACAGAATGGAGAACACAAAATTGGTCCAAAAACCTCTCATGTTCAGCTGGTTTTTTGTAAAAAGATAACAATGTTAGCCTTTTCTGCAGCTATGGGGCATATATGGTATCACTCTTGGCTGGAAGCAGTGCTTAAACAATGGAAAAAACACAAACTTTGTCCAAAAACCTCTCATGTTTAGCTGTTTCCCACTTTTTCTTTGGTCATTTTAGCCTTTTTGGCCAGGGTGAAGGGAGGATCTGCCATCAAACAAGAAGACAGCCGCATGTAGCTGTGATGATGTTTGCTAGTTCACCTTACATGCATTAATGTAATAACGTGGTTAGCCTACTCAACATAAATTATACACGAACAACATTAAGCTACTCACGCAGAGAAGAACGGCTGCTGCTGCCATCATCATCCATCATCATTTCTGCTACACTGGCAGGGCTAGGGGCCAGGACTCTCCTCTTCGGGTTTTTGGGGGATGATGCTAACTCCGGGTCCGATAACAGGCACCACACCCGCAGTAGATGTGCTCGGTGTGAGGTCTCGCAGCAAGCTATCAAATACGGCGCATTTCTCGGCTTTTAAAAAAAAAACGCTATGCGTCGCCAGCTGTTTCATCGGATTTGAGGTGTTACCTCCTTTGACAGTATCACAGTATCAGCTTAAAGCACTTGTTGCAGGCTGCTGAGTTTGCATATTTTGCTGTGAAGTACAGCCAGACTTTTGACCACTTCGCCTTGGGCATTTTTAATCTGTAGCTCTGCTCTAAAAGAATGTACGTACCTGGACCCGCCTACTATCCTCGGAAACGTAAACTGATTGGCTAGAATTCAAAGTGTATGACATCTCAGGGGAAAAAAGCACCTAAATAAAGCACCGAAATGTGCGCTGCTTTTCGGTCTGGTTACTACCGTTTATGTCAGAACCGGTGCCATCATGGCACCGGATACCGGTACCCATCCCTAATTGTAAATGGCCAAAAGTTCATCTTGTCAGCGCCCTGAAATTTTGCTAGCAGTTTTTACCAGAAGTCCCAACTGATTCTTATTCTTCACCGTCAGGTTACCAAACCAGGCAGCAATACAAAAAGACATCACAGATTCGATAAAACGATAGAGCACAAGAATTGAAGTCAAGACAGCCTGTTACTGTGTTATTCTGTTGTATTAGTCTGTTACAGTATTATCCATTAGCCATCTGCACCATCATCAGTCTGCTTAGCAGTAAAGCTGCGGAGCGTGACCTCAGGTCAGGTTATTTATCCTGTACTGGCAGCAGACGTGTCACTCTGGGCTTTCTTCCTGTTTTCTGGTGTTTTTCAGCCCAAATGATTCATTAAGAAAAGAACCTGCAGCTCGTCTCAGGATTAAATCACTGATGTGTGCTGCTGTTGCAGAGTTTCATGTTAGCTGTTTGCTTCCTGCACACTGAGGGGAATCCTGAGGCTCTGACCTGACCACAGTCTGGTCTTGGCCTCAGCCAGGTTTACTGTTCTGCGGCCTGGGCCGACAGCTCGAGGTGGCCGGGAGGCTTTGTGGATCCCCAGCCAGCCAAAAACTCTCCGCAGGTACAGAGTGGCAAAGCCTCAAACCACAAAATCCACAGGGCATAAAGGCTTAGTGTCAGGGCTGCAGGTGGAGACGCAGGAGTGAGGCGGAGGTGGAGAGGGTAATTATGCTGTGGTGGCAGTGCTGAGTCCTGACCTCTATGCTGTCCTTGTGTTTGGGACTGAACAGCTCATCAGAGGGATTCATCCAGTGCTATGAGTCCTCCAGGAGCTCACGAGGTTCCCAGTGAGCCTGCAATGATCTTAAAAACCTCGACATTCATGTGAGAAGTGTCAGTGTTCTTTTACCTGACGCACTGATTGTTCTCACCTGTGTTGGTAACGATTACCTGTCCTGCTCCTTCTGTCTCATTTTTACAGTCAGTCTGTTCCTCGTGCAGATTTGTTTAGTTGAATTTGTTTGTTTCAGTGATGGTTTCAAAACAATCTGACACTAACAGCGACACTCATCACATCTGGGTGGGTTTAGGATGAAGGTCCTGGTGGTTTGATCCCCAGCTGCTGACTCCAGCTAGTAGGATGTCAACGCTCTGGAGGGGATTTAGCCTGAGCTAGATGTTTGATCCCCGCTGAAATGAACTGAAGATGAATATAATGACTAAGCATCGTCTTTTATCGTCGTCAATAAAAAAGCTCAAATGCAATCCCCCATATGAGGACACATGGTCACAGGAGGTCAAAGGTCAACCTTTAGATGCACGCAGGTCCTCACCCACTCCACACTGAGTTGTCTCCTGAGGTCACTCCACACTGGTGGATTACAGTGGTGTTTGGTATGTGAAGGCATTCTGAACTGTTTGTGGATCAGCTGAAGGACTTACAGATTAAACTGAGCTGTGGCAGTAAGAGACGGTGGGATGGAGAAAGGCGAGCAACTATGGGAGGCGTGATTGCAGTGGAGCAGCAGAACGAGAACTTCCTGTGCAGGACGAGCGATGAGACTGGATTCACAGCGTCTCCCTGGAAGCACCAGTATGCTGTAGTATTCTTTAGAACCTGGAACTAATGGGAACCTTTCCTGGAGACAAAAATATTTAAAGCTGAATGAAAATGACTTGAAGCTCAGCCTCAGATGGAGCATAAACTTCAGAGCAGCACGAAGTGTTTCGGCCCTCTGCTGAGCTCAAACATCACACCATCGTTAACTTCACACAAACTGAAAGTCTGAGTAGGACTTTCTGGCAGCTCCTTGCCCACCTGAGGCCGTCACACTGCAGGCCTGCAGGTCGCCTTACATAAATCCAACATGGCCACATAAAATCATCAGCGAGCAGCAGCCTGAGAGTACTCAGAGTAATTACCCCTCACTGAGGCAGAGCTGGCTCTTAAATAATCTCCCCTACACTTTGAGGGGAGGTCGGGGACTTTCCCCCGCGGTCCGCCTGCAGAGAAAAGACAGCGCACGCTCCAAACAAAGAAGCACCTTTCTTCGCTGCCGGCTCAGCTATCGGCAACAGGACCGCAACCCGCTGACTCAGGCTTTGATTGACGGGCTTTAAGTTTTCTCCAGCAGGAGAAAGGAGTGCGCTGACCAGGACTGAACCCAGACCACGTTCTGCCGCCGCTGCACAGGAATGTGCTAAAAGCTCCGTGCTCAGCAGCCAAACACTTTCCATCTTCCACTTAATGCTTCTCCAAACCTCCCACGAATGTTCGGAGCCGTCGGAGCCAAAACGACATGTAATCACAAAGATCAACAAAGCTTAACAGCTTCTACAGAACACACACACACACACACACACACACACACACACACACACACACACACACACACACTCACTGCAGAGTTCTCTGCAGACTTTGTACCAGTTTAAACTCATTCTTTCAGTGTAAACAGCAACACCTGATGGCCAAACCCTGCAGTTGACTCACAGGACAAACGTGTTTTAAAGTGTCGGATATTCACATGAAACCTTTTAAGGATTTAGGATGGCAAACATGTGGAAACAAATGCCTGGGAGTCATAAGCTCAGAAGGTGACCCCACATGCTGTGAGGCTCGTGCACAGGTTTGAGGACCTTTATTTCCTCGATAAAATAAAAGCACAATAAAAGCTGAAAAAGCCCCACCCACCCCTAAAGTTGCACCAGACCTCCTCCTGTAACCCCTGTGAGATTTGAGGATCACTGGGCCCTTGCATCTTTTCCAGTAGTTGCACGTTACTCCCACAGGGGGCGGTGCAGACTGTTCCACAGATTTATCGTAACCTGATGACATCACTGTTATCCCAGGTGTCAACTCGCTCACAGGTGAATCTGTTCTTTTTGAAGCATCAGTGTAAGCGTGTTAATTCTGTGGAGCCATCTGTTAGCAGCCCATCTGTACAACCAGTGAAAAAAATTGTTGAGCTTTTATTTTGAAGTTATTTAAATGTTTATTTGAACTTGCCTAAACACTGAACATGTTTTCTTTTCTAAAAAAGATTTATGACCAATCACAGCAGTCTATTTCACATTGACTAACACCTGTTAAACCTGAAGAGAACGTCATGGGTCAGAAGTCGTTCTGCAGACACCCGACCATACAATATTCTAGAGATTACGCTGAGTTTTGCAATAACAATCACATTTTTCTGCTGCAGATTTTGTCCTCACAGTTATCTGTCTGTTTTATCAAGTAAGATTATGTTTTTTTTCTGCTAAATGAGACATCAGATAAACAAACTGTCACTAAAACCTGCTGTAAGACAGTCAGTCTGCAACCAGTGTGTGATTGAATAAATGTCAACGAAGCAATTACATGCAATCTTTTTCTGATAATACAGCAATGAACAGTGACAAATCAGTGAAAATCATGTAGGTGAAGCTGTGTACAAATTTAATTATTACATGTGTGCTCAACAGCCTTTCTGATCTACAGGAATGTAACCAGAGTTAAGTCGAGTCCACTTGAATGGTCTCACTGACACAGACTCACTCACTCATGAGTCTGCAATCTGTCTGTATTTATAAACCAGACAGTAATCTCTCTGAGTGACTTCAGTCTGAGCTATGCTAGTTGCTCAGCTAACGCTGTCTCAGGATGTTGGTGAGGCCCTCTGTTCATAATATTTCCTGAGTATTTTTGTTTATTTAACAGAACACTGATATTTGGTGTCCCTGTATCGAGACAATATCAATAAATGAATATGGTGCTACTGTGCTGTATGGATCGCCACCCCTTTCAGGTTATTTGATCTTTTGTTTTTATGTCTGTATCTGCGTGCAGACTCGAGCCAGCTGCTAAATCATCTGTTTGAACTCTGTATGATCTCTTATGTTTGCCATATGTCATTAGCGTGAAGTTCTTCAAGCTAGAAGTTGTTTTCATCATAACCCTTTTGTTTTGTCTTTTAGAAAACAGACATTAGAAAACTGAGGATTACTTCGTGTTCATTGGGCAGCTTGTTGTTCCTTACTTCCTGCTCCTCTGTAACTCTACCATGACCATAACCTCCAAAATGATCATCATGTTTCATTCAATCTGCGACCAGAAACCCATCACCTGAGAAGGACGCTCATTTTCTCTTAGAAGGCGAGCTCTATACAATCTGAGCAGAGGAGTTCCCCCCCTGGACATTACAGAGAATTCAGGTTTGAGGCTTCACCTTTACTTTTCACGAGCCACAACAAGGGTTTTCATGAATATAAAATAATCTGAACTTTCACCTAAGGTCAGGGTGATGAGGGTGATGATACTGCTCCAAAAACATTCCTCTGATGCCATCGCAGCAATATGCAGAGTCGGCGTTTGAAGTTCTCAAGCCTTCACACTGTCAGACATGGAACTGCTTGTTCGCTTCGTCCTCATCAGATCATAAGTTCTGATGAGAGAAACTGTCAGCGCTGTCAAACCAGAGGACATAGAGGAGGCTTTATTCCCCAAGAGGATGCTCACAGGAAGCTGGAGGGGGCAGGGCATATCTACAGTCATGCACCTGAAAACACAACAAGGGAAACCAAACAGATTCCTGCCTTTGTACGAAAACAGTCTGAAAGGTGAAGTAGTGAAGAGGGTTTTACACACTGAAGCAGTGATTGGTGGAATGGAGTCAGGTGAGTGTTTGGGAGGGAAACAGGGCAGGTGTTAGAGGATGAGGTAACGTGTAAACTGAAAAAAGTGTTAACTTCATCCTACTCCTTTTTGAGCATAAACATTGTGTAGACATAGAGATTTTGAAGAAAACTTGATGTTTTTAAGTTTTTCTTTTCCCTTGTTATATCAATTATATTTACAAGTTTGAAATAACATCATTCTATCTATATGTGTGTGACGTTGACTTTTTTACTGAACAGAATACATTTTATCTTGCACTCTGGACACAATAAGTCAACACTTTTGACTCAGTCTTACAGTCACCACATGTTCTTAATGATTCCTTACATTAATAATAATTCATTTTAGAAGATATTTCTTTCTTCTTCTTTTTTTTTAATCTTTTTGTCTCTTAATCCAAATATTTTAAATATTTTAAAATCAAAATGGTTATTTTTTAATTTTAAAATATAAAGTATCTATAAAGTTGCATATATCATAATTTATTTTTTTCAACTGAATTTCTGTTTTTCATGAAATTTTCTTCTTAATCATTTTAATTTTTTTTAACCCACTGGGATACAGCCCCAGTGAATGATTTTGTTTTTTACCATGCCAGGTTTGAATAAAATGTGTTTTAAAGATGCTGTATTTATACTTTGACATATCCCTACTTTTAGATTTTAGTCTCATACTTTTAAATCTTATTTGGTGACTTTAATGTTCTACTCTTTATTTTATTTTCATTTGGTCACATTTTTTTATTTTGACCATTTTAAAGATTTTTTTTAAATTCATAACTCTTGATTAAAATTCCTCCTGGTGGAGGAAAAGGTTCCTCAGTATCCTGGGCTGTTTTATTTTTTATTATTTTGGCATACAGGCTGGAGAGTGCGGTTATTCCCCTGTAATAACAGTTATAAACACAGAGCTCCACTTTCTGTAATGGAGTGCAGTTCATTAAGGAGCTGGTTGCTTCTTCCTCTTCTTCTTTGGTGGCCTGGATACGTTGGTGTTGTTGTTCAGGTCTGCAGGACGCGTGCTCACACTTCAAACAGTGGCCAGTTGTTGTTGGAGAGTCCTCAGCTGGACGCCGGCTTCGTGTCTGTGCAGCAAGGAGTTAATCAGCGTGGCCTCGTTACAGGACAGGATGTTGGTTTAAAGACACAAATGTCAACAGACACTTAAGTGCAGCTCGTTAATTCCATTAACTTTCGTGAAGGTGTGTGTTTGTTCAGCTAACTGGGCTGAATTATTCAATTTGTGCATTTTGGAGGTGATGTTTGGACAGCTAATGTGTGGAGGACATTTTCCATAAAGAGAAGAAAGACAGAGTTCAGAGAGTAAAAGGAGCTGCAGCTAAATATAGTTCATGGCTGCAAGTTCGCAAACACATTTTGATTTAATCAGTGAAGGGATGAAACAGACCACCATTGCTAAACAGTCAGTCAACACTTTCAACGGAGAAACCCAGAAACACAAACTCACAAAGTCTTCCTGCTCTCAATTTAACTTAAAAACTAATATCTGAACAAAAAACACACAGCTATTAACCTCATGCTGAAGGTATTCACTTTTTATTTGTATTTTCTAAATTTTATTTAACGTTCTGAAGGAATTTAACAAACCCTCAGAAACAATGCTGTATCATCCAAAAAATGTACACTGTATATAAAAGATGGACATAGCCACCAGTTTCTGCAGTCCCGTCTCTAAGTTTTATTTGGATCCTAAGTTTTTCCAGTTTTATCCTGCTGAGCAGTAATCCTGAATTTGTGTCCATCTACTTAAAAAAACCCCATTAAACATTAAAAAAAAACCATTCATGATTATTACAGTGGTCCCTCATTTATTGCGGGAGTTACATTCTAGAAATAACCCGCGATAGGTGAAATCTGCAAAGTAGCTAACTTTATATTTTACAATTATTATAGATGTTTTAAGACTGTAAAACCCCTCACTACACACTCTATACACTTTTCTCAGACAGGCACGAACATTTTCACACCTTTCTCTCTTGTTTAAACACTCTCAAAGTTCAAACCTTCGTAGAAAAATAAGTCCAGTATTATAGAATGAAACCAAAAACCCTCGGTTGCCTTTGACGGTGCAAAACGTTTCGTCGACATTGCTGTGTTTGTTGGGGAGAAAACTTACAGACATACAGTACAGCACTTCAGAGTCACTGCTAGCAATCAAAGATTTAAATGTGACAAGCTGAACGCATTCTGTACTGTACAGGAGACACGACACGAGATTGATTGACAATGGTCTACAGCCAATCAGGTTGCAGAACACAATGTGCTGTAAAAAAAAAAGAAAAGCATGCAAAATTGCACAAAACAATTCAGCGAAACAGCGAGCCACATTGTAGCAAAGGACCACTGTAGTATATATAGCAGACTGATCAAAGAGGCCACGCTCTCTTTAATGCTGGTCAGTTATACATAGATGTATACAGATGTACTGAAGGGGGAAATTATCTATGGAGACCAAAGACTTTTTGCTTGAGACTGTAAACATGTTTATTTCTCCTGTAAAGCTGTAACAGTTTCTGGGGACTGATTCACTGCTGGAGCCTCTTTTGGACATCAGAGGAACTGCAGGTTTTTTAATTCATGTTTAAGCTGCAGGTCTGTCTCTCTTTAAGTTGTTTTCAGGCACACTGTGACCTTTAAGTTTCAAAGTGAACATGACGGCTCTCAGCAGCGTGCTGTGGTGGATTTACAGCTCCTCTCTCTCCTCCATGACGTTTCTGCAAACTGGAGACGGCACCAAACTCTGAGCAGCTGACAGAAACCGGCTGAGCAACAAAAAGCTATTTTTTAGCAGAGAACTGACAGCTGGGAGCACATCTGCCCACCACACCCTCACTCCTTATGTAACGCTGACAGCCCAGTAGGACAACCTCCAGCCTCTGACACTTTGAACAGAAGCTGCTGAAAGAAAAGGTTTTAATGCCATTTTTAAACTTATTTCAAACCCACGTTCCCCTTCTCTTTAATGTCTTTAATCCAGAGCTTTCAGCTGAATGATTTACTGTGAAGGTTTCCTCTAACTGAGGCATACATCAAAGCGACTCCAGGATGAAATAAAGCTCCTGTGACATGTCTGGAAGTCCAGACTGGACTCAAAGAAGGAGCCTGACGCCGTTTCATCGAGTCCACACTGAGGTAAAGTATCTGGAGACAGTCGAAGACCTCTGCTTCCTGTCTCCACTCAATGGACTCCTGTGTGTGCCTGACAATAAAGGATGAAGGTTACAGGCTGTCCACCCTCCACTTCATCATCCTCTCAGTGCTGGAACAGATAAGTTTCTCAGAACTCTAAGCTGCATGGAAAATTGAAGTTTTGTACTTCTGTGGCCAGTATCAGGAAGTCAGGAGGAACTTTGTCAATGTTATTCATCATCTGAAGCTCTTTGAGGTTGTTTTGTTTCTACAAGACAGAAAAGTCAAAGCCATTTTTATCCTCCCAGGAGGAGAATCATTAGGTGGCAAAACATTTGCCTGCTGGGTCACCCAGAAACACCTGTGTCACCAGAAGTGAACACAATTTATTAAACTGTAGTGCAGGGGTAGGCAACTCCAGGCCTCGAGTGCCAGTGTCCTGGAGGTTTTAGATGTGTCCATGATCCATCACAGCTGATTTAAAGGGCTAAATGGCTCCTCCGCATTTCTTGAAGTTCTCCAGAGGCCTGGTAATGAACTAATCATTTGATTCAGGTGTGTTGACCCAGGGTGCGATCTAAAACCTGCAGGACACGGGCACTCGAGGCCTGGAGTTGCCTACCCCTGCTGTAGTGTAATCATTACGTATTCTTAGCGGCATTGTCTCAGAGTACACATGATCGAATAGTGATTGGTACCTCACAGCCTGCAGTGTGTGATACTGGAAATGTTGGTACTGGTCCAATACCACATACATACTGGGTCAGTATTACAGATACCAGTACCGATACTTTTAACCTGTGAAGAGAGTGTATGCTGGGGAGATCAGTGCGTCATGATTTATGAAATGAATCATCAATCTGCAAAGGCTGAACACATTTTAATGATCACTAAATCATTGTGACTTTTACTTTCCACAACGAGTTCAACAAAACGCACCTTTCTGCTTTTTATTTTTAAACTGTTGTTTGTGGACCTGAGTGTAAATGTATGCCTGTCTGTAAAGCACTTTGGGTCACCTTCTGTTCTTTTAATCTGCTATAGTCTATAAGTAAAATAAACATGACAGTCAATACAAAAAGGCTCAGACATTTTTTTATATTGCATTTTTAAGTTACACTTTTCTTTCCACTAAGATCCTGTTCTGCTAATTTCGATCTAATAACAATACCAGAGTTGGTAGTGATGCTACTGCAGTGTGGAATGATCTGCCAACCTGTACCCTATTTGTCAAATGCCTAAATTACCTTCACAAAATTTTCAGAAAACTTGACCTCTGACCTTAACATTCGGGTCAAGGTTGCTAATAGTTGAATTGGTCTTTAGGTTTTAGTAATCGCCACTCCTTGAGTTATCGTGTTCATAAAGTTGCGTGTCCACATCGCCCACTATGTGACAACAGTAAAGGCATAAAAATGTGATTTTAGAAAGTGAGCAGAAATGCTCTTTGTTTTCTCAGAGAGCCAAGCTGCAGATACTTATCTGGGCACAAAGTGAGAGATGGAAAATCACTTATTTTACATGAAAAAGTAATGAATGTGCAACAATGACGCAACCTGAAGGTGATAATCACTGCGAGAGAGAAAAAGTTAATCAGAATCCCAAAACTGGAATGTGAAAACCTGCGCAAGAAACTGTTGAATGTTTGGGTAGATTTGATTTGTGGCTGCATGTTGATTATACTTAGAGTGGAGAGGCCGCTGGTCCAGATGACACACCTGTGCAGGTATGGAGATCTTTCCTGGAGTGAGAAGATGCCTGAGGACACCTGTGACCAGGTTCCTGGTTCAGTCTCTTTGTGTTATGGATTCTGTTAAGGATTTCTTCCTTCTCTCAGTGAACTGCTGTTCATGGGGAAGTCTCTGATAGTTAAGCTCTCCTCTCCAATATTTTTGTCTTTACAAATAAAGCAAACTGAGTTGACTTTGTCCTCGATAAATAAAGACGGTACTTTTCTGACACATTTTACACCACACAGATATAAAATCTGGCACTTTGACAAAAGAATAAAAGATGATGGTGATGGCGCTAGACAAAGGACAACAAAGACAAAATCCAAGCTAAAAAGTGAAAAGAAAAATAGTGCAAAGCAGTAAAAGGCAGAAAAGAAACAATGGGCAAAAGAGAAGAGAGACCAAAACAAAAAGGTGTGTAGGACAGCGGAGCTAAAGGGTCCATAAGATGCTTAAAATGATGGAAAACAGAAAAAAAAAATTGTAATAATTGTAAACCATGCGAAACTGCGACAGAATGGTGCAATAGACATGGAAAGGCATAAATATGCCAGAAACAGCACAAAAACTGGACCAAGTGTGTAAAGCACAACATGGTCACATCAAAGGGGTGGACATAAGTGTTTAGAGTAAAAGTGTAGATTGCCACTGAATGTCAGATTGCTGCATTTTTACTTCATTCCTCATAAATAAAGCTCAACATTAGAAGGAGACAGAGAAGGAGAAGAGATCTTAGTTGCAGTTTTCTTTTGGACACGTTAACTCAAGGACCTGGACGTAATCGCTGCCTCCCATTGGTGTTCCTTCCACAGTCACGGTCATCAGAACAAAGTACTGATTGATCCCAGCTGCTTCCAGGATGCTCATTGATCACTTCTGTGTTCCTGGAGCAGCTCAGAGATTTAGCGGCTGAATGATGAAGCAGCAAAATCCTCGACGGAAACGGGCTATTCATCCTGTGGCTGTTTGAACTGTAGGAGCTCTGTGAGGCTGAGAGCACGAAGAAAATAATTAGAGGTGGGTTTTCGGTTCAGGGAGAAGTGGAAATAATGATGCAGGAGTCTGAGTTTTCTCACGGCTGCAGACCCAACATGATTCAGGCTGGAAAATGCAGTGATCTGCTCGAAGGACTCGGCTCTTAAAGCAAATTTAATCTGACTGTAAATCTGCATCTCTGGACGAAGGAAAGCAGCACAGTGATGGTTTTTAATTCATCATGTTTATGAATCCTGAACATTTTTACCTGCTGGACAGAAGAAACGAGGATGAGGAAGCTACACAAAAAAATTAAAACATTTCCAAACAATTAAAATGATGCAGAACGGGAAAAAAATGAAAACATAAAAGGAAACGAGGAGATTTAAATCTGTGGACTGGAGATCAGAAACACCGACTCGCGAGGCCAGCAGTTGAGCTCAGTGTGTGTGTGTCTCCATTTCAGTCAGTTAACGCCACCTTGAAGACAAAAGTTCCTCCAGTATGGCCTTGCTGTTGGGCTGTCAGACTTTGTCCTGTTGAGTTGGACTCTGATTAGATTTCAGGATAAGGCAAGTGGGTGCCTGACAGTTTCTATCTTCAGTCTTGTCCTAATGATTTCGCTGTCGGGGGTCAGCGAGTCCCCGGGCCCGAGTCGGAGTGCCTGAGCCTCTCCCTGCTCACAATCAAAACAAGGAAGAGCAGCTTTCAGCGCCACGCCCAGAGAAAGCAACCCGAGCCAGGCTGGATCGCACACATCGCCCTGATGCCAGCATGGAGCTCAGATCAGAGCTCAGATACGCCGTCCTGATGCTGCAGATTAGGCTGCAGTTACGTGTCGTCTGTAGCAGCATGAACTCCATGCTGGATCAATTCTGTTTCATTTTTCTTTGAATTGTGAAATTATTCCTCAGTTTTACCTACAGTGGAGCTTCTCTTCATTGACTCATGATGTTGTTGTTTTTTCTTTCCTTATGTGCTCAAATTTACACTTATTATTTATTTCAGTGTATTATTTACACTGAGCTTTGACTTTAGGGCAAAATGATGCAAAACATGAACTATGAAACTCAATGGCTGGACAGAGCAAGAGCATAAGAGTTAAGAAAAATGGTGAAAACAATGGGGGAAAGTAGAAAGAGATGGAAAATGAATGAAATACTTGCAAAAATTGGGAATGAAAAAAAAAACAACCAAAAACTAAACAACTGACAGACACCAGACAAAAGAGCCTAAAAATACTCAAAGATTTTCAGTTTACAGAAAATTGGAAAAATGTGCAAAATAACAAAGCAGGAGAAAACATGTCAAAAATAGCAGGAAGCTGGGAGAAAAAAAATGGAACAAAAATTTGTATAAATAAATACAAGAGTGCAAAGAAACAGGACACAAGCTAAAGAAAGATGGAATAAAAGTGGTGCAAAATCCAGGACAAAGAAAACCTGAAAATGTTCTAATCTAAAATCAAGAACATGAATGGGGGGTGCGGGGAGACAGGACGCTAAACAAACGCTCAAATATCTGATTAACGTTCACTGAGGGAGGAGGCAGCAGTCTGGCAGTCGCCTCATTTCTCTGCTAAAATTAGAAAGATGAAGCATAAAGTGGGCAAGGAGCTCGTTAGGATGATAAATTTAGAGGCTCCAAGATTTGAGGAGGAAGACTCTCTCAGCGCTCTTCACTAATGGAAGCCGCCTCCACCCTCCGACTGTCAGCAGGAAGTCAGTTTGTCTCTTCTTGTAAAATATCAGAACAGAAGATTATCGGACGATCAGAAGATTTAAAGGCTAAACATGTTGTCTGATTTCACCACAATGAGCGACTGAGGCGTCACGTACAGTCTGTCCTGTAGAAAAGATAAATAAAAACACAGTTTACAGTAAACCCTCACACAAATGGTAGATCAGTTCTGTCTGCAAATTCATATTTACTTTTTTGTTTACCCTTTTCCATTCTTTCACGTTTATCTCTCTCTCTCATATATATATATATATATATACATATATATATATATATATATATTAGGGGTGCAACGATACACAAAATTCACGGTTCGGTTCGGTTCGATACTTTGGTGTCACGGTTCGATATTTTTTCGATACAAAAAAATGTTCATGCATTTTTAATTTGTCATTTATTAAAATTATAAATATATATTTTAACTCAAAAGTACAGTTTTTAAATTTAACCCTAACCCTTGTGCGTGTTTTTTATTTTGACAGCGAATGCGCACCTGCGGACCACTTATGTGCAGCCCTGGTTATTTAGCTCGTCATATTGCAGCCACAGAAATTCTTTTGTCCATGAAACCATAAAGCTGCACTTTCTTTTTGCCTTATAGTCTGATTTGTCATAACTTCTCCGTTTTGTGGTAAGCTTTTCTTTGGCTGTCACTTCTTCACCCTGACCTGTCTTATTTGGCTCAGCAGAACTGAAATGCTTTTACACACTCACTCACATAAGCTCAGCGATTCTCTGCGCGATCAACCTCTCACATGTTTAAGCTGCGGGAGATTTCACTTGTCATGTTTGCATAGTAAGCTAACGATTAATAAGACGATGTCAGAGGAATTGGTGCACAAATTATCATCACTCACAGATCAGTGCTGTCGCTCTCTATACACAGTTCGCACGATTGCAAAGTGAAAGCAAAAAAACAAGCGCAAATTCAAACGCGACTTCAATATGTCACATATTGACAGTGGCTCACCGATGCCAATGACATAATTACCCAGCTACATTTCCGAAAGAGTGCAAAAGCATTGACATATATTTTTCCTACAATAGCCCGACGGGCAGGGAAGAGATAGATTTTGGTAGCCCGACTGAAAAAATCGCTAGCTCCGGGACGTCGGGCTAGCGATATTGCGAGCCCTGTATCTGATTGAGGAATCACTCATCTTTGGAAAAGAGAGTTTATTACAGAGAAATGTCTCTTTCTAAAATAAAAGCTATACTATCCGCTTCTTCTGGGCTATATTCTCAGCAGCATAAGGAGAATCATGTGCTAACAGCTGTCTAAATGACTCGGCTAAAGTTAGTAGCATGCTTGCTTGTTTTTTTTCTGCTTCCACTTGTCTTTGCACTACGATGATGTCGGCGTAAATGTGCAGTCATATTCGTTGTGTTCCCACTAGTGCTTTCAGGTTAATCTCGTTGAAATGACCTTAACGCCACAACACGGCAAATCTCTGTTAACGAGCTACCGCCGATCACTCCGTGCATGGGGCTAGACGGCCAACACGTTAACAAGCTAACTGCGCTAACACACTAGTTCACACCAATGTAATTGAGCATTGCATGGCACATTCAACATACTGTTTTACTTTAGTCCATGACTCGCTTACCTTCAGGGTCATACGTCACATGAAAACCAAAATAATTCCAAACGCCAGATCTGAATGACGTTCAATTTGCCTGTTGCAAGGAGAGCTTAACTTCTGTCTTGCTAGCTTGCCCTGCGCTCTTCCTTCTGACTATGCTGTCTGTGTTGAGCGCTCAGTGGATCTGCGCTCGACAGTGCAGCCTAGGCGGAGTAGTCGAACACAGATTCACTGAGCGCTCAACACAGACAGCATCGTCAGAAGGAAAGTTGATAAAATAAATTACAAATGTTGTATTGTTCGATACATATGCGTACCGAACCGAAAGCACTGTATCGAACGGTTCAATATCGATACGAATATCGTTGCACCCCTAATATATATATATATATATATATATATATATATATATATATATATTCAGAGTAGCTAATGAACCTCAGTTCATTTTTTATACCTTTTCCCATACTTTTCTATAACATTAGATTCAATATTTAGGCTTTTTTCTGGGATTAATCTTCACTAGTTTTCACAAAGTTTATTTTTGGTTTTGATTATTTTAACCAAGTGTTGATCTCATTAGTTTACTTTTTCACATTTTTTAATTTTCTCTTTTAAAATTAATTATCATGTGACAACCATTTTTTAAACAGATCTATTTGAAATCAATCATATCACACGTAAATTAAATATATATTTGCTCATTTTTTTCAGGATGGCTTTTTATTTTTATCTTTTTTTTTTTTTTAAATTGACTGTTTTCTTATTATTTTGTATTTAGGAATACATTCAGAGCAGCTAATGAAGCTTATATGAAACAAAAGTTTCAGAGCGGCCTGCTTCCAGTTTCTGAGGTCAGAGGTGAAGTATTTCTGGGATTTCTTTTGTGAAACAATCAGCTGCGGCCTTTGACCTCTGGCTCTACGTGCCTTTCGTTGTGGTCTCTGCTGGGCGTGTGCCCTTAGCTGTCATCGGGCGCCTCACAAACTGTAATGAACGATAAAAGAACTCCTTATCATCTCATCAACCAATCAAATCAGAGTCTTTAGCATGATGTCATCCTCACAAAGGGGTATTAATAAACTTATTTAAACATCGTGTGATGGAGAGCTCATATCTAGCAGAGGATTCATATCTGCACTCGCCTACTCGATGACACGCTTACATAATGCTGGCCAGGCTCATGATGTGGGCTTTATCTCCCTCTGTGGCATCTGCAGGTAGAGGCAAACAGGTGGAAACAGGTTGTGAGTGTGCTTCCTGTCACGCTCACAACCTGTTTCTAAGTTGTGATGCTCTAAAAATAAACCGAAACAGGCATTTAAAGATTCATGTTTCTCGGTTTGAAGCTGAGCGACGACAGGAAGGTTTTAGTGTCAGCGTGAGGCAAACAGGAAGCAGGAAAATAACAGAGGATCATTATGAAGTCAAACACATCATAAAGACAACAAAACAGCTGCATGTTTATTTTATGGAGTCCATACAGACTGACACCGATTATTTTAAAAACACCACCAAAGGTTAAACTTACACATTTGCAGACAGAAAACTCTTTGAGTTTGAGGAGACTTGTGATATGTAATGCCTTTACACCTATTCTTAATGCTGACATTCAAACTGACCAACTCATTTTGCAGGACACCAGAACTGAATACACAACAACATGGGAGCAGTAACCTCAGACACACAGCTGCACACTGCGTCGGCTCAGTCGTCTCCCTGAAATGATCCCTCTGCCTCAGATGTAGTCCCGACTCCGCTAACAAGAGCTCAAACTGCCCTACTGACATCCTAAAATATGTACGAAAGCAGCTGTGACGCAACCTCCACTACTGGTCCAAACAGGGAAATTCTCGCTGGTGCTATATTCTCCTGTACATGTTACACGACAAATTCACATCTATAAAATTCATATATATATTTTAAAACATGCTCAGTGTGAGCCTTTTTTCTCTCTGTCATGAGTAAGTCTACTCTGCGTCCTGTTTCAGTTTATATGATGGTTACCTACTCACGTGCTTCACTGCGTTCTTAATAATAATGTATACTTTATTGATCCCCGTGGGAAATTCCTCTCTGCATTTAACCCATTCACTCAGTGAAGCAGTGGGCAGCCACTGCAGTGTGTAGGGACGGTACCTTGCTCAGGGGTACCTCAGGATAGCCATTCAGTGGATTCGATCCCCCGACCATGGGGCCACCACTCTACCTACTGAGCTATCCCTCTCCCCCTTAGTTCCCTCCTTTGGTCATGTCCTTGTTATTGTCCTGATTGATTTCACTTGATCCTTGTTATCCAGCTATTTGATCATTTTCTCCTGTTGGTTCCCTGGTTTTTGTTTAACAGTGTTTTGGTGTCTCCTGCCACTCTGTCTCCTGCTCCACCATAGTTTGTTATTTTTCCAGTTGCTTTTATACATCTGGACACTGCCTCCTCATGTGAACCTTTTAAAAAACTGTAAAAATCAAGTTGTGTTTTTGTTCAAAATCTAATTGATTAAACCCCGGATGCGCCTGTGCTTACTGGAGAATTGTTAAGTGGGTCAAACATATATAGTATATAGTGGGTCAAAATAAAAACCTCATGCAAACTGCTTTTGAAATGTTCCCTGTGTGAGATCAAGACCAGAATCAAAACCAAAGCTTAAAGTTTAAGAACTTTCCTGTAAAAACAGCATCTACATTTTAAACAGCAAACCTCTGACTCCAGGTAGACACAAAGACAAACCTGTGCACATTTATGTCTGTTTGAGGCAGGCAACAGAAGCTGTAGATATGTACCAAATGTGGCGGTCAGTTCAGACTTTATGGAGGTACCTGCTGGGACCCAGAAACACAAGAAAACATCTGGACTTGAAAGGCGTGACTGAATCTGAGCTGATTGCCCCTGCAGACGCAGACCTCTGGATGGTATCTGAAGCAGGTTTTACTAATAAGGCTGAGAAGCTGAGGACGTTGTGCCTCCTGTTAATCACCATCGGCCCAGATGAGGTTTTGTCAGAACATCTGCAGACCAAACAAGAAGCGTCCTGCTGCAGCCGCTCACTCATTGTAGAGCAGAAAGAAAAAGAGCAACGGCCTGAAAGTACGCTGTTCAGCTGGCCTCGGCGGTCAGAGCAGTGACGGCCGAGCCGAGGATCCCCGCTCACCACGGCTCCATGAACCTCATGAATGAACGAGTGTTTCATGTGGAAAATTGTTCTTGCAACCACAAACACAAGTGTTATGGAAAAGTAATTGGAGTAATTACGGGGATGGGGTCAGACTCGGGGGCTTTCCCAGAGCACAACGTTTCCTCTGCAAACATCAGCATGGAAACACCTCGCACTTTAACCTGCAGCGACACACATCATACCAGAAACACATTTACTCCATCACACTCAGCTTACAGCAGGACATGTTAGCTCCTCGATTTTAAGTGTTCACATTCTCTTATATTCAAGTGACTATTTCAAAAACTCTGAAATCACCTTTTGATTGACTCTCGGTGCTGAAGGCTCCCCCTTATTCAGAGCTGCTAACTGAGGCATCCTGTGGTGTGCCACACAGGTCCTGTGGCTTGAGTGGGGGTGCATTTTGAGACCAGTCTTTCTACCCCTGAAGAACACAGACTGTACATAAAAGATAGAGAACAAACTGGTTTCTGGTCTCCAGAACAAGAATGTTAGCTTTGTTTTTTTCACGGTCAACACAAATGACCAAAGTGCTTGGTCAGGTAAACTTTACCATAATAATAATGGTACATGTTATTTTTAAAGCTCTCTTTCTTGGTTACCAGAGTGACCCGTTGCTTCAAGTGTTTTTACACCACCTTTGTTTATTCCGTTTAAATCAAGCTCTGGCTCGTTTTCCCTCCTTTGTGCAGTTTGTTTGTGCAGGTGTGAACATGGTAATCATACTCAGGTGAAAATCAGGAAATCAGAAATGTAAAGAGTTCTATACTTTTGATGTTTGCAGGTTTACACCGTGTCTATCTTTTATCTCCCCACAGGACAGAGGTTTTCTTTGAAGGTTTCTCCTTGTCTCTGATTGGGAGAGCAGCTCGAAAAACCAGGCAAATGGCGTTTAAGCTTCGTGATCTGACCTTTCACCCCTGCTGCAGCCTAAATATAAACCTGAACACACTAAGCAAACATGTGTGCTGCAAATAGTACTGTTAAAGTCTTTAGCGGGAACTCACTGGATTGGTGTACGGCTCAGAAATAGCAAGGAAAAGAAACTGATGGCAGGCAGGTAACAACCAACCAATAGGTATTGGTTCTTCATGATTAATCAATTAAAGTAATCGGGACCACATATGGAATAGAAAACAGGAACAGAGGACCTTAGGGCTGAAGTTAGAAACAGGAAAATAACCTCAAATCTATATTTTAAAAAGGCTAATGAAGTGTTTTTAAGACTTTCTAGACCAGCAGATGTGCTGTATTAAGATCTGAGCATCGTGGGGAGCTCTATTGGGGAGGCTGAACTCTGGAGGGTAAAAACAAAGAGTTATTCTGCTGCAGAAAGCCTTCACAGATTGGTTTACACCTGAACTAGCACATTTGGCTCCTCTCCCTGGATCCACATATTGGCTTTGATTACTGTAATTGGCTGTGAGGCCCTGCAAAAACCAGCAGAACCAGTAAAAAAAGTACCCTCTCACTAAAGCCATTAACCCTGTCATAACTAAGAGCAGGGAGGAGGAAGAGGCAGAGGAGGGTAAAGAACGTCTGTAACAGGCTGCAAGCCAATCAAAACACTCGCCATCCAGTCCAAATCAGAACCACATGCAGGTAAGACGAAGCACAAAGAACCATAATCAACAGGAGGGTCCACTTCCTGTCCGCTGACCAGGGGAAGGGGGGGAAACGCAGGCAGCCAATCAGTTTGCTGGTGCAGTCAAAATAACAGCAAGTGGTTAACACAGGGATTTATAGTTTTATTACAAAAATACAGACACTATGGCTAATGAGTGTTATTGAGCAGGTTTGTCCTATAAATAAACATAATCCATGCAGAGAATATGCTGCCATTATAATTTAAACGTTTTTATTTATATTCATGATTTACCCTGGCAGGAGCTCCATTGAGATTAAAAAAACCCAACTCTTGTTCATGAGCGATCTGGACAAAGTTAACTCATTCACTGCCATTGACATCTATAGACGTCAATTGAAAAACTTACGTTGACTGCCATTGACGTCTATAGACGTCAATTACGTTTTTCAATGGGAGGGGCTAGAATACAACCTCGGGCAGCTTGTCAGTGAACATCAGACTGCTTGAAATGTATTTTTCACAAAAAGCTCGTTTTCTCCCTTTTTGTGGTCAAAACAGGCATTTTTGGTGGAACCCACCTCTCTTCTACAGCTGATTACTAAAGAATGGAAAATGGTAGAAACAAGCTTTTTTTTTTTGAATGGAAGGAGAGTCTGTTCTTCATTTTGGTAGGTTCGGCGTTTATATGATCATAACACACAGTTTTCTGTGGCTCTTCAAAAATGAGTAAAAATGCTCAAAAACCCTGGCAGTGAATGAGTTAAAGTCTAAAGTCATGCAGTACCCAGGTATGTTTTTAAAAAAAAAAAAAACCCATATAGAGTAAAAGTTGACAAATGAAATAAAAATAAAAATACTTCCTTAAATCAGTAAATAAAATCTGTGATTAACCTCAGCAGGACTTAAGATTCATGGAAGGATCATTTTGTTTTCAGGATCAGATTTGACCCCGACGGTCATTATTTTGGCTAACAATAGCTAACTGCTAGCTATTCTACATAACGTACACAGAGTGGTTCGTGGGTTGGCTTTGGAGGGTTAAAAGTATCCATAGCATCCTGTCTCATAAAGAAAAATCTCATCTTGAAGAGACAATATTGGCCAATATAGCCAAACTTGACTTTCAAATTACTTCATCAGCTAACATTGTAACAAACTACCAACCAACAAAATGTATGCAGACTATATCACAGCTACTTGGCTAACTTTAGCAACTAAGAAAGCTAAAGTTAACGAAAATCATCTATGCTTTCAAGGTAATCTCATTTTCAAACAGGAAGCAGCATGTGTTGTGCTGACTGCGAGGTCGACTGACTGGTTCAAAGTTTGTCATTGGTTTTCACTTGTAGTATTTGCAACTGCCCTCTCTCATTTTGCATTTCTCTTGGGAGCACGGTAAAAGAAGGCACTTGCACATGCTTTGGTCGACCCAGCAGGGAACAGTTATTGGAACCAGCATGCTCTGGGCTCTAAAACCCAGAGCATGCTGGTTCCAATATCAATGGGTCAAAAACCAAACAGACATTTCACTTGTAAACAAGCAATTAAATCGAAGGCCTGTGCAAACATTAGTTCTCACGGCTCCTGATATTCAAGAGGACAGGTGAAAGGGGTCAAGGGTGTGGTGGCAGGACACGCCAGGTCTGACAATACCCACAGCTTACACCAACAGAAGGGAGCTTTATCATGCCAGCAAGACATTCGTCTCCTCCATTTGAATTAAATAAACCAGCTGAATACCAACACAGCAACAGCTAGCATTAGCTGAAGGCATCCTTACAGAGCCAAGTATGAGCTATGCAAAAAAATGCTAGGTTAAACGCCAGTCACCAGCGCTTTAGTACATGCCAATTAAATTAAAAATAAATAATGAAGGACATTTATAAAACACAAATAAGAAAGCTGTGAGTGTAAATAACACACATCACATAAATTACATGGATTTTAGTCTTTTATTTACACCGTAAATAACATAACCTAACTTATATAAACACATTTTAAACACTCACTAAACTGTTTTTTAATGACTTACATTCAGTCACCAAAACAAATGAATTATTTTAGCAAGGGTGACATGCACACACATGCAACTCTCAGCTGTTGAACAACATATAGAACATATAACAGACATACAGCAGATCGACATGACAAAGCTAGACAGTTTGAGTATGACTAAGCACTCTTTTGGTTGCTCTTAGCTTGCAAACCAAGTTAGAATGATGGCTGCAGTTTATTTAATGGTGGCAGGTGTCAGTACAGGACAGTGTGAAGATGTCTAACTAAATTTAACTCCTAGTTGATTAATGAGCTCTTCTCGGGGTATTTCGTCCTTTAAATATACTCCTCCAGGTGGGTTTGGTGATGAGCTGTGGCGCACAGGAAAAATAGTTGTCTGTAAAGCAGCAGAGTTGAAGTCAGTCCTCTGTTTCACCCTCCACTTTGAGGAAAAACCTGAAGAAAAACACTCGACCTCCATCCAGAGTGGTTTTCATGTTTTGGATGTGAACACAAAGAGGAAAAACTGGAGAGCTTGAAAAACTTGAAAAACTGCAGCTTTTAATAATAACAGGAATCACATTTTGACCTGTTTGGATCTTTTAAGTTAAATAACAGTAGTACCTTGAATTTATTTTTTGGCCTGTTGTTGGTCTTTTATTTCTCGTATCAGATGGTGAAATTCAGACCACACTGAATCCTGGCTATGCTTACGGATGTTGTTTCTCTACTTTTCATCTTGCAGCTCTTGGAGGATCATCCTCCAGGTGTCCTCTGCATTTCCTCGTCGTTCATCTGCGGCGTGCAGACAGCCAGGAGCCGCTGTTCTCCTCCAGGCTAATATGTGAACACTTGGACAGGTAGTGGGATCAGAAGGCAGCAGCGAAGCCAATAAGTGACTGTGAGGTGATGTGTCCCAGACTCTGCTGATGGACTGTCGCACCTCTTTACTTCTGTCATCTGAGCCCACCTCTGCTCTTCACATCAGCCTCTTCATTGAGGCCCAGAGGACAGCTGATCCCACGCTCTCTCCAACCCCTGGACTTGCCTGAGTTTCATTCACAGGCTGATTGTCCTGTCACGATCCAATTATTGCACACCCAGAGTGTCCATTTACAGTACATGCAGTCTGTTTGACCTGTAAATCTGTGAGTAGTTGTGTTTTCTACAACAAATTTTTCCATTTGCTTCACCTGAAATGTTTTATAGTTTGTATAAAACATCACAAACATTCCATGAGTAATGTTAAATAATAATTCAGGAAGGGCCTTCGGCAAAAAAATCTCTGCCAAATCAAACATAAGGACCTACCTGCTGTGGTAAAAGTAGCTTTTAATAGAGTTGCTGGTTGAAACAGGCACTTGTTTAAAGGAGGTGGGCAGTAACGACGGTGCTGTCCTCATCTGTCTGCTGACTGCCTCACAGTGTTTCTGGTCTCTGATCCTGGATGAGGTTCTTGTCTGATTAATGTGCTGAAATTTATTTATTTGTAACACCTGTCTCATGTATATATGAGCAGGGCCTGGGTCTCTACAGTGCCGTTTACTTTTGATATTCCTTTGTTGATGCTTATAACCCATAATATGAATCATGTAAATAAACCACAAAACAAGCATATCATTTGAAATGCAACAGTTTCACTTTAGTGATTTTCAGGAAAAAAGAGAAAACAAGTAAAATCACTTGGGTTAGAAAGTAAATAACATGTAGCACTGATAAAGCGGTGTTCAGTACTGTTCATTCACTACGGTTTGTAATACCAACTGAAACACAATAATTAAACATTATGGTGGGCTCATCACACTCTCACCTACCCACACCTCTATTGCAACACTCTCAAAAGTTCTCAAAATAACCCTCGCTGCAGCCCTGGGTTGTGGCTGGGGTTTGTTGGGGCTTCACTTGTAAACAAGCACTAAAATAACAGGCACGTGCAAATATCAGTACTCATGGCTCCTGATAGTTCAAAGGACAGGTTGGAGGGAAGGGGTCAAGACCGCCAGCAGGGCGCGGCACACATGGTCCACCGGGTCACAGAAAATCCACTATCACGCCGGTAAAATGTCAGCTACCTCCTCCTGAATTAAATAAATCAGCTGAATACCGACTCATTGCCGTCTCAGCAATAGCTAGCATTAGCTGAATACAGAGTGAGCTAAGCAGAAAAATGCTACGCTAAATGCGGTTATTTATATATCAGCACTTTTTACATGGTAACACTCACAGTTTTGGAAAAACCTCTCAGACTCCTAATCACCTCTTGGTTGCTTATAACAGCTCCACATGTCCGATAACTGCATGTTGCTCACCTACGGACTCAAACTTCCACGACAGCAGTAGCTCATCTCTCATCCCTCTCACGCAAACAGCTCCCCGCCAAATCCCGCCCCTCTACCTGAAAATCTCACCAGATTGATTGGAGTCACCAGAACTTTAGTACATGCCAATTAAATTAAAGAAAAAATAATTAAGGATACTTCAAAATGTACGTAAGAGTCTAAGCAGCACACATCACACATTTTTATGAATTCCAAACTCTTCCAGTTAAAGTATAAAATACATTTTAAAATGTTGTAACTACATTTTAAATGGTTTCTTTTTGTATTTTAACCATTAATAAGCATCTTTGAACATTTAAACACACTGAACTCAGATGAATTTTTCAGTCATTAAAATAAATGAATTATTTTAGCAAGGGATACATATTTATTTATTTATTTATTGACAGACATAATCCCCCCAAAATCTATTCATCTGGATTCTCATCCTTTTCAGCTTGTTACTGATGTGAAGCACATCTTTAAGCTTAAGTTTTTAAAATCAAAGCTATGATCTCATTTTCTAACACCCGGAACATTTCTATAAAGGCCAACTCTCCTCACCAGCAGGAGTCCTAATAGTAATTGTAATCTACAGTCAGGCAACTTCTTTGGAAAGTTGTTTATACATGTACAATCATAAAAGTCAAGGAAAAATTTTCACCCAAAAGGCAAAAAATGTCAGAGGGAATTTTCCAGTGAAAGCGCTTGGAGCTGAATCCAACAGATGAAAGGCTAGAACACCGAAAATGACCTAGGAGAAAGCAGGTAACAAGGAAAGAGGCTGGGCAACTAATCAGAACTGAAATCACTTCATTTTTGGTACATAATCTTTCTCATTTTGTTTATATTGTTTTTCAGTTTAGTTTATAGAAGGATCCCATGGATCCCCCCGACTGTGTGGAAGAATGGGCCAAAATCACACCTGAGCAGTGCATGCGACTAGTTTGTCCTTACAGGAGGCATCTTGAAGATGTCATCACCAACAAAGACTTTTGCATGAAGTATTAAATACATTTGAGTGTGTTCAATATTTTTTCCTTGTGTCATATCTCATTATTGCACATAATCTAAGCCCATCTGTGGTTTGATTTCTTTCATATTCTGATTGTTTGGGTTGTTACTGACATTTGGTGAAAAATTCACGTCATTATAAAAAAAATATTCATTTTAAAAATTGGTGATGATATTCATTAAGGGAAAATGTTTAATTAATGTCAATTATGATTTTAGGTCATATCGCCCAGCCCTACTGTGTTTCCTTGATTGCACTCTGGCCAGGAGACAGTCTGAAGACAGAAGCATATTTTGGGATATGTGGAGAGTTTTGTTTAGCTTCAGGCAGGATAACAGTTCATCCAAATGACTGACAGGCGTTGGGGTTAAAAGTTTACCTACACAAAAATGAGACAAGATGTTTCATGTCTCTGTTCACACTTTAATCATTATTTCTGTTTGTTAGCTGTTCACTGTATTTTAAATCTCTCATTACCCTTAGTTTTAATCCAAGATGCTGCAAAAGAGAATGGCTGAGAAAGTTTTATTCACATGTATAATTTCTTCATATCAAAACATGTGTATTTAAAGTCTATATATGAATCAGCGAGAAAAAAGGGATACAGATATCCACCAACCACGGATGTATAAAGATCAGTTAGAAATCTGTTGTGAATTACAAATGGTAGCGCATTGTTTTTTTTACAAAAAAAGTTATTTAAATAAAATAATGTGTAAATATTGTTATTTTTAATGCTTGAGTTACAAAAATGACCAAATTTGATCACCCCACCACATCACCCATGTTTTTATATCTTTAGATGCCAGTCATTTAACTAAATGCTTTTAATATCAGAATCAGAAAGACTTTATTTATCCCCAAGGGGCAATTAAGATCACGTGTTACACATAAATATAAATGGGTATCATCAGGATAGCAGTGTTTTCTAATAATAATAAGAAGAAGAAGAAGCATTAAGAAATACTGGTCCTAGTACAGAACCCTGTGGAACTCCATGGCTGAATTTTGTGTGTGAAGAAGACTTCTTGTTTGCATGGATAATCTTAATCAGCAAGAAGGATTTAATCTTAAAATCAGTGAATTAAAGAAAAGAAAACCAATTTTCTAAAACCCTTAAGTGACTGAGTGCAAATATATTTATGATTATTATTTATGTTCATTTATGATTATTTTTAATGGCTCTCCTTGGACTTTCATACCTATTCTGTTTCCTCTATCTATGACTGAAAATAGTCAGATGCAATTAATTGTAACATTTAATCATTTTAATGCAAAACTGAGTTAAAAAACACAAAATCGGATTTATTTAGAAGACTTTTGCTTGGTGCTTCTTATAAAAAGGGAATTCTGTATTAGAGGATGTTTGTATTGTTTTGCTTACACATGTGTCAATCAACTGGTGACTGTGATACATTCATCAAAAAGTTAGAGTGAAGTCGTCCTAGTCAAGTTTTGTCTCATCCTTTGAATAAACTGGTTTATAGATGTGGGTACTTTCAGGGATTTTATTGTGAAACACTCAAAATATTTAAATGCCTTAAACAGAAAATTATCACAAGAAGAAGCCTAATTTTGGAACATTTACCTAGAAATTACAAACAAAGCCTGTGATGTCTAAAAATGGATGGATTGGACCCAATCTTTTAAAAAAAGATAAAAAAAATTAGGAAATTTGAGGAAGTTAGGTTCGTTAAAAGTTTATTTGTGCTTAAATTGGCTCTCAACAGCAAAAATGAAATTCTGCTTGACTGGAGTTCTGGAGGAAAATGTGGAGTTGGAAATTAGCAGGCTCGACCATTTGTGGGGAGAAATTAAAGAGGTGGAAAAGTTGCACATTTTATTAAGATAAGATAAGATAAGATAGAACTTTATTAATCCCTCGGGTGGGTTCCTCTGGGAAATTCGATTTCCAAAAAAAGCACAGCAACGACCGAAATTACAGTTACAGAATTGTTATATATATATATATATATACACACACACACACACACACACACACACACACACACACACACACACACACACACACACACACACACACACATATATATAAATACAGAAACAAATATAAATAAAATATACAAAGGGGATAAATAGAATAAATAGGAATAAAAAAATAAAAATACAAGTGATTTGCACATTTCAAGTATTGAGTCTATTGCACTGTTGACTATTTACAAAAAGTATTGCACAAGGTATTGTACAGTGAGGTGAAGAGGCACTACAGCTTAGTTGTTCCCCCCTCCTTTGTCCTCCTGTTTCCCCTCCCTCTCCCCTCCAGAGAGGAGTTAAACAGTTTGATGGCGTGTGGGACAAAGGAGTTTTTAAGTCTGTTAGTTCTTGTCTTGGGGAGAAGCAACCTGTCACTGAACAGACTCTTCTGGTTGTTTATGGCCGTGTGCAGAGGATGCCCAGCATTGTTCATAATGTCCAGCAGTTTCTTTAGTGTCCTTTTCTCTGCCACTGTCACCAGAGTGTCCAGCTTCATGCCGACCACAGAGCTAGCCCTCCTGATCAGTTTCTCCAGCCTGGATGAGTCCTTCTTTGCTGTGCTGCTCCCCCAGCACACCACAGCATAGAAAAGTACTCCAGCAACCACCGACTGGTAAAACATCCTCAGGAGCTTCCTGCAGATGTTAAAAGACCTCAGCCTCCTGAGGAAGTACAGTCGGCTTTGGGCTTTTTTATACAGGTGCTCTGTGTTGCATGACCAGTCCAGTTTATTGTCCACCCACAGCCTGAGGTACTTGTACTTGTTGACCACCTCCACCTCCTCCCCCTCTATCTGAACCGGCAGTGGACCTTCTCTGGACCTCCCGAAGTCCACAACCAGTTCCTTAGTCTTTGAGGTGTTGAGTTGCAGGTGGTTTGTGTGACTCCATGCGACAAAGTTCCTCACCAGACTTCTGTACTCCTCTTCCTGATCATCCCAGATACACCCCATGATGGCCGTGTCATCTGCAAACTTCTGAATATGGCATAATTCAGAGTTGTAGCAGAAGTCAGAGGTGTACAGGGTGAAGAGAAGAGGGGACAGCACAGTTCCCTGTGGTGCTCCTGTGCTGCTGACCACAGTGTCAGACGTGATGTCCTTCAGCCTGACGTACTGTGGTCTGTCGGTGAGGTAGTCGGAGATCCAAGCCACCAGGCAGGGGTCCACCTCCATCCTGTTCAGTTTTTCCTGAAGCATACAGGGCCGGATGGTATTAAAGGCACTGGAAAAGTCAAGAAACAGGATCCTGACCGTGCCTTTTCCCCCATCCAGGTGTGAGTGGGCTCTGTGTAGGAGGTACAGGATGGCATCCTCCACTCCGACACCCGCCTTGTATGCAAACTGTAGTGGGTCCTGGGCATGTTGTACCTGTGGTCGGAGGAGGTTGAGGAAGAGCCGCTCTAGAGTCTTCATAAGATGTGACGTCAGTGCCACCGGTCGGAAGTCATTCAGCTCATTGGGCCGGTTCTTTTTGGGGACCGGGACGATGCAGGATGTCTTCCATAGGGCGGGCACTCTCCCCAGTCGCAGACTGAGGTTGAAGACTCGTTGTAGCGGCTCCCCAAGTTCAGCAGCACACGCCTTTAGCATCCTAGGACACACCTTGTCTGGGCCTGCTGCCTTTCTGGGGCGAAGCTTCCTCAGTTGCCTCCTGACCTGATCCACTGTGACACTGGGAGATGTTTGGGAGGAGGGGAGGGGGGGAGATGTCTTGCTGCTGAGAGAGGGATTGGAGGAGGGGGGTGTCATGGTGTCAGGAAGGGGGGGAAGCGAGGGAGGCAGGAGAGTGGGGAGAGGACTCTGTAGTGAAGGTGAGGGTGAGGGTGGGGGGGTTGTGGGCTGGTCAAACCTGTTGAAGAAGTTGTTGAGTTCGTTTGCCTTCTCCACAGTCCCCCCCACTGTGCTTTTCTTGGTGTTGTGGCCTGTGATGGTTTTCACACCATTCCAGACCTCCCTCATATTGTTCCTCTCCAACTTCTGCTCCACCTTCCTCCTGTAGGTGTCCTTTGCTTCCCTCAGGCAGCGTTTCACCTCCCGCTGTGCTGCTTTCATCTCATGACATTGGGTTAAAATTCTGTAAACTAAATATTTGGAGTATTTCTTCGCGTTTGGCACTGCAATGCTGATATTTCACAGACTGAATGATCACAGGTAGTCAGCTGTCACTCAGTAGTGGTTGGGTCAGCTCTCTTCTCGGGTCGCTGGCGTCTGAAACTGAACCCGGATTGGAAGTAGAAGTCAAGCGTGCACGGCTAAAGTGCTGTCATGAAATCCAAGCTCTTAATTTTAACAGTACAAAGCAATAAAGTGGAGCATTAATACGACCCCCACCCTCCTCTTAACCTTCACCTCCACTCCCATCGCCTCTCTCTGTTCTTCTTCTCTGGTCCATGTAGCCTGCGATGGTTTTTCCAGCGTTAAACGGCGGCCAACAGTGCTTTGATCCTGCTCATCTGCGCGTGTCCCAGTCTGCCCACACTTTCCCTGCAGCCGGCCAACCGGCGGCCTCAAACAGCTCCGTGGAGAGCGTTCAATGACTGAACCCAGATGAGGTGAGGGACTCCTCCAAACTGCCCTGGGGCTTCAGAATTCATCCCAAATGCTTTTATCAGCTGCTAAATGGGATTCCTCCAGCCGGCCAAATGACCTAATATACTGCATGGAGCTGATGTAGAGGCTCTGTTTACTGTACCACTGTTCTCAGCTGCCTCACACATGAAAAACGCACTGTGAGATTTTATTGGTGCTGCTGGACAGATTCTCTTTTCCATCTGCTGCTTTTAACAGATCAGAGGCAGATTTCAGAGACCCCTGGACTCTTCCTTCATCTCTAAGAAAATCCAAGGTTACAGATGCAGAGGAAGGAGAAAGGCAACGCTCCCCCCAAACCAATCAAAGTCAGCGGATTTTTAATGTACGGTCACCTTAGTGTATTTAATGAAGGCATGCAAAATTTTACCTTTATACTAGGAATTTTTTTTTGAGTTACAGGCAGTCAAATTACATGAGGTAAGTCCAGAATTAGGTCTTTTAAGTATATTTGAGCCCTCATAACTTTGTAAGTACCGGAGATATCCACATGAAATTTTCAGGGCTGAAAAACACATTTTAGCTCTGTTCAAAACTGCAACCAATCAATTTTACACCCACTGCAAGACTCCCGATCTAAAGACCAAATCTGTTTTTTGGTTCTCTAACCAACTTTGAACATCAAAATGTTATTGCCATCATTTTATTTGACATCATAAAAAGAGTTTATGTCTGCGAGGAAATAGGTCTTCTATAATATAGTCTCACATGCAGAACAAAAGCAAGTCTGAGCACATCTGAGCTGAAACATTTTAGGTATGAGCCAGAAAACAAGTCACAACATTTTGTAACAAAAGGGTAACAAAATAACAAAATAGTTTGTCTCTGTTTCAGGAATAACTGAGATCTAAATTAAGTTATGTGTTTCCTTGTGAAGATGCACATATGGATCGTATGAAGCTGCAGGTATTTAATAAACTCAAACAGCTGGAAGCAGCAAACATGGCCTCAGCTCCTGTTAATGTTTTGTTTAACCAGCATCAGGCTGCATTCACTGCTGAGTCTCATTAATATCCTCTTACAGACAGGTAAACTGAATTCTGCGTCCTCTAATATTCATGGACTAGAGCTGGTGCTGAAACCTGAAAAAAGCCCCATGGTAGAACTAAAAGTTTTTATTCTTCTTCATCTTAATAATATATTTTTTTGTTATCTTTATTCTTTATGCTCCTGCTGTAACAAACTAATTTTGCTTGCAGGAGCAATAAACTATCTTATTGTTTTTATTCATTTTTAAAGCTTCAGCTTTGATTCTTCCCCCTATTTGGCATCTGAGACTGAAAGAAAAAGTAAAAATTGAGTCACACTAAAAGGACAAGTTTACAAGTCTGAGTTAGTTGTGTTGCTGTCATGTAACCACTAACCATGTGGTCTGCCATGCTGTGCAGGGTTAAGTGAATACAAGCTTTTTTCACAGACCTACATACTGGTCCATGACCATCCTTATTGTGATTACTTTAGTCACTAACTTATTGCTGCAGTCGTTCATAGTTTTAATGAAAGACGCTGACTTGTCTGCAAACATTCACAAGCTAAAGATACCTGTGAAAATTGCGGTGCAAACCGGAAGTTCCAAATCATTTGCCTTCAGAGTAAAAGTTAACCCTTTTGAAATGTGTTGCTTTGGTGGGAAAGCAGAACTTTTACTTTGAAGGTTAACAGTCTCAAATTCTGGTTTTCTTCACACTTTTTCAAGAATTTACTGCCAGTTGGCAAGTAGTTAGCAAGCGTTTGTAGAAAAGTCAGCAAAGGCAACTGCGGCATCCTGCTAGCAAAGCAATCTCAAGTAGGTTTTTAGTGCAGCAATCTCTTTGTGACTGATTTCAGCAAACAGCAGCCAGTCAGAGAATATAAACCACCAATTCCTCATCATGGGTGCATTACATCCAGTTTGACAGCTTTTGAGCAACGTGTGAATGACGTCATATGAAAAACCTGGTAGCTCTATGTTTAGTGCTTAACATATTTGCCTTCCATGTGAAGGATGCCATCAAAGGATGGTGTATGGCTAGTGCCAGTAACAAGCCAGAATAAACGATTCGGATCAGGAAGAACATCCGGAAAAAATCTGCCAAAGCAAACATGCAAATCCGCCTGCTGTGGTGACTCCAGTATAATAATTACTATATGGTCACCTTTTTTGATCGGAGTCCTATGCAGACCCAACATCTGGACCAGCTTTCACATTTGTTTTAAATTTCTTTTTTCCATACCTGCTCACAGAGGCAAAGACTAAAGATTTTTTTCCCCCTAAGATTAGATAAACGTCTACATTTTAAGCTTTAAGAGTTTTCCATTGAAGTAAAGGGTAATTGGCAGCTGTTGCTGGATAGACCAATGGGCAGCAGGATGCCCTTTATCACTGAGGAAAAACTAAGAGAGTATCAAACCAGTTTCATGCTTCCCCTTTTCCAAGAGTTCCAGTGTTTTCCACTCACTTCCAAATGTCAGGCTCAGTGTGAGCCTCTTAAACAGTCTTAAACATACAGCTGCGGTTCATTTTCAGTCAAATGTCAGTGATATAGTTTGTTCATGTAAAGATCCTCAAGGTCTAGTAAAATTTAACCAGTGAGAAAGGCTGTAGGTATCTGTTCACAAGAAATTAATATTAATAGACTTATAAAGCCAGCGAGACATTTTCCCTGAGGCCCATCTAATGGTCAACCAAGCAGATGATGAAAAACAACTTTTAATGCATGAATAATCAAGCTTTTATTTTTTAATTCAGTAATGAAGTTGAACATGTATTTCCTGCTCTGTAAGCCCAGACAGCAGAAACGACTTTTCGAAGAGGGAATCAGGGAAATGGGTCATTTGTTGTAATTAACTGTAGCTTATTGGAAGGCAGCAGACAGGTTATGTAAGTCTGAGATTATGAGAGCACAGTGACAGTGGTTTGGTTCACACTACATGACCGCTCCACTCACTTCAAAGAGGAAATGGGCTTTCATAATGTCCTGTCTTCACCAAAACCACTCGTGGGTGGGAGCTTTATAACTAGTGATTAACTGAAACACATTATAAAAACTATTTATGCAAGGTTAATATTAAGTCTGTGCTTTTGCTTTGTATTATTACATGATGGATGAAATCTATACTGTTTTACACAAGTATATACAGGTTAGTGTCATGGATCATGCTAGCTGAGAAAGCTAGACAACTAGTATTTCCACTGAGATTTTTCAAAGACTAAAGATGCAGTTAGCTACACTGTTAGCTGATAGTCATTTGAAAATGTTCAGCTAAGGTTTCACATTATCCCTATGGGTGTGGAGGAATTAGCTGACCTTATCCTAAAATTCTCAAGACACTAGCTGTGTCCCAAAAAGTAGGCTGCTGCCTCCTGAGGCCGCATTTGTCACAGCGACACGACGAAGGCTGTCCCAGTTCGTAGAATCCTCCGAATCCGGCCTTTCCCCCAGATTTGAGGGATGGGTTGGATGTATTCTTCGTGGCCCACTATATCCCAGAATTCATAGTGCAGCCCAGCCAATTCCATTTTCCAACAATGGCGGCCGCTACCAAATTTTAATATTACTCTTATTAATCTTTCTGGGTCACAAAATAAACTTTTAACATATTTTCAAGCGAGAAAGTAGCTGTGTAAACTTCAAATATCTGCTTGGTTTATCAAGATATTGCATATTTGCAAAAGTGCTCCAACGTTTTCGGAGACGTCTGTCCCCCCCCGCCGCTTGATAGCTAGCGGGGGGTAGTCCGCTATTCACTCGAGACGGCGAGAACAGCAGACTCCCGGCTTAATCATTTTCAGACCTGCGCGGTCTTTCGCTACTCAGGTTAAACATGATATATAAGTCACTCAGATAACTTGGTTCAGCTGAGATTAAAGTTATTAGATTAGATTAAATAAAATTTTATTAATCTCTCAGGTGGTTCCTCCGGGGTTTTAACATAGCTGAATAAACGTCAAACAGAAAACTGATTAAACAGAAGTGTGAGATGGTTGAGAATTTAGGGCAGTGTCCTGTTTTATTTTAAATAGCAAGGAGCAGATGGCTGAGTTTATTAAACTTGAACCTACTCCCCCCACCACGAGCGGGAGAGGGGATCAACCCGGACCGTCGGCACCCCCGGGCCCTGGTCAAGCGACAGGGATGTGTCTGTTCTGGTGGCCACCCACGCATCCAGCTGTGCCGGTGATGAGGTGTGTCCAGGGGTCACCCACGTATCCACTGGCAGCCAGGGGCCACCCATGTGGCAAGCAGCGGCGCAGCTGGTGTGGCATTGAGCTGGGGCTCACAGGCGGCTGGGCAGGCGTCCAGCACGCCGGACCACACCACGCGCCGGCCTCTGGTGGAGGTGAGGCCGCTCTGCTCAGCCCGCAGACCTCGGGCTTCGGTGGCGTGGACTCCCCTAGCACGGGCACCTCTGACTTATCCCGCAGCTCCCCGTGCTGTGCCTCCGCCGCTGCCTCTACTGGCTGGAACGCATCCCCACACTGTGCCTCCGCCTCAACCAGCAGTCGCAGTTTGCACGCTGCTTCCACCGGCTCCTTGCGCACCGCCTCCACCGCTGCCGGCTCCTCGGCTTTCTCCTGGGGCGCAGGAACGGGCACTGGCCCCTGCCGAGCCCCAGCGGCTCCCACGTGAGGGGTGGGAACGGGCGCTGGTCGCATCCCTGGGGCCGGCACAGGCACAGGCACAGACGCCGGATCCGACCAGTTCTCCTCCACTGCCACACTGGTGGGGTTGGCGGTGGTGCCAGCCAGGACCGGAGCTGGGCAGCTAGGTTCTCCATCCTCTGCAAGTGGAGCTCAGTCCGGACCTGCAGTTCTTCTTGCCAGCGTTGTGCTACTACCGCCAGCTCCTCGGCCCAGTCGTGGGTCTGCCATGCCCCCCATCCTGCGTTTCGGCACCACTTGTAACGTATGCAATACACACGGTGTGTCTGTTCACAAGTAATGTATTTATTTGACGCTCAGCATACAGGAAACAGTCCGTTCTGGTCCAGTGCGCCTTCCGCTCGACTCTGCCGTCACTATATAAACAAACAGAAAGGAAAAACACTGTCATCAACAATCGCCACCACCTGTGGCTCACCTGCCTCCCGGTACCCCTTGAGCTCACTACACCACTCCTCCCCTGCAGCTGCGCCAGGGACCACACCCCCGCCACTAATTACGTTATCATTAGCTCATCTTAAAAGATTAAATAAATTAAATGCCCTCCTGCTTTCAAATACAGCTTTCCCCTGTGGATCAAAATCCTGTTGGGTTTTGTTGAATAAAACTGTGTTTATTCTGGCATTTACAGTAGCTTAAATGCTAACACAAACAAATTGCTTTCTAAGTAACTAGATGGAAAACCTTAGTTAGCTTAGATGTTAATATTGTGGCTATTTTGTCCTTGTCATGCAGTGTTAGGGAGTAATGGAATACATTTACTGGTATTATGTATTTAAACTACAAAATAAGAGTAACTGTATTTTGTTACAGTTACAGAATACAGCCAAATTGTTGAAATAAATGGATTACACGGCGGTCTTTTCCTGTTTCGTATGTTAGGCTATGCCCTCTCTATTTTTGGTAATTCAACACCCCTGGAAACCCAAACAGAACATGCAATAAGAGACTCTAATGCAGGGGTCTTGTCACCATGTCACACCTACTTACATCATTATTGGTAGCATAATGATGTGAAGAAATATTTTTTTAAAATTATTATTCAAAAAATATTTTAGTTTGAAGGCAATATGAGCTGAGTGTTACAGGCATAGCCCTAAAGAATGTAGCATCATGGGCAGTGTAGTCCGTGCTGCAGGGAGAATGGACTGCCATACCCATTATGTGTCTGTGAGTGTGAGGGAGGGAGAAAAAGGGGAGACGAAAAGTACAAGTTGTTACCGACCAGAAACGGGAGATGGAAGCATGTACATATAATAATAACCACTGCAGCCAAAAAGAGTGCCTGACGAGCCCAGATGTAAGTAAGCTATTAACACTCGACTGTACACGGTGTTCGTGTTTTCCTCTGAAACAATAAGGTTCCGTTGGAGCAGCCTGTCAAGGCCTCCTTCTTGCTAGCAAAGTTGAAATAATAAATTAAAAAAAAAAAAATTAAAACTAAATATAAATAATATAACGATATGGGAAAAGGATCTAGGGTTTACAATGAATGAAGATACATGGGATTCTATATTGTTGAATAATGGATTAAACATTAGGCAAGCCAGGGGAAAATTTATTCAGTACAAAATTCTTGATATTATTATACTCCTTCAAGGCTGTATAGAATTGGTGTTGGTAGAGAAGACTTGTGTTGGAAATGCCAACAAGCCAAAGGTACTTTGATACATGCCCTCTGGAGCTGCCTGTGTCACGGTTCTGGGTCAGTTTGACCCAGTATTTTGAGTTGTCATGTTTTTGCAGGTTTCGTTTAGTTCCATGTGTCATTTTCTGTCTGTCTCTCAGTGTCGAGTCTGCATCTTTGTGTGATGGTTTCTTGTTCCTGTTTTATTGTGAAGGTCTGCGTCTCAAGTAAGTGTGTTCAGTTTTACCTCTTGTCTCGTCTCGTTGATTACTCCCAGCTGTGTCCCCCACCTGTGTGTAATCTTCCTGTGTTTCTCTGTGTGCATTTAAGTCGCGTCTTCTGTCTTTGTAGTTGCTGGTCTGTCTGTGTATTCCACCATGTTTCATCCGTGTGTTCCCTGCCGTCACCATCTTGTACCGTCGTCCACCTTGCTTCATGTTTGAGTTCCAGTTTGTATTCAGTAGTTTAGTTGTCTCCAGTATAGTTTAGTGTGATCTCTGTTTCCGTTTTTCCACTGGTGCATTGTGTTCAATAAACCACCTTCACTCCTCCACTTCTGCCTGCGATTGGATCCTCATTTATTATTTTTATACGGCTTATCTCACTCGCCGTGACAGCCTGCTGGTTTTTCCAGTTTGGAACAGTGTATTGAATTATATGCAGGGATGGATACCTTGCCCAGATCACCTAAATTATATCTACTAGGAGACAAACGAGAGGTGCCACAGTTAAATAAACACCAATTAGAGAGTTAAGCACTGCATTGGTAGCATGTGCCCGTGTCATTTTGGAATACTGGAAGGACTCCCATACTCCAACGCTTAAAATGTGGAAAGAAAGAATGATTGGGAACGTTGCCTGCAAAAAGATCTTGGGAAGGTTACATCATGTGACTGAAACTTCGGTGAAACGATGGGACAATTTTTACACCTACATGTCTACCTGACTTGGACATTCTAGCTTAATGCAACAGACGTTAAAAACTCACTGTTTTCTTGGTTCTCGTTTTTGTTTGTTGTTGTAAGATGTGAAATCTAATAAATAGTTGAAATAAGTCGTGTCCTTCTTAAAACTTGTTTAGCAGAAGTGGGGTCGTCGGAGGTTTGCTCGGTGGAAGACGTGGTAGCAGCAGAGGTCATTTCAGTGGGGATTTCACATTCCCATGGCAGCATGCTAGGTGCTTGCTCAGATTTGAAGTTTAATTTTTTGCTGTAGAAATACGTTTTCTTCCCACGCAGAAGAACAGTCTGAGGAGCATTACAGGCTGAAATGTGTTTGATGAACTTTAAGTCATTACAGCTCTTTGTCTCGTCATGTTGACTCTGACACCAGTCAGCAGGTCATGAACAAACGCTTTGTTAATTAACCAGCTGGAGATAGAGATGAACTAATTTGAAGTGGCATTAAAGTCACTTCTCAACAGGTAGCTGCTGTGATCATCTTCACCTCCAGACATGAAACGACACCCTAAAGCCTGAGTGTCCCCGCTGTTTGACCTGACCCGCCATCCTGACACCTGCACTCTCTGAAATGCTGCTTGGTGCTGATTGTTGAGACGTTGACAGCATGTGAATGTTTTCATAGTGACTTCCTGTGTTAATCGGTGGAAGGAGGACAGGGATCCGTTAGCTCTGAATTATCAGCCCTCCGCTAGGCATTTATTTAGCGGAAAAGTTCGGAGCCACTGGGTGCTAATTTGGCCCTGAGGGGCCAATTGTTGATGAAGATGTGGTCTGAAAAGATGTTTGTATGAATCAATAACAGAGACGGCGGCTGCTGGGAGCAAAAACAGTGATTCCTGATGGCATTTAAAGTCTTCATGCAAACAGGATGTGTGAGTCAGTTTAATATGAACATGATATCTGTTAGGTTTAATGTATGTGTTGTAGGGTGCCATTTAAAAAGCTAGAATGCTTCTGTTTGCTCTCTATGTAACCCACGCATATGAGTACGTGCACGACCTCCATAAGGGGAACAAGCAGCCTTTAGAAGAAAAGATTCTACTCAATGAAGGAAGCCACCCGGCTGGGACAAGATACCGACAGCATCCTGGGAGCGCTGCACTCCCATCATATAACCACACACATTGTATAACCATGCTTGCACAATACACTTTGTAACCAATTATAGTAACTTCTCTTATACAGCAAAAAGCTTTATGCCAATAAAAACAACCTGCAGGGGGAAAGCAAGTTGAAGTGGGTTGGAGACAACTGCTTCGCTCTCGCGAGTGAAAACTTAAGCTCTGTGTGACCTAGTTCCTGAGTGAGTTTCTGTTTATCCAGCAGTATCAGGGTAAAACTCTGACAATATCTGCAAATACATATTTCTCTGCCATAGTTTTTACGTCACTAGAAAAGCTTTGCATGAGTCATACTTCAAAAATCCCTTTTTTCCCCCCTTCTCATTGGCCAACTTCTGGAAGTCTGAAGAGGGCAGCTGTAGAGCTGTTAATAGGTGGGTGCATCAATTTTGGCTACTTTTAATAAGTAGTAGTGATTTTATGAAATACATGTATATATTAATAGAGAAAAAGTAATTTTAACCCTGTTTAATCAGGATAAGGTAGCATAATTACAGTAACAGCTCACTAAAAACATTCTAAAAGAGAGAGCCCAGGGACAAATAAATGTTCAGTTAAAATTGTTTTTAAAGACATTTTGGTTACATATACAGGCAGTGCAGAATTATTAGGCAAATGAGTATTTTGTCCACATCATCCTCTCCATGCATGTTGTCTTACTATAGGCTCAAAAGCCTACTACCATATTAGGTGATGTGCATCTCTGTAATGAGAAGGGGTGTGGTCTAATGACATCAACACCCTATATCAGGTGTGCATAATTATTAGGCAACTTCCTTTCCTTTGACAAAATGGGTCAAAAGAAGGACTTGACAGGCTCAGAAAAGTCAAAAATAGTGAGATATCTTGCAGAGGGATGCAGCAGTCTCAAAATTGCAAAGCTTCTGAAGCGTGATCATCGAACAATCAAGCGTTTCATTCAAAATAGGCAACAGGGTCGCAAGAAGCGTGTGGAAAAACCAAGGCGCAAAATAACTGCCCATGAACTGAGAAAAGTCAAGCGTGCAGCTGCCAAGATGCCACTTGCCACCAGTTTGGTCATATTTCAGAGCTGCAACATCACTGGAGTGCCCAAAAGCACAAGGTGTGCAATACTCAGAGACATGGCCAAGGTAAGAAAGGCTGAAAGACGACCACCACTGAACAAGACACACAAGCTGAAACGTCCAGACTGGGCCAAGAAATATCTCAAGACTGATTTTTCTAAGGTTTTTTGGACTGATGAAATGAGAGTGAGTCTTGATGGGCCAGATGGATGGGCCCGTGGCTGGATTGGTAAAGGGCAGAGAGCTCCAGTCCGACTCAGACGCCAGCAAGGTGGAGGTGGAGTACTGGTTTGGGCTGGTATCATCAAAGATGAGCTTGTGGGGCCTTTTCAGGTTGAGGATGGAGTCAAGCTCAACTCCCAGTCCTACTGCCAGTTTCTGGAAGACACCTTCAAGCAGTGGTACAGGAAGAAGTCTGCATCCTTCAAGAAAAACATGATTTTCATGCAGGACAATGCTCCATCACACGCGTCCAAGTACTCCACAGCGTGGCTGGCAAGAAAGGGTATAAAAGAAGAAAAGCTAATGACATGGCCTCCTTGTTCACCTGATCTGAACCCCATTGAGAACCTGTGGTCCATCATCAAATGTGAGATTTACAAGGAGGGAAAACAGTACACCTCTCTGAACAGTGTCTGGGAGGCTGTGGTTGCTGCTGCACGCAATGTTGATGGTGAACAGATCAAAACACTGACAGAATCCATGGATGGCAGGCTTTTGAGTGTCCTTTCAAAGAAAGGTGGCTATATTGGTCGCTGATTTGTTTTTGTTTTGTTTTTGAATGTCAGAAATGTATATTTGTGAATGTGGAGATGTTATATTGGTTTCACTGGTAAAAATAAATGATTGAAATGGGTATATATTTGTTTTTTGTTAAGTTGCCTAATAATTATGCACAGTAATAGTCACCTGCACACACAGATATCCCCCTAAAATAGCTAAAACTACAAACAAACTAAAAACTACTTCCAAAAACATTCAGCTTTGATATTACTGAGTTTTTTGGGTTCATTGAGAACATGGTTGTTGTTCAATAATAAAATTATTCCTCAAAAATACAACTAATTCTGCACTCCCTGTATCTGTCAAACCTAACAAAAGTTCCTCCAGCCCCCTCACAATCAGCTGCTTTTTAAATCAGTTATAGCTTATTTAATGAATACAGCAATATAGGACCTTGGAGTAAAACAAACGGAACCAAAGCTAGATCCTCTATTCTCGGCCCTGACCCACGACCAGCTGGTCAGCCTCATATATGTCTGATGTTAAAAATGTCTCATTGGGACTGAATGCATAAAAGTCACCAAATAAACCATGGAAAGACAACAAAAACGCCTTGAGGTGACTGTTGTTGTGATTTGACGCTGTATAACTAAAATTGAATTGAATTGAATTGAAAAGATCACCACGAGAATGTACCTGATCAGACACTTTAGCCATCCTGATCTAGCTGAACCTTTAAGGTATCCAGAGCTCAGAGCCAGCCACAAGCCAGCAGCCTCAGTATGACCGGTCATGAGGAAAATAATAGAGAGGAGTGAAAGTGAGAAAACGGTTGATGTCATGTTTTGTGATGAAGTTATAAGCATGTTGAAAAATGATTCTAGTACCTAACTTTTGTTCTCTAAATCTCTTTCAGTGAAGCGATCCTGTAATTTACTGCAGACATATATATATTGTTTATTACTTTCATGTTAATAACATCAATTTATAAGTGAACACACGCTCTGCATGTAGCTGTGGCTTAGCACATTGAGCCAAGCTCCTTAGATTGCATCTAGTAGAGGTTGTTTTACAGTGTAGCTGCGTTGCTTGATGGATCGTATTAGCCCTTACCTTCAGTCACATCAGGTGGAGTCCTTTCTCCTTTCTCTTCAGTCGTGTCCTGTCTCCTTATTTGTTGATGGAGGCCCACTGCAGGACTCGGTACACCTGTGGCTGCTCAGGTCTGTTATTGGTCTTAAGACCCGTGGGAGGCGAGCAGTGCCCCCCCCCCATTCCACCCTGCCTCTGCAGCTGGGTGTGCTGATCCAGATGTCAGCGCATACCAGCGCTACAACAAAGAGAGCGGGGTTTACCTCCAATCCCCCAACCTGTTGACAATAGCTGCCAGTGCTACCGTGGGAATGTGATGTGAGCTCATGAAGCTCTGCTTCTTTGGGTGGGATGAAGCATAATGTCAGCTAAAGTGAATAAAAAGAAGATTTAATCATCAGACAAAATAACAGCGGTGTGAAGTGGATGATAATCCTCAACTGAAGTCATTGATCACTTAAACTCTGAAACTGTGCATAAAAAGCGCGTTTCAGTCGCTGGCTATGGTTTGAACCTGGAGATTTCAGCCCCGTATTCCTGCAGGTGTGCCTGGAAGGTGGGAGCGTGTGTGTTTATGTTTGGGAGGCAGCAGTTCAGGGGCTACAGCGAGGTTTTCATGTTGACCTGTCTGTTCTGCGATGCTCGATCTTCCAGGCCTGGGAAGGGAGCTGCAGGCAGTGATCAGCTGGCTTTAGGGGGGCTTAGCTCCTCTAATGGGCTCCAGACTGGCGGCTCTGCCCTCCAGGACCAAAAGCCCCGAATCAGCACATCTAGTTCCTGGCTTCCTCCCAGCTCCTGCACTCTCCACACCTCGGGGTATTTACACAGCAGCGTCCTCTCCAGCTGCTGACAGCTGGTCACACCTACACATCTGTTTGATTACACTGATCAGTGGAGGTGCAAGGCTGAATATTTGATTTCAGGTTTATTACAAAGACCACAGCTCCAGCTCTGAGAACTCTGTGACCTTATCACCCCTGCTCATCATACAGACATCAGTCTACACTCTCAATCCACAGCAGCGAGGGTACTGTGAGGATAATGATCCAGGACTCACACTCCGTATCGTCTGGAGTCTCAATGTGTCAAGTGGCTCTCTATTTTAGGGTGAGATGAAAAGCCGTGGGCGGCACAGAGCTGTAAACGGCTCATTAAGCTGTCGTCACGCTCACTGAGAAGAGTTTGAAACTGCCCGAGGTTTACGCCAAACAACATGAATTAGCAATCCGCACATCCACCACATGAACCCATATTAAACTCATTAGAGATGTTCTGCTGTAGCGGACAAAGTCAGTGTAAAGCTGGATGCAGTGTTTGAGTCTGGTACACTTAGAAATATCCAGCAGGTCCAGCCAGTTTACATAGAAATCTGTGAAGAAATTTGTGATCTCTGCGCCCACTAAACTCCTTCCTGATGTGTTTATAGTCTCAGTTGCTGGTTTAAGGTCTGAATCAGTAAAACATAATATTTAGTTTGCAGATTATGGTCCCGTTAGAGTTCCAGAGAACGATAAAGTTGAGACTGCTCACGTCTGTGGCCACTTTGATTATGGAGAGTGTTTAAATTTATCAACATAAAGAGCAAAACTGTTACTTTCTTTACTTGTTTTTGTTTTCTTTGCTGAATCAAAAATGCACCAAACTGAATATTTAGTGTCCTGATGGGTCAGATCATCTCCCTGAGGCCCTCTCGTGGCCTCAGGAACATCATTCTGGGCTTTCATAGTGATTCTTAACCTTTTTTTGGCTTCTGGTTCTTAAACCAATATAATTATAGAAATCTCTAACATGGTAATTGTACGTTTTTGGTGGAAAACCACAGCAGACATGAATTATTATTCAAAGCTGAGTGTTTTTCATGCCTAAAACATGTGGCGGGGTGTTTAAACGCCTTGTGGCCATTCAGATTTAGACCCAGACCCCCGCCGACCTAAACCACCTGTTTCCCCATCCGTCCACAGCTCATTACAGACCTGCAGCTAACTGAGTGTTAGTGCTTTGACACCGTCATCATCGGTCACACTGAGTTGTGCTGCCTTCTGTAATTCACCCGGCGGTTACTTTCTTGTCAGGAATACACTCAGTTGTGTTTACCCTCAGTAGATTGTACATGTTTCGTGTTCATGCTGTGGTTAACCAGCAATATAAAATGATTTTCTACCCCAAACCACGGAGTGTCTGTGCCGCCACAGTCCATCTCCCAGACTTCCCCCTCCTCATGCTGTAAAAACGCTGCACGGTTATTAACTGCCCCATCACTCTGTGACCGGGCAGAGTTAGGTTTCGGGGTATTCGATGCTCAGGAATGCCCGTCAGCTTCTCAGATTTGCATAAGTGAGCAGCCAGCTGACTGGCAGATGCCCCTCATCATTGTACTGAAGCCACAAGCAGTTTATCCAGAAACAGATGCTCAATCACAAAGAAGAGGTAATGATTTGAGGACTGAGCCATACCAAGGCACATAGTATCCAATACATTTCCAGCCTGACTCAATCCCTCCACACAAAGGCAACAGCAGCAGGAGGGTCAGAGGTGGCTGAGAATTAAATCATTTACAGTTTAGGGTGATTATTGAACACAACTGGAGTTCCTCTAACTTCCTGCAGAGGCTTCAGCACTGAGTCAGTCCCCATAGACTCCCATGTTAAAATGGCCAACTTTATAGCAAAAAGTAAATATTTACAGCCTGGTATAGAAACTGTCTTGGTCTCTAAAGATACTTTCCTCTTTCATAAGAACTGTATGGATGTCCTAAAAACTCCACAAAAAGCCTTTAGTTAGTTCAAAATGCTGCAGCAAGAGTACTGACAGGGACTAGAAAGAGAGAGCATATTTTTCCTATATTGGCTCCTTGTTAAAGAATTGGATTCAAAATCCTGCTCCTCACATACAAGGTCTTGAATAACCAGGCCCCATCTTATCTTAATGACCTCATAGTACCATATCACCCCATTAGAGCTCTTTGCTCTCACACTGCAGGCTTAGTTGTTGTTCCTAGAGTATTTAAAAGTAGAATGGGAGGCAGAGCCTTCAGTTTTCAAATCTGTCTTCCTTCTCTCACCCCAACTGGTCTCAGCAGATGGCAGCCCCTACCTGAGCTTGGTTTTGCTGGTTTCTTACTGTTAAAAGGGAGTTTTTCCTTCCCACTTTTGCCAAAGCGCTTGCTCATAGAGGGTCATATGATTGTTGGGTTTTTCTCTGTCTGTATTATTGTAGGGTCTACCTTACAATATAAAGCACCTTGAGGTGACAGTTTTGATTTGGCGCTGTATAAATAAAATTGAATTGAATTGGAAATTGAATCATTAAAGATGTGGCCTCTTTGACTGACAGGTGTCTGTAGCTGCTAGCTGTCAGCTTGGCTTCACCTTAGCTAATTGGAGCCCTGCTCTGCTCCAATTAGCTAAGGTTGTTGGAGTCTTTTGCTGTTGGAGTCTTTTGAAACATTTTTAATGCAAATATCTGACCCATAAATTGACTGCTGTGATGTTACTGTACTAGTAATTGTCCATGAAGTCTGAAATCCAGTTTTGCTGAGTGAACTTCTTGGATTTTAGTTGGGGCCTCCAAATATGGTCCAAAAAACTAAATGCTAATAACGAGACTTCAAAAGCAGTGGGTTAGGTCAACTACTCTCTACAGCAGGGGTCCCCAATCCCAGTCCACGAGGACCGGTGTCCCTGCAGGTTTTAGATCTGTTGCCTATGTTGGACAACAATCATCTTACTGAGCACCAGCATGACATTAATAGGATGTCATGATTAACAGATATTTCTGTGATCATCCTTATTGACTGTTAGTCAACAGGACAGCCTGATAATCAAGAAGAAGGTTTTCTGGTGTCAGCTAACACCAGGTCAGATAGAGATGAGGATGATTCAGTGCCTCAGTAAAAACAGGAGGCTCCCTACACTGAAAATGTCCTTTTCCTGAACACAAATTCTCAGAAATTCTGATAATTTGTTTAATAAAGTTTAATTTTCCAACATTACACTTGCCAACAGGTTTGTGAAGTGGGTAGTGATGTCTCCCTCACTCTCTGCAGTTTAAAAGCAGCCAATTTGGACAAGATAGGGAGGATCTGCTGTCCAAAGGAAAGCCGCTCAAAGAAGATCTGGGTGTGGGCCATGGTGTAAGATGTCCTTAACCTATCAGACTGATGAACACTTGGACTGCTCACCTAAGAGCTGGGCTGTTTGTTGGTTTTGGAGAACCACCCCGGAGTCCTTGAAGCGGCTCCAGGTGCTTCGATCGACTCTGACGGTGAAACGGAGCTGAGCTGAGAGAAGGAGGGAGCAGAGGAGCTTTAGCAGAAAGTGATGATACAGCTGAGATCCCACTAACGCTTTAAGGAGGGAAGGATTTTAAGAAGCTGCCGCTCTCTCTCGTTTATCCTTTACATTTGTTTAATTTACTCCTCGAGGTCCAGCGAGAGCTGCGGAGTCGACAAAATAAAAAATGCCTTCATACTTTAATACCGGTAATTTGCATCTTCTCTAAGGTCCATAATTGTGTTGTTTTTCTGACAGTGTAGATTTTAACCAGTCAGACAACAAGTAAAGGTGCATTTGTTACTGCACATTAATGTCCAGTGAACACGTTCTCTGGAACTCCAACGGGACCATAATCTGCAAACTAAATATCACGTTTTACTGATTCAGACCTTAAACCAGCAACACGTTCAGCACAGGCTGAACTCTCTGAGGGAACTTTCTTGTAATTTCTTTAAATATTCTTCAGGAATAATTTTCCAGACTTCTTGGAGGACATTCAAAGCTCTTCTTTAGATGTTTCTGCCTTTTGATCATTGTCATGCTGGAAAATAAAGCCACTTAGACCCTTTGACTGTATGCTGGCTTAAACTCTGATGGTGCTTTTCTGAGTTCATGATTCATCAACTTTGGCAAAGATCTCCAACACCACTGGCTGAAAGGCAGCCCAATCCATGACAGAGCCTCTACCATGTTTCACAGATGACTAGACTCTCACTGTTGGACGTCTCCTCCATGTTTCCCTTCTTTAAAAATGGCTTCTCGATAGCTTCCATTCAACTGAGGCCATTTCTGATGAGGCTTCAGTGAGCAGCAGATGCATCTATCAGGTCTTGTGTCAGGTATTTGCTGGATTTCTTCCTCTTTCTTAAAGACATGACTTTCGTATACTGTTCATATGCTGTAGGTAGATTTTTAGGCCATATACTTATACCATATACTTGCCCTCCAAGTGTCCAGTTTCCTCAGATTTTTTAAGGACAAGCTGTACATCATGCTGAGACATACTAGGTTTTCAGGCTGACTGCTTCAGGGGGCTTAACAAACAAAATAATTTCTCAGAAAATTGTCAGGTTCAAGGACTGGACTGAAAATTAGTGAAAAAGTAGCCAATGTCCAAAGAAAAAAAATTGAAAAACCTGCTGATGAACTGTCCCTCAAAAGGACTTACTTAAAATACAAGTCTATCTCCCTGTAACCAGTATAGACCTTTGCACAGCACTGTATGTGATGATCATGTCCAAGTCAGTTTTGTTGTCATTACTGAGGTTTACAGTATATAAATCACTAACCTGAGGGTGGATAGCCAGTAAACACCTGTCAGTAGCTGACAACCTGAACTGAGCTCTGGCTTGGAAAATGAAATGTGAGGCTTAGATTTAAAACAGAAACCTTTCTAGGCTAAATTTAACTGTAAAACCAAAATGATTGCGTTTGCATTTAGCAATAATATCCCATTTACATCCAGTCTTAGTCAGTGGGAGTTGTGGGAGTTGTTAAGCGCTCCATCTTGGAGACTTCTGAGAAAGTAAATCACATTACCAACTTAAGATCTTAGCTCTAAAGTTGATGAGTGCAATGCAAGCACAACCAATAGGAATAAAGGACAGAACTACAAAATAAGCTCCAGACTATTAAAAGACTGACAGTCCCTTCGCTTTAGAATGTGGAGGCTTGGACGTGAACACAAACAGCATTTTTCTTCAGCTGTAAACCCTGTCGAGGACGAATTTTGGGTGGTTTCCCTGTTTTACATTTTTTTTAATGCATTTCAATGATTAATTATGAGTACCACAAAAGACTGAAACCCTCCAAGTTGGTGGTTTAGGTTCCCGCATCAATACCTCTTTTATTGAAACAGTGGCTCTTTATAGGAGAGCAACTAACAGGACTCACATCAGCAGATACTGTTCCTCAATAAAGGAAATGTTTGCCTTGGCCCTCGAGGAAAAAGCTGACTCCCTCTTCCTCCTTTGACAACCTCCCAGCGAAGGTCCAAGTTTACATGACACAAGCAGAGATCTCGCTCCAATCCTGCTCTGAAAAAACATGAGAGTTTGTTCAAAAGCTGCTTCATAAACCGGATGCAGAGAAATGTTCCTCTGTGGAAGGAAAAGGAGGCTTCAAAGGAGGCGATTTATACGGGGAGTATTATAAACTGTGGAGAAAATGACCACACGCAGCAGCGCTGACCCCAGAACTGCTGAACAAACAGCGAGAAAGCAAAGAATTACTTAATTCTCCACTTAAAACATAAACCGTGAAATGGATTATTACACATAGAGAAGAGCGAAATTACTCAGGTATCGGATCACGCCGGCTCCAGAGTTCCCGTCTGATTACTTAGAGCTGCAGCCAGCTGACAATTTACACCCTGCTCTGTATGTTTGCTCTGTATATGTTTCTCTGTAATGGTTCCCATGCACTTTGGACTCAAAGACACATTTGTGCAAAAATCAGAAACCTGGTGCCTCAAATTCCCAAAAAGCGTTGTGCAGCATCACTCTTTGGCCTTATCTGAGATCTGGTTGTTGAACTGTGCAGCGGCTGAGGGTAATTTAGTAGAAAGGAAAAATATTGGCTGAAGGTATTCCACTATAATCCAATTTCATGTTCATGTGCACGTCGGCCAAGAGTGAGTTTTCCCTCTGCAGCACTAATTCTCCAAACATTCATCCTCATGTACTTTTATTATTTGAAAGGTATGGCAGGTTAAAATTCACTGGAGGGAATTTAAACAGGAAAATACACTCTACCACAAAGGAAAAGACATTTAAGTACATCTTACCTGACCTTTTCCCCCCTTCTTTTACACTCAACCTCTCAACATCTACCGGGGCACCAGCGACTGGTTAGGGTTTTTTTTGGCCACATTTCATAAACTTTAAAGAGTTTAAATAAATTTTGTCATTATAGTTTTTCTGCTAAAGGTTTTCCCATGTTTCCCATGACAAATAGAAAAAACTAAAAAAAAAAAAAGATAAAAAAGAAAAGGGATGGACAGTAACCCACCCTGGAATGGATGTTTAGAGGTTAAAAAGCAAGAATAGTAATTTTAGAAATATCAATTATGATGATTTATTAGGGTGGGTAGCTCTTTATCCTCTCATGACTACTTGAGGGTCCTTGGAAAGTTGCCCAACCAGGTTGCTTGTGCACGCGGCGATCGTGGCTCAAGAGTTAGGAGTTCGCCTTGTAATCGGAAGGTTGCCCGTTCGAGGCCCGGCTCTGACAGTCTCGATCGTTGTGTCCTTGGGCAAGACACTTCACCCGTTGCCTACTGGTGGTGGTCAGAGGGACCGGTGGCGCCAGTGTCCGGCAGCCTCGCCTCTGTCAGTGCGCCCCATAGCAGCTGTGGCTACAATGTAGCTTGCCATCACCAGTGTGTGAATGTGTGTGTGAATGGGTGGATGACTGGATGTGTAAAGCGCTTTGGGGTCCTTAGGGACTAGAAAAGCGCTGTATAAATACAGGCCATTTACCATTTGTGAATTCAGTAGATGATCTGATGGCATTCCTTGAGGTGTCCTGTTGGGAGTACTTTGGAGCCTTCCATCTCTGAATCTACTCTCTATTGCAGACAATAATGGAGAATTGGTTCTCAATGTTGGCCTGCCCACTGTCACTGATTCTGTTCATAACTTCAATAGACAAACTTTCTAGGGTAGCCAAGGGGTGGAAGGTTTTGCAGCTTTCTGGCTTCATGTCTTTAGTATTTTAAGGATGTGTGGTCCATCCATCCATCCATTCGCTTCCGCTTATCCTTTTCAGGGTCGCGGGGGGCGCTGGAGCCTATCCCAGCTGTCATAGGGCGAAAGGCGGGGTACACCCTGGACAGGTCGCCAGTCTGTCGCAGGGCTGGATGTGTGGTCATTCTTTCTTTTATTTCCAGATTATATTAGACCGCTTTACAGTCAAGTGTAAAGTGGTAGCAATGAGAATAAACATATGAAAGTCTGATACGATGCTTGAAGGGTGAGACGTGTCCACTTAGGCTCTTGTTTACGAGCAGAGGAAAAAAAATCGATCAGGAGATTGGCAGATGGACTGATGCAGCAGTCTGTCATTATGAACAGAACTCAGCGAATTAATTAATTGCTGATCTGGGTTCCAATCCTCACCTACAGCCACAAGCTGTGGGTAAGAATGAGATTGAAATGAACTTCCTTTGAAGGCGTCTGGGCTCAGCCTTAGAGAAGTTGTTCAGAATAGAGCTGCTGCTCCCTCACATTGGAAGGATTTTAAGTAAAATCAGGAAAGGCTGTGTAAACACATTGCATGCAAAAAGCTATCATCCTTACAGCCTAATTAGTGATAAAGACATCGAAATGACCACAGTCTAACTCAAACACTGTCTTCATATGGCTCCTCTCATTGACTGAAGTATATCATATCTCTGGTGATGTCAGGGTCCTGGGTCTCCTGACCCAGCGTTTTAGTTCATTGTGATTTTTGTATTATTGTACTTGGTGTGAGTTTCTATGGTTTCTAGTTTCGATCCCTTGCCCTTCATGTTTCTCTGTGTCCCCTCTGTTCTGTGTAAGTCTGTGTCTGCATGTTTGAGTTCCCCTCTGTGTCTCTCGGTTCTTAGAGTCCTCTGCCTTATGGTTTATGTCTCTGTGTTTCTTAGTTGCTGTCTCCACTGTGTCAAGTTCGCGTCTCTGTGTGATCCTTCCCGTTTTACTTTGTAGGTCCGTGTCTTATGTGAATGTGTCCTGCTTTGCTTGTCTCGTCAGTTCTAATTTCCCCCAGCTGTGCCCTCCTTCTGTATCTCATTCTCCTCGTTACTTCCCAGTGTATTTAGTCCCTGTGTTTCTCTGAGTCAGTGTTGCGTTGTACCCTCAACAAGCTGTGTGTGTTTTGCCTCCGTGTTACCAGTGTTTTGTTTCCAGTTCCAGTTCAGTGTTTTCTGCTTCAGTGTTTTAGTCCACCAGTGTTTTTGTTTGTCTTTTGATGCCTTTAGTTAGTAAGAGGGTTTCCAGCAATAAAGCTGCGCTTTAAGTTGAACTTCTGTGTCTGAGTCCTGCATTTTGGATCCACCACTCCTGCTTGCACGCCTGCCACACAGCCAACCATGACAGGTGACCCTTAACCTTTTGGCATGCGTCCGGCTTGATCTCTTTGTGAGCTCCTCATCCTGATGTCCCACTGATCACGGCTGGGTGCCTGTTTACACGGCAAGAAATACAAATAATGAAACCAACTCTGACAGTGTTGGGCTTCTACATATGACCTACTTTTACATTTTCCCTGGCACTAGCTTATCTGAGGCTGGGGAAATGTATGAGAGGTATTGGGAGCCAACCAAACAAAGAAATGTGCTGAGAGAAACTTCGTCCACCTGCGAACTGCGACTGACGGACCAACCGCTGGGTGCTAAATCAACCAAAGAAATACAAACAGTGAACCTTTTTACTTACCTGACCTCTGTGAGAAACAGCTGGACAGCGGTTTTCATTGAAACCTCTGTCGTCACTTTACCTCTGCTTCAGTGAAGTTAAATCAAAGCCGACCAGGCTTACGCTCAATAAAACTACAATAAATAAAAGTCACTATCAGTCCTATGGATAATAGGCACTGCATATTAGAACATATTAGAACAGTAATACCATTGTAATGGTGAGGTGAAACAAAAAAAAGGTAACAATTACAAAATTACCATATAGCTACCAAAGTACTTGGTATAAATGTATTTCAGTAATGTCAGTATGAATTTTATGTATCAGTAACTATAGGTCTTCTTTTTTGAAGTAAAATGGTAATACGCCAACGTTAGTGGCATAATAAGCTAATAATAATAACAACAACAACAATAATAGTAATAATACATTTTAGTCTCATATCCAAATTAACAGTTTGTAATGCTGACATTATTTCCTCTCTTCCTCTCTAATTAGTTTTCCAATCAAATTATGCTAAGCATGAGTAAAATTAAACTGGGGTTCTTTTTCATGTTTATTGCTTATAAAAATGCAGGATGAGGGGACATTAACTCAGGAGTATCATAAAAAGTTTGAGAACCACTGATTTAACATGCCAGATTTACAAAATAAAAGCCTATTTATGTTTTCTAACTTGTACAATGTAACCTGTCAACCTACAAGCAAGCAACAGCCCAGTTCTGGTAGTAGCAACAATCCTGTTGCAACTAATACAGAAATTACACAATCTAGTTGTTATTATTAATATTATTATATTATAGTCTTTCAAAAATGTTAAACTTATCTAGACCCATACTCATAGATACACTGTTTAAATACTAAAATAATGGACTTGTTCTTTATGCTTTACCATTATCCCATCCATTTCACTTTGGAGAAGAAGAAAAAATATTTTATTCCAATTTTACTGTTAGCTGATGACTGTATTGGTGGTATTTAATATGAAAAAGTATCTATGTGACTGAAAATACATAAACCTAAAATAGGCCCACATTCCTTTAATAATAGAAAGTGAAGTTGGTGCTGGATTATATTTACATTAATTCCATTTATCCACAAAAGAAGCTTAAGCTGTTATGTGAAAAAGTGTGGCTGTGTGCAGACCTATGAGGCAATGTAACAGGAGGCTGAATGAGCTGTGGTTTCTGTGGACAGGAGATGCTGTAGAGCTGAAGGAGTAAAGTGGGGAAATGTTTCGGGATGTGATTCAGAGATCAGGACTACAGCTCTTGGCTCACTAAGAGACTCTCTCTGAGACTCCATGCATCAATGTATTTACTGTTCTCCTATGTCAATTTGGAACAAGCGAGGCCACCAGCGACTCGCCAATTTACTGACATCACTTGGTAAATAATACCACTTATGAGAATGCAAGCCCCGCCCTGAAGCTGGGGCTGGCTTCCCTGAGCTTAATTTAGCTCTGAATCACTGCAGCCATTATGAAAACCTCTCAAAAGTGTATTCATGCTTCTCCCCCTCCAGCATCTTACCTCCTTTTTCCACACGATTCTTCACTTCACCCTGCCGTGTCCACACATCATCACCACGACAACGGCAGCCTGCAGAGGGCCTTGAGATGAAGGGCACGCTATTGTGTTTTCATTCACTTTGTGGGTCCTGGGTCCTGGCAGCCAACATTAAAAATTCTTGCAGAGAGAAGAAGAACAATTAGCTTGATGTTAGAAACTCAAAGAGGAATGAAAAACTCGTAAAGAATCTTCAGTATTGAGAAAAACTAAAGCTTCCAGTCTGTAGATCTGTATTTGAAGGCACTCAGCCTAACCTCAGGAAAAACATCATTAATCACACCTGCTGCTGTTAAGTCAGCTTTACTCATCAGTCTGTTGCTCACATTAGCCCGCATTGAGCATATGAATGGCAGGGTCAGCAACTGTCCTGCTCTGTCATGTTCCCTTACTGCATATTATGTATGTCATGTATGCTGTCCAGCATCTGAGAGGGGAGCATATTTGCTCTCTCTGAGTATCAGTACGATGACAGCAAAGTTCCTTGGACGTTATGAAGATACCAGTATCAGATATATGGTGTATAGCTAAGTTAAGGTAGCTGGCTAACCCTCCCATGTTTGCTGTTACTGTGGAAAGTGTAAGTGTAGTCTAAGCTGTACTTACTGTCCTGTATAAAGGATGAATGACATGAAATTATAATTTGATAAAGAGTATTAAATATATAGATAACTTCAATAATGTATAGAAGGTTCAAGGTTCAAGGTTCTTTATTTGTCACGTGCATAGTTATACAAGTATAACACACAGTGAAATGTAGCCTGACACGCTCCTCGACATGTGCAAAAATTATATATATATATATATATATATATATATATATATATATATATATATATACTGACCGAGTGCTCAGTGAATACCTCAGGCAGCAGAAACCCAAGAAAGAGGAGGGAGACGAGGAACCATCATGGAAGGACAGGCCCCTGCACGGTATGTACTACCGGCAGATAGAGGAGGTGGCTGATATCCAGAAATCCTACCAGTGGCTGGACAAAGCTGGACTGAAAGACAGCACAGAGGCACTAATCATGGCAGCACAAGAACAAGCTCTGAGCACAAGATCCATAGAGGCTGGGGTCTATCACACCAGGCAAGACCCCAGGTGCAGGCTGTGTAAAGATGCCCCAGAGACAATCCAGCACATAACAGCAGGGTGCAAGATGCTAGCAGGCAAGGCATACATGGAACGCCATAACCAAGTGGCCGGCATAGTGTACAGGAACATCTGTGCCGAGTATAACCTGGAAGTCCCGAGGTCAAAATGGGAGATGCCCCCAAGGGTGGTGGAGAATGACCGAGCTAAGATCCTGTGGGACTTCCAGATACAGACGGACAAAATGGTGGTGGCTAACCAACCGGACATAGTGGTGGTAGACAAACAGAAGAAGATGGCCGTAGTGATCGATGTAGCGGTTCCGAATGACAGCAATATCAGGAAGAAGGAACACGAGAAGCTGGAGAAATACCAAGGGCTCAGAGAAGAGCTCGAGAGGATGTGGAGGGTGAAGGTAACGGTGGTCCCCGTGGTAATCGGAGCACTAGGTGCGGTGACTCCCAAGCTAGGCGAGTGGCTCCAGCAGATCCCGGGAACAACATCGGAGATCTCTGTCCAGAAGAGCGCAGTCCTGGGAACAGCTAAGATACTGCGCAGGACCCTCAAGCTCCCAGGCCTCTGGTAGAGGACCCGAGCTTGAAGGATAAACCGCCCGCAGGGGCGTGCTGGGTGTTTATATATATATATATATATATATATATATATATATATATATAGTGTATATATATATATATATATATATATACATATAGTATATACACTGGGTGAATGTGCAGTAGTAGCAGCAAGCAGGTGAATTCTGTACATTAATATGAATATACATTGACTATTTTACAGGATAGACAATATAAACATATTTAAAATTAAAGGAATTGAAATGTACATTGTGCCTTGGTTTAGAGTGTCTGGAAGAGTCCTGTCTCAGTCAATTATAGATGATGTGAGCGGGCGGGTGTGTGTGTTTAGGGCACGGATGGCTTGGGGATAGAAGCTCCTCTTGAGTCTCTCTGTCCTTGCCCGGAAGATGCGGAACCTTCTACCAGATTGCAGAAGTTGGAACAGTTTGTTGCCTGGATGGGACGGGTCCTTCAGTATCTGCGCTGCTCTAGTCCGGCATCTCCTGGTGTAGGTGTCCTGAAGTGGGGGGAGAGCAATCCTGCAGCAGCGTTCTGCTGTACGGATCACTCTCTGGAGAGCTTTTTGGTCCTTCACACAGCTGTTCCCAAACCACGATGTCATGTTCTGTGTGAGGATGCTCTCCACAGCGCCTGTATAGAAAATCCTGAGGATCTTTGGAGAGACCCTGAACTTCCTCAGTTGTCGTAGGTGATGCAGGCGCTGCCTAGCCTTTTTGGTCTGGACCTGAATGTGGGCAGCCCATGTCAGGTCTGAGGAGATGTGGACACCAAGATACTTGAAGGACTGCACCCTCTCCACTGGAGCTCCATTGATGATAATGGGCTTGTAGTCTCTGTGCTGACCCCTTCTGAAGTCCACCACCAGCTCCTTGGTCTTGCTGACGTTCAGCTGGAGGTGGTTGTCCTGGCACCACGATGCCAGATTCTTCACTTCATCCATGTAGGCCGCCTCATCGTTGTTGGAGATGGCACCCAACACCACTGTGTCGTCAGCAAACTTCACAATGGTGTTGGAGCCATGGGTGGCCACACAGTCTGAAGTGTAGAGGGAGTAGAGCAGTGGCGAGAGGACACATCCCTGAGGTGCTCCTGTGTTGATGGTGATGCTGTTGGAGAAGCACCTGCCCACCCTCACCACCTGAGTTCTGCCAGTGAGGAAGTCCAACACCCATGCACACAGACGGCTGTTAAGTCCCAGATCCCTGAGCTTTGTGAACAGTCTGCAGGGCACCATTGTGTTAAACGCTGAACTGTAATCAACAAACAGCATTCGCACATAGTTACCCTGTTTCTTGTCCACGTGGCTGAGAGTGGTGTGTAGGACGTGGGCGATGGCATCCTCTGTGGATCACCGCAGACCACGGCCTCTCTGTGTGAGGATCTAAACGTATTCTACGCTAGATTCGACGCAGCGAACACCATGAGACCGGACAGTGTGCGCACCGCGGATGACGTCAGTGCGCACACTGTGTCTGAGGAGGATGTGCGGAAGTGCTTCAGGAAGGTGAACGCGCGCAAAGCTACTGGTCCGGACGGGATTCCCGGCCGCGTCCTCAAGTCATGCGCGGCTCAGCTGGCTGGAGTGTTCACACACATCTTCAACCTTTCCCTCTCTCTATCTGTAGTCCCAGCCTGCTTCAAAATTGCCACCATCGTCCCTGTACCCAAATCCTCCACCATCTCCTCATTGAACGACTGGCGACCTGTAGCCCTGACCCCCATCGTAAGCAAATGCTTCGAGAAGCTGGTCAGGGACTTCATCTGCTCTGCACTACCCGACTCACTGGACCCTCTACAGTTCGCATACCGCCACAACAGGTCCACTGATGATGCCATAGCCCTGACACTACATACTGCCCTGTCACACCTGGAGAAGAGAGACACGTATGTGAGGATGCTGTTTGTAGATTACAGCTCAGTATTCAATACCATCGTTCCCTCGAAGCTGGACAGGAAACTGCAGGATCTAGGACTGAGCAGCTCCCTCTGCAGCTGGATCCTTAGCTTCCTGTCTGACAGACGCCAGGTGGTCAGCATCACCTCATCCCCCATCACACTGAACACTGGTGCTCCACAGGGGTGTGTACTGAGCCCTCTCCTGTACTCACTCTACACCTACGACTGCACAGCCACTAACAACTCCAACATCATTGTGAAGTTTGCGGACGACACTACAGTGGTGGGTCTTATCACCAACGGTGATGAGACGGCTTACAGGGAGGAGGTCAGCGCCCTGACCCACTGGTGTCAAGACAACCATCTCACCCTCAACGTCGCAAAGACAAAGGAGTTGATAGTGGACTTCCGGAGGTGCAGAGAAGTACACACCCCCATCACCATCAACGGCGCTGCTGTGGAGAGAGTGAGCAGCTTCCGGTTCCTTGGAGTACATCTGGCTGAGGATCTTACGTGGTCAGTACACACAAACAAAACAGTGAAGAAGGCGCAGCAGCGCCTCTTCTTTCTCAGGAGACTGAAAAGATTCGGCATGAGCCCCCGCATCCTCAGGACCTTCTATCACTGTGCCATTGAGAGCATCCTCACTGGATGCATCACCACCTGGTATAGCAACAGCACCGCCTACAACTGCAAAGCTCTCCAGCGAGTAGTGCGGTGCTCTGAACGGATAATTGGAGGTGAGCTTCCCTCCCTCCAAGACATCTACAGGAAGCGCTGCCTGAGGAAAGCGGGGAGGATCATCAAGGACTCCATACACTATTATATATTGTACATATATTTATTAGTTTCAGGTTGGCCATTCTTGTATTTTGCTCGTTTGTGTTGTTGTGTTTGCACATCTCTGTTGCTTGTGGGGCTCGCACACAAGAATTTCACTCGCATGTGCTGTGCCAGTGTGCCTGCACATGTGATGTGACAATAAAAGTGATTTGATTTGATTTTGATTTGTTGGATCTGTAGGCAAACTGCAGCGGATCTGTGGTGTCTGGGATGGAGGAGGAGATGATGTTCTTCAGCAGCCTCTCAAACACCTTCATTACTACCGAGGTCAGTGCAACTGGCCGGTAATCGTTCAGGGATGAGGGTTTGCTGTTCTTGGGCACAGGGATGATGGTGGATCTTTTGAAGCATGTGGGGACCACAGACTTCGCCAGGGACTCGTTGAAGATGTAAGTGAACACACCTGCTAGCTGGTCAGCACAGCAGCGCAGCAGACGGCCGGTGATGCCGTCTGGCCCCGCCGCTTTCCTTGTGTTCACTCTCCTCAGTGCCGCTCGGACGTCATGCTCCGCGATGCTGGTCACCGGTCTCTCGCTGATGACGTCACTGTCCTCGGTAGTCAGGCGGTAGATAGCATTAGCCGCCTGGCTAACCTCGAAACGGGCGTAGAACCGATTCAGCTCGTTGGTGAATGCAGAGTCGGCGTTGATCGGCGCAGTGTCCCTGGCTTTGTAGTCCGTAATGGTGCGTAGTCCGTGCCACATACTCCGTGTGTCGCCCTGGTGGAAGCGGGACTCCACACGTTCCCGGTACCGGCGTTTGGCATCTCTCACCGCGTGCCGCACGCCGTATGAGGCCGCTTTGTAGGCGCTCATATCGCCAGTGGCGAGACCCATGTTGTAGGAGGCGGTCCTGGCGTTTACTGCAGTGCGGATCGATCTGTCCATCCATGGTTTCTGGTTTGGGAATGTGGTGACTCTCGCAGTGGGGATAATCTCCTCCGCTAGCATATTGACGAAGCATACTGCTACTTCCGTAAACTCGTTGATGTCGACTGCGCATGCTCTGAACATGTCCCGGTCTACGTCGTTGAGTGCGTCCTGTAGCAGTAGCTTCTGATTGGGCAGTCCACCGTTTTACTTCCCTCGTGGTCACGTCTTCCCTCCGTATGCTTTGTTTATACTGGGGAATGAGGAAGATGGCGTTGTGGTCAGACTTCCCAAAAGCCGGGTGTGAGACAGCTTTGTAGCCCTGCTTGTATGGCGTGTAGCAGTGATCCAAAATCCGATCCCCTCTCGTTGGACACGAGACATGCTGGTAAAAGTTTGGCATGACTTGTCTGAGGTTCGCTTTGTTAAAGTCTCCTGCTACAATGAGGGCTTCGCCCGGGTCCTTGTTTTGAAGCGAGCTCAGCACATCATGTAATTCGGACAAAGCCATACCTGTGTCCGCTTGGGGTGGGATGTAGACCACCGTGGCGATGACTGAGGTGAACTCACGGGGCAGATAGAAAGGGCGGCACTTAATGCTCAGGAACTCCAGATGTGGCGAGCAGCCGCTGGAGAGAGTAGAAATGCTCCTGGCATCACACCACTTTCTGTTTACCATGAAACACACTCCTCCACCTTTGGTTTTGTTCGACTCTGCCGTTCCGTCCGCGCGGAGCACAAAGAATGAATCCGACGGAGTTACGGCCTGCATCTGAGTAAACATCTAAAACAAATTCATCATTTTTAAATGAATTAGCCTAGTTTAGCTTACTCTCTCAGTGTCATGGATCGTTGTGCGGCAGGCAGGAGTTTGACCCAAAATGCAACACTGACTCAGAGAAACACAGGGTTTAAATACACTGGGAAAGTAACGAGGGGAATGAGACATAGAAGGAGAGCACAGCTGGGGGAAATCAGAACTGACGAGACAGGGGAGCTAAGCTGCACACACTAACATAAGACAAAGACTTTCACAATAAGACTGGAAACAAGAATTACTAAACAAGACGCAGACATGACACTGAGAGACAGACACTGAACAGAATTGCAATACACATGAGAACCCAAAACCTAAGAACTGATCCCTCACCAAGAATAACAGAAACAGATCTATAATGATAATAATAAACAAAGCACCAGAACATCAGAAAACAATCCATAATGCAAAAATAAACCAAAACATAATAAACTCAAAATACTGGGTCCAACGGACCCAGAACTGTGACACTCAGGCTCTCTTTCTATTGAAATCCTCCATTTTGCCTCACCAGTGTTTACCTTTGTACTTATGTGCAGTTTGTGTTGGGGTTGTTTGGTGAAGTTAAAGATTTTCTGAGCTAATTTTAGCTAATGCTGCTTACTGTTGATGCTGTGAGCAAAAGGAACTCAGAGCATAAACCTTACTTCCTTACTAAGGCTTGACATAGAAAGCAGACATTTTTAAGTTATAGTCTGCTGAGAAACTGGCAATTAAAAAAGTCCAATATACTAAAAAATGTATCCAGTGCATATTTACTCATCAAAAGCTGGCCTATTTTTAAAAACTTTTTTTTCTTAATGCTGTTAAATCAGGGAGGTATGTATGAACTACATATGGCGCTCCAGCCTCCAGTTTGGGGGGATTTTCATCAGCTAAAGAAGCAGAAAATCTTCTTTCCACCTCCCGATTGGCTGAGGGACATCCTGACTATTAAGTAAAAACACACATACATCCACTCATTCATGCTCCTCATGATTTTCCACCAGTGGATGAAAGATGTCTGACATTCTTCTTCTTCTCAGCCTGTGTGGTCCATTTTCTAAGGGCGACATCATGCTGGTGAAAAGTCAGACTGGGACTCATCACCTTTGCTTCGAGTCATCGACTGGATGAACATCAACTTTCTGCACCTCCAGCTGGTTTACAGGGACAATGGTCAGACTTTCCACACATTTTTTGAGCTGATAAAAACTCACAGGTTTTTATTCATGGTGTTAAAATACTCAACTTATTTCCAGAAAACACAGCACCATACCTTAAATAACGAATAAGGATGCCCGCCCCCGGAGGTATGTGGAAAGGAGGAGTTGTGGTGCATATTGTGGCAAAAAGTCTCCTTCAATATGCTGCCATTGACAGTTGAAAACCAGTGGGATGCACTATTGGTAATTTACTTGTTGGTATACAGCTTGTAGTAGTAACATTATTTAATTCAATGTGGTGCACCTCAGGGTTCTATCCTGGGTCCTCATTTATATTGAGGTCCCCTAGCATTATTTCCCACCACTTTCATGTAAATAATATTTTAAAAAAACCCAAAAAGACCTTTTAGTCAAGGAGCCTTTGATCCAGAAATTATTGAAAAAAACAAAACAAAACATGCTAAACCTGACTTAAAGACTGTAGACCAGAAACCATTGTGGGTGCTGCTGCACCACTGATGGGCAAGTTTATGCTCAGTTAGGCTCATTTTTCTTATTTAGGAGGTAAAATCTGATCTGGAGAGGTTTTATTCCTTTTTTTTTTTATTTCCTCAAAATCCTATAATCTCTACTCTTTATTCTACTGAATCTAGTGGTAAGTTTTAGGCACTGGAAAGTAAACCTTAAACTGAATTCAAAAGATTTTACTTAAAATTCCAGGTAAACTCTGTGAATGATACCATACAACCTGTCTGCTTATCATTTTCTTGTACATTTTAAAAATGACTTTAAAAAGTGCAGGTTGTTCTCCTAAATAAAAGCTTTTGGTATCCGTCTGAACGGTATTCTGTCGCTCCAGTCTGACAGCATCACACCGTCAGTAAGAAAGAGCACTCGGAAATGTGTTTTGGTCCTTTAATGCCTCATCTTTGAAGCAGATGTGACCTGGCTGAATATTTTTCCTCCACCTGAACATCCGATCACAGCTCAGGGGAAAATTTCAGGTGGACGGAAAATGGACATTCTTGGAAATCACAAACTGAAGAGGTGTGAGAGGTGAAGGAGCTGCAGTGGCGTTGTGGGTAACCTGGGTTTATTTAGACTGGGTGTGTAGGCCATTACATACCAACAGAGCCTGCTGGCACAGCCGGCCGAGGAGCTGCTGCTGTGCTTTGATTTTAATGCTGAGCTCAGATTGGAAAGAAGGTTTTTGTAGGCCAAAAGCCGTGTGTTATTGCAGTGATAATAACAGAAGAAAGTCTCACCTTGACTGTTTTTGAGGAGTTTCTTCCTTCTGTTCTAAATCCACTTTTCTTTCTTGACCTTAGTTCTAAACCTTTATACAAACACACAAACAGCACACATTTTCTTTTTAAAGCAGCAGATTACTGTAAAAAACTCTCAAAAGCAGATCAGAAGCAGCAAATATACTGTTTTTCTTTTTCCCCCACAATGGCTATTTTATTTCAGAGCTTTTTACTGATGTATGTTTTTTGACTACACAGAGATCACTTTAAAAATGTTTTAGTTTTTTAATAAAAAAATATCTGGGGTACCAAACTCGTTTCAGTTTATGGATCATGTTCAACCTAGTTTAATTAATGAACTCAAATGCACGGCACAGCTATTTCCAATTAGCCTTTAAAAATTTCAAATAATTCCCTTCTTTATGTGAAAACAGAAATAGATTTTTTTTTTAAATTAAAACATCTTACAAAGTTAAGAAAATCCCATAATTTTCCATCCATCCATCGCCTGACGGTTGTCAGGGTCTAGGTAACAGCAGCTGCTCAGACTTCCCTCTTCCCACCACCTCCTCCCTTCTTCTCACCGGACACTTAAGTGTACCCAAACCAGTCCAAGAGGTATCCTGAAACCACATAACAGGCTCCTCTGGATGTCCTCAAGTTCTCTTTAAGGAAGACATCCTTCAAAGGAAGCTCATTTCGATTGTTTTTCTTTCAGTTACTTCCTGAAGCTTGCGCTCATGGGTTAGGGTAGGAAAGTAGATTGAATCCACAGCTTTCCTTTATAGTGTCTGGACTACTGGAAATATGTCTGTCTGTCTTCTGGTCTTCCTTCACTGATGAACAGGAACTCTGGGCCACGTTTCACTTGCTAAGTGGATGATTCCTTGTTCTGTATGGTTTTGGTCCCAGTCCCTCTCTTAGTTTACTTCCTGTTTTATTTTGGAGGTTAGGTTTATTTTCTCAGTTTTTACTTCCTTCCTTTGTTCTTTTCCTGCCTTTGTTGGTGTCTGATCGTGTTCACCTCTTTCTTATTATGCTTCCCTCCTTCTGGTTATTTGCACTGCATTTGATTTGAAGCAGGAAGTCAGAAATCCCAAGTTCCCATCAGATTTGCAGATAGACTGTCCCCTCAAGTCCAAGGCACCATCAACCCCAGCTTCACAATTCAAAAAAAGAGTAAAAACAGCTGTATCAGTAATACAGCTATTAAAGTTTTCATTTCTGAGTCACTGAATGAGCCATACAACACATTTTCTCTCGCTTGCTGTTAATAACTAATGTTTTTAGCAATTTGTGTTTGTGAGTTTCTTTCTTGCAAAAAAAAAGACTACAAACTGTAATTAATAATTTTACAACATTCAATGATATCTGTCTTTAAGTAAAGGAAAAAGTACACGCGAAAACTCAAACGCCCTCTGACATTATAACATTGGTTCTTTAAGGGTCTGAAGTCATAAAACAGGTTTGAGATCAGGGACAAAAGAGTTCATCGGCAGGTATCAGCTGCTGCCTTTGAAGACTGGAAATAATACTCAGTGGTGCATTAACATCTTCCACGGCCCGATGGCTGTTTGTCTTCTCACCGCATTAATCCAGACTCTTTCTTCATCTCTGATCCTTACAACAACACCAGCTCTGAGAACTAATAAATGGAAGGGTTTGATTTCCGTCAGCAGTGCCAAACACCACAGGCTCACCTTCACGGAGCATGGGTCAGGTTGAAGGACTTGGGCCCCCGAAGGCCACAGGGCCGGGTGTTTACCCACAGGGCGTTCCCTTATTGATGTATCAGCGCAGGGCGGGGAGCTCGAGCAGATAAGCAGTGTTATAACACACATCATATCAAAGCAGCCATCTCTGCTCGCTTTTATTCCTGAAGCTGGAGATGGACAGACGTCTGAAGCTTTCAACAGCAGCTTATACTTCTGATATTCATCAGTGAGTCATCTCACAGTGTTTAGAAGGAGGTGAAGAAAAGCTGCAGTGAGGGGCCATCCTGACCTCAATCTGCAGCAGCTCTGAAGGAGTTTATTCAGCAGTTTGAACAAATTGTCAAGGATAAAGACAAAAACACAACACACAAACAAATACAGAAACATGCAGGAGGTTACTGAGCTGACCTCTGACCTTCTGGCCCTGAACCTGTTTAAAGGGACTCTCAAGAGTACACAAGGCATGAACTGATGAAAAATAAATGGACATAACTTCAAAGAGAAGAAAAATATGAGAGATAAAAACGTACTGCAGTGAGAAAAAAAAAACTGTCAAAAGGCCAGAGGCAGGTAACTGAACTGGACTCAAGTGCAGAAACCCAGAGCAGAGGCAGATGTAATGATTTAACAATGTTTATTTAACTAACACAACTAAAACTTGGCAGTGACAAAATATACAGTGGCTTGGTAACGTGGCTGTGGCAAAACAGGGAAACCAGACCGGGAAGGCAGTGGGAGTGTGACTGGTACTTATGGTCGCACTGGGGAGAGAAGGGAATGGAATTAGAATGCAGCTAGCAGTGAGTTCCAGAAAAGGTGAGTATAATAGTTTTTCCCAGTTTACTTTGCTGGAAGAGTGATAGATGCATTGAGGGAGAGGCGGTGTAGGTCTGAGGGAGTTTGATGGTGTGAAATGGCTGACCTGAGTTCTGTTGGTTCCGAGATAGTGGGATGACAGGCAGGTGAGAGATTTCCAGAGAGCGGGTAGGTGAGCCAGATTCCAAGAGATGAGGAGCTCTGAGCCGTGGAGGTTCTGGGACAACCCCCCCTCCCTCCCAAAACAAGACATAGCCACATTCATTTCTTTATTTCGTACAAAATCACAGTTTAATAAATAGTCTGTAAAAATAAGTACAAAAGTGGTTTTCTTAACATTTCATATATGAATCACTCGTAACCTTTGGGTCAAAGGAGTCTTTAAATGGATTACTTACAAGACAACAACGTAAGTAATAGAAGATATGAAACATGAGGCCTGCTTACCAACATAGAGTTGTTGACAAACTGGCGAGGAATGGACATCAACATGGAGCTTAAATCTCCCAGCCTAATTGCCTCAATCAGCTCCAGGTGAGAGAGGGGCCACATGGGCAGGACCAAGGAAGCTCAGGAACCTGTTGGAAATTTCCAGCCACTCACCCAGACCATGTCAAAAACACAAAATCAGCCAAAGATAAATGGAGGAAATCTGATGGAAGCAAACATGAGAAAAAACTGCAATAAGTCAAAACTATTTTAGAGATTTTCATCTAAATATGGGCACTTACTGCTGAGGCTGAAGCTTCAAATATCTAGAAACTAATGAGTGACTTCACTGTGGCCGCTTCTATCATTTATGTACAGTCTATGTTTAGCTTGCTGTGAATTCACCTTCACATGCTGACCTCAGATGTCACACAGAATTTCAAGTTAGGAGGGTCAAAGATCATTTAACCATCTGCCCCGCTGATTTAGACCTTTTATGTCCTGTAATAACAAAATATTTTCTAAAAGGTGACCCACAAAATATTCTGAAATATCCCCAGAGGTTTATTACGTTGGTCCAGTGAAGACTGATGTGTTTTTGTCTCTTTGAGAACCAAAACTAGAGACACTGCTGATCAGCAGTGAAATAATGAGGCAGATTTCAGTTTTTTGTTTGCAGGGTCTGTTCTCACAGCTCCATCTGCACATGGCCGACTCTGAGCCAGTGTGAACTTTCCTCTGGAAAACAAAACAGAGCAGCTTCGAGAAAAGCCAAACAGGCCTTCAGAAAGATGGAGTTAGATGTCAATGCTCCACCTGTCAGAGGACAGGAAAGATAGCAAATCTCGTTGGCAATGACTGTTTGTTTTTCCTGATTCCCATCCAGCTGTTGGTGACGCGTGAGAACGTTCCTCCAAGCAGCTGGAATAGAAGCTTTAAAGCACAAGCCTGGCTGCTGCACGAAGCTCACGAGTGTCACCAAAATCCTCGGCTCAGCCATGAGATTTATGCTCATCTCACCGCTCTCAGGGTCGCCACTCGAGTCTCCCAGGAGGCTTTAAGATGGATAACATATGGAGGAACAACACTTCACTTTCCTGTTTTTTCAATTTACTCTATTTACACCTGCACTGCAAACCAGCCCGTCCACTTTCATACATGGAACCCATCAAGGAGAGCAGATACGACCCTGGGACAGTGTGAGGAGGGGGGGTTGCAAAGTGACCTGCAGGGGCTGCAGCTGAGAGGCTAACGTAGCTTAAAGCAGAGGTTAATTATCTGACCCATGGGCTGATGTGGCCTGGGTTTGAGTTTGACTTTGCGGTCTACCCGAAGAAACTCCATGGTTGATGTCTGTAACTTATCTCCTGTTTGAAAGATCTGTTTTGTTTTTATTTCTTTTTTTTTTTAAGATCAGAACTTGCAAATTAAGTGTTTTGGTGTTTTGTTTCCCCCCCCAAGATGGCTATTGTATTTCAAACCTTCTTACTCCCAATTCCTATTGTTTTTTTTTACTACGGAAAGCTAAAATTTTGCAAATCTGGCAAAGCCACAGTAACCAACATCCATAACTGGGTCTTTGGAATGAACTCTAAGAAATAAATGTAAAAAACCCCATCCACCCAGATCTGGCTGAATTGCTCTGAACATGATTACACAGACTCGAGTTGTTAAGCACTTTATATGAGTTTGATTCCTAAAAATCTTCCCTAAACTATACATTTATAGATGAGTGAAAAAGGTTGAATGTGTTATTTGTGGGAACGTTGGTCTAAAACTGAACACATTTATGGTTAAAACCTGTCAAAAACATGCAGAACAGCTCTTTTTGCACCTGTGTGACCTTCTTTTATTCCTACAATCCCAAATCAGGAGTTCCTGTCAGGTTTCCTTTGAACACTCCTTTGACTTTGTAAACTTGAGCTCATGCAACCTGTTTACACTTGTTATCTTTTACTCAGAGATTGTAGATTCTCCCTTTTCCCTCAGAAAAGCCGGTAAATAAACCACAGTGCAGTATCTTCACCTCCTTCTACATCTGCTAAAAAACTGACAAACAAAGCACCAAAATTGGCCTCTGCTCTGAGGAATTTTCCAGTTGGTGCAGGCGTTCTGAGCTGCTTTCCACAGAATCCATTTATTTGGAAAAAGGCTCATCAGGAAGTGCAAGTCCAAACAAAGGCCAGTGATTGTAAATCTAAATGTGGATCCAGGCTGCATTGGGATACCTGCACCCTCCGAGTCCAGACGGAGGCATGGATGGAGGTCTATTTAAGGTCAAAAACAGCCTCTTCAAAGCCCCCAGACTCTCGGGAAGATGTGTCAGTGTTTATTATACCACCCAGAACACACACACATAAACACAGATTCACAGACAGGACACCGGCTTAAATTCCAAGCCCTGCCCTACACCCTGAGCTACACCCTGACCTACGTCTCACCTGAACTTCACTCTAGTGTGAGCCTGAGGTCAGTGGACCGAGCCGTGATCAGAGCAGCTAGTTTCTCTTTCACACCTAGGAAAGGTGCATCAGCGCTTCTTTTAGCATGATGCTGGAGTAGATGTTAATCTCAAATCTACTCTGTCAGAACATCAGAAGTCCTGATTGGTCAGCTTAAGTCCTCTCAGCTGTTTGTGGTCCCTTTGTATGACCTGACCTTTATTAGTATTCATCTTTAGAAAAAGCTCATCATTCATCATTTCACAACCAAAGTTTCCTTTGCTTCGTTTGAAACATGCTGATGTACTGGTGACTGTGTGATACTTGATAAACAGTGGATTCATCTCAGTCTGATCAAACATCTGGATTACAGATGTGGAAGATTTCACTGACTCACAATGAGATGCTTTTAATGTTTTTAATGGGATAAAAACCTGCTAATTATCACAAAATCAGAGCTTCGAATGTTAAATATCAAACACCTGACACATTCCACCAAGAAAATCCATGATGAGAAATCTGTTTATTGTTTAAAACCTGCTGGTTTCATATGAATGACTGAAATGTAGATTTACTGTATCTGTCCTCAGTCTTCATCGTTCCTTGTGGAGGTCTTGGGGCTGGACGCTGTGCTGATGTTTTCCTGTGTGGGTTTGGAGAAATCAGTGACATAATGACCTTTTGCCTCACGTCACTGCAGACAGAAACGTCTTGAACATTTGCTCTTGGCAACCGTTGGCCTTCTGTGGCAACAGCCCGACAGCGACACGAACTTCAGATTGCTTCTGTCACCGCTGAAGGAAGCACGAATCAGGTAAAGGAAACCTTTCCACAGACATATGGTTATATAAGTGCTACACAGGCGTGGAGATCCTGAAGAACAATTTATATATTTTTAATATTTATTCAATTCTCTTCCAAACATCAGCCGTCTCTTCTAAGTTTGGGTTGTATACTAAAACAAAAATATATCTCACTCTCACATCATTTGTTGCTATTCAGTGAGCAGCGTGAGCTGTGCATACATGTACAATATCTTTATTTAGAGAGATGAAGTTTGTGTTTCAGTCATGTTACTGTATGAAAATCATTAAACCCAATGAAACTGGTAAGATAAAGGCAGGGAAGTGTTCTTTAGATCTTAAAAACCAGATTAATAGAATAATCAGTTTATATGGCACACCTATATATGATATATAATGAACACAGCAGTCCAGTCATTACTGCAACCTTTCTAAAACTAAAACTCACAATTATGTGTATCATGTGAAATTTCCATTGTAAATATTATTAATGAAATTGCAGGTAGGGGCGGGGATAGGGAGGTAGGGTCAGGGCAGTAAAAACATGTGGAGCTGAGCTGTGATGTCATCATGTCATCAAGTACACTGCTGTTCCATTGTGGAAAAGTTGCACCGTGTTCTCCCGCCTGTGTGATGCTACGGCGAGTGCTGTAGGACAAACATGTTTTAGTCAGCCAATAGGTCAGAAACATTTAGACTGTACTCACTGAATTTTAAGATATTTTAATAACATCAACACTTAGCAATAAATCAAGAAAAAAAGCACATATGGTTAATTAAATACTTTACAGTATTTTATGCTTTTACCAGAGTCACCTTAAAATCTGTAGTGAGTACCTTTACTTACTGTCCATGAGTCCGTGACTCAGTGACTGTTGTCTAATGACAGCAATACTGAGGTGGGTTGTTGAGGGCATCCTGAACCTTTCTCTCAGTAAGCACTGCTGTTTTTGTAGTTGTTAGCTGCTGTTAGCCACTGTTAGATGACATGAGTGACCATGTTGTGAACCACTTTCTGTTCTTGTTTCTGCTGTCTTTTTTTGGCGTTTTTATTGTTTTGTTTTTTTGTTCCTTTTTTGTTATGCCTCTCTGTTTCTTCCTGTTTTATTTTGAAAGGTATCCCCTTGTGTAGTTGTCTGTGTTGTTAGATCCTGGTTCACCTGTGACTTATTGTCCCTTTCCTTGGTGTTTTGCATCACCGTCCTCATTTTTAGTTTTTGTATTTTTACCTTCCACATCCCTCAGCACCTTTAATTAATATTAACCTTTTATTATTATTAATTATATACTTTACCTGTTACTTTTTTACCTTTTTATTTCCTTCCCATCAGTTCATCATTAGTTTTTCAGTTCACTCCGTGACCCTTAAGGCCAGTGTTACTCTGAAAGGAAATGAGCCAGGCAGTGTCTGGCCCGTCTCTGGTTTATGGGAATGTCTCGGATGCTTTTTGTTCCCTTGAACCTTTTTGTCCGTCGGCAGGTTCCTGTAACTGACCTCGCTTCATTAAACCCTCCTCACCGACAGCAGGACACAAACACAGACTGTCTATTTTTAGGGGTTTTAACCTCGTGGGACATTCGAGGTAAAGGGTCACCACCACTGCCCAGATGTGTTTCCCATCAAGTCCAAACAGACTCGAGCAGATCCTGTTTTCTATTTAAAGAAATGTCTTCACCTCACACACCTGTTTGTTTAACCACGGCCTCTCAGGACCAGCAGCTGCTGAAAACATCCTTTACGCTTTAACTCTGAGGGGCCACAGTTTCCAGTTTGTTCATTAGATTAACGTGATGTTCACACTGAGGGAGAATAAAGCTTTTCTCAGCCTGAGCTCAACGTTTATCTGTAGAGTTTTTAGGTTTTAACAACACTCACTATGAGGAAACAGAACAATGTGCAATACAGTTCAAACCTTTATTGTTAAAAAAAAAATCATTTTAGGTCATATGAGAGCAGTGTTTCCCAACCACTGTGCAGCGGCACACAGGCTTGCCGATCAGGTGTGCCATGGAAGATTATCTGGTTCCACCTGATACTGAGTGACTGGCTTGAGTAACGGGCAGAACAACTATTCTCTTCCACTAGAGGGCAGTACAACTACCTGCTCTAATTAAATGGGTTGCCAACTGCCAGTAAAACAGTATACCTGGTGTGCGGGGAAAAATGATCAGTATGCTTTTTGTGACGATTTTGTTTGGTGGTGTGATTTCTCTAATGTGAAATATGTGCTGTGGCTCCAAAAGGTTGGGAAATACTGTATTAGAAGATGATGCTGTTTCAAAGTTTTGAAATGACAATAAGGATAAAAGATCTTAAAGGGGTTTGTCATGGTCACTGCATGGACGAGGAGAAAGGGAAGAAAGGACCCAAACACAGGTCTTGCAGGCTGGTTGAAGATGAATACAGTGTCTATTAACAGAACTGAGAGAAATGAACATGAACGACTGGTCTGAACGTAACTGAACTGGAAACGCACTCACTGAATAGACGATGACGAAATGAGAAAAACTGAGGGCTTAAATACAGTGGATGATCAGGTAAGAACACAGCTGAATTGGATCTGACCAATGAGACATGGTAAGAAGAACTGAACATAATGCACACAGACAAAAGGCTAACGCAATAAAACAGGAAGCACTTAGAAACTAAACACTGACAAGAGTCCAAACTGAAAACTGGGTTCCTGATTACCGACCCAGGAACCCAGATAGGGTTAAAGTGACTTGATTTAATCTTTTTAAAAAAATCTTTATCATGGATATAATATATACTGCATAATAAGAACAAGTAAAAACAATATAATCCTCCCCTTGAAACAGCATCAGTCATATAAAATGTGACAGGGCAAATGGATGAAGAAATATTTTTAAAAAAAATAATCAAACTAAGACAAATCTGTTGATGTTGATTTTTGCATAGATGTTTAGAAATTTCATTTAAAAATTAAAAAAACTAAAGAGAAAACAAATGCGCACATTAACGTATTAAATGTAATATACGCTGTTACATATAACACTAATGTATATATATATACACACACACACACACACACACACACACACACACACACACACACACACACACACATATATATATATATATATATATATATATATATATATATATATATATATATTAGGGGTGCAACGATATTCGTATCGATATTGAACCGTTCGATACAGTGCTTTCGGTTCGGTACGCATATGTATCGAACAATACAACATTTGTAATTTATTTTATCAATTTTCCTTCTGACGATGCTGTCTGTGTTGAGCGCTCAGTGAATCTGCGTTCGACTACTCCGCCTAGGCTGCACTGTCGAGCGCAGATCCACTGAGCGCTCAACACAGACAGCATAGTCAGAAGGAAGAGCGCAGGGCAAGCTAGCAAGACAGAAGTTAAGCTCTCCTTGCAACATGGACCTCCCCCAACCTCATTCAGATCTGGCGTTTGGAATTATTTTGGTTTTCATGTGACGTATGACCCTGAAGGTAAGCAAGTCATGGACTAAAGTAAAACAGTATGTTGGATGTGCCATGCAATGCTCAATTACATGGGTGGGAACTAGTGTGTTAGCGCAGTTAGCTCGTTAACGTGTTGGCCGTCTAGCCCCATGCACGGGGCGATCGGCGGTAGCTCGTTAACGGAGATTTGCCGTGTTGTGGCGTTAAGGTCATTTCAACGAGATTAACCTGAAAGCACTAGTGGGAACACAACGAATATGACTGCACATTTACGCCGACATCATCCTAGTGCAAAGACAAAAACAACAAGCATGCTACTAACTTTAGCCGAGTCATTTAGACAGCTGTTAGCACATGATTCTCCTTATGCTGCTGAGAATATAGCCCAGAAGAAGCGGATAGTATAGCTTTTATTTTGGAAAGAGACATTTCTCTGTAATAAACTCTCTTTTCCAAAGATGAGTGATTCCTCAATCAGATACAGGGCTTGCAATATCGCTAGCCCGACGTCCCGGGGCTAGCGATTTTTTCAGTCGGGCTACCAAAATCTATCTCTTCCCTCGGGCTATTGTAGGAAAAATATATGTCAATGCTTTTGCATTCTTTCAGAAATGTAGCTGGGTAATTATGTCATTGGCATCGGTGAGCCACTGTCAATATGTGACATATTGAAGTTGCGTTTGAATTTGCGCTTGTTTTTTTGCTTTCACTTTGCAATCGTGCGAACTGTGTATAGAGAGCGACAGCACTGATCTGTGAGTGATGATAATTTGTGCACCAATTCCTCTGACATCGTCTTATTAATCGTTAGCTTACTATGCAAACATGACAAGTGAAATCTCCCGCAGCAAGCTTAAACATGTGAGAGGTTGATCGCGCAGAGAATCGCTGAGCTTATGTGAGTGCGCGTGTAAAAGCATTTCAGTTCTGCTGAGCCAAATAAGACAGGTCAGGGTGAAGAAGTGACAGCCAAAGAAAAGCTTACCACAAAACGGAGAAGTTATGACAAATCAGACAATAAAAGTCAAAAAGAAAGTGCAGCTTTATGGTTTCATGGACAAAAGAATTTCTGTGGCTGCAATATGATGAGCTAAATAACCAGGGCTGCACATAAGTGGTCCGCAGGTGCGCATTCGCTGTCAAAATAAAAAACACGCACAAGGGTTAGGGTTAAATTTAAAAACTGTACTTTTGAGTTAAAATATATATTTATAATTTTAATAAATGACAAATGAAAAAGGCATGAACATTTTTTTTGCATCGAAAAAATATCGAACCGTGACACCAAAGTATCGAACCGAACCGAACCGTGAATTTTGTGTATCGTTGCACCCCTTATATATATATATATATATATATATATATATATATATATATATATATATATATATATATATATATATATATATATATGACACTAATAAATTATTTAAAGAATTTCCTAAATATGAAACTAAACTAACACTTCTCTTATATTTTTCCACATATTGGATTTGCCCTATTATATCAATCTAAACATAAATAAGCCGATTGATCGATTATTTGACCTCAATAATATTTTTATAGAGAGCTGAGTCACTTTTTAAAAGCTCTGATGTCTCCAGCATCTCAGCTTCTAGAATTTACAGTTTTTTAAGTCATAATAAATTCAGAGTTGGGCATATTTAATTTAAAATGACAAAATGAAGCCAGATTTTCAACAAATCCTGCAGAAAAACCTTCTTAAACACAAATAAACATTTTTAGGTCTGACAGGAGTGATTATTGTCCACATTACTCAGACTTATTCAGACTCCTGAAGATGAAGATGAAGGGGCAGGAAAAAACAGAAAGGTCAAAACAACACAAGGCATGAAGAGGTCGGTCACAGAGGTGGAGGCCTGTCAGGAGGCACATGATCAGGAGACATGATGATGTCTCCTGATCTCATCTTACTGACTGCTGCTCTCTGAAAACACAAAACAAAGAACCAAAAGCTGCAGTTCCTCTAACGTCAGTGTCGATTCATCCTCTGGTGAAGCGGATTACTCACCGTCCCTGTGAGCGATGGCTGGTTTCCCATCAGTCCTGTTTTCTCTCCTGACCTCATGAAGGAAACACTCAGCTGGAATTTTCTGGAGACTTAAGCTGTGTGAGGGTTGAGCTGAGAGCAGCTTCTGGTCTAATCTGCGTAATTAAAATAATTAAAATAAACCGGTGTCAGGTCAACTCAACCCGAGTCAAAGCATGAGCAACTGAAAACACAAGAGTTTATTTCCCAAAATCAACTCAGGAAACAGATGCCAAGGAGAAAGCGAAAGAGGACGACGTGAGTGGGCAGATTTGTTCATGTGTTACAGTCGTGTTAGTGCACAGCCTGCACGTGTTTGTCATTTATACAAAACAGATCAGTGAGCTTCATTTCTCAGCCACCTGCTGTGTGAGTCTCCCTCCATCAGGGGGCGGTGTGCAAAGGTGAGGCCAAGCTTTCTGGCCTTCACATGAAATTACATAATTCCTGGAAAGTTTTGTTCAGTGTTGGTGTGGAAAAATTAATTGCCTCTCCCTCAGCATGCAGTTATTTTAAGACGCCCTCAATAGGAGGAGAGGAGGTGCTGTGTTTTTAATTTCTCAGAGATAAAAAGATCTGCGAGATCCAGAATAAAATCCACCTTCTCTGTGCTGAGTTCATCCTCTGAAATTAACCAAAAGAGTGCATATAAGTCAGGTGGGCGCTTGCCTTCACTTTATAGCTCATAAAACATGTAACAGACTTCGGCAACTGAAGACCAAACTGTGCTGAACGTATGAGGAAGCAGAGTTTTACTGAAGCGTGGCAAATGTTAAAGTTAGGAGCAGATAAACATCTAAGCTTTCATATAAACAGACAGACAATAGAGACAGATTTGAATCAAAGTTATACTTTCATATGTGACTGAAACACAGACTGTAGATCAAAGATGGACACACATTTCATAGATGGTCTGTTAGTACAGTAACCTCACAGCAGCTATGTTATTGGTCAGATGATGTCATTGAAAATGCTCAAAAAGGCTCCGACAGCACATACACAGCCCAGAGGTCCAGGTCAGGTGAAGCTAGCAGCTACAGCTGCCGGTGTCACCATCCACCTGTCAGAGAGGCCACACCCCTGATAATGCAAACTTTAAATGGTCTACAGCAGGGGTCACCAACACGGTGCCCGCGGGCACCAGGTCGCCCGCAAGGACCACATGAGTTGCCCGCGGGCCTGTTCTAAAAATAGCTCACCATAACAACTTACCAGTAAGCTGCATCTATTTTTATTTTTTCTTGCTATTTTTTTTTAATCACAATTGCATTGGCGTTAATTTGTTAGAGATAATATATAAAAAAATTTTTATTATTAAATATTAGATCATGATCTAATATTTAGTGCTAGCTGGTCTCCACGGAAACAGTTGCCGTGAAGACCAGCAAAGGCAAAGGTGAGGAGATGAGGAAAACATGGCGGAAAAAAGGAAGAAAACATATAATTTTCACAGTGAATGGGAGGAAGAGTTCTTTTTTACCACTGTGAAAGATTCATGCGTGTGTCTCATTTGCGGGGCAACTGTGGCAACGGCAAAGCGGCACAACGTGGAGAGACATTTCCGAACGTGTCACACAAGCTACCATGCTAACTACCCAAAGGGCAGCACACTGCGAGCGGAAAAGGCCCGCGAATTAAAGGCAGGTTTGAGCAAACAACAGTCTTTTTTCACGAGACCGGTGAAAAACTCTCAAAAAGCAACCGAAGCCTCATTTAGAGCTACACATTTCATGATTAAGAAAAAGAAGGCATTTTTAGACGGGGAGTATTTCAAAGAAGCAATGATGATAATTGCAAAAACTGTGCTTAAAGACGAGAAATATGGAAACGATGTAATCTCCACTCTCTCTGATGTCCAGCTGGGGGCAACTACAATTGTTAGAAGAGTGTCGGCTATGTCCGGGAACTTGGCCGATCAGTTGGATCAGGATCTGGCAAAGTGCAGTTGGTTTAGCATCCAGTGTGACGAGTCCGTCGACAGCAGCAGTACAGCACAGCTGATGGTCTTTATCCGGATGGTATTTGATGGTTTCTCCACAAAAGAAGAACTTCTGACACTACTGCCGCTAAAGACAACAACGAAGGGAGTTGACATCTATAACGCGGTGAAGGAGTTTTTCGCGAAGAAAAAGGTACCGTTGGAAAAGCTGGTATCAGTGACTACCGACGGGGCTCCTGCTATGATCGGCCGACATACGGGATTCATCGCTCACTGTAAAGGTGACACAGAGTTCCCAAACTTCATGCATTACCACTGCATCATTCACCAGCAGGCGTTATGCGCAAAGGTGATCAGCTTCGAGCACGTCATGACTCCCGTCGTGAAGATCATAAACAGCATCCGCTCCAGAGCTAAACAGCACAGAACATTCAAGGTGCTATTGGAGGAGCTGTCAGCTGAATATGGTGACCTGCTACTACATACGGAAATCCGATGGCTCAGCAGGGGACGGATTTTGCTTCGTTTTTTGTCACTTTTGGGTGAAATCAAGGAGTTCATGCAATCCAAAGGGGAAGACACATCTCTGCTGGAGGACACTGAGTGGACACTTGACCTTGCGTTTTTAACAGACATTACTGGGAAACTGAACCATTTGAACTGTGAGCTGCAAGGCAAAGGTAAGACTGTTGCTGACATGATAAGTGCTTTAAATGGATTTAAAGCCCAGATGAACATTTTCTCTGTGCATTTACAGAGAAAAAAGGTGCTGCACTTTCCCTCTGTGCAGATGGTGCTGAAAGACAATGCTTCTGCATCTGAGACTTTTGACAAAGTTGCAGAAAAGTACACTCAAGTCATAAACCGACTTGGTCAAGAGTTTGAGAACAGGTTTTGTGACCTTGATCAGCTTGAGCCATGTGTCTCATTTGTTTCCAATCCTTTCATGAATGTGGACACAACATGCATTGCTGAGCAACTAAGTTCAATGTTCAGCTTGGATGCTGGACAGGTGGAAATCGAAATTGTAACATTGCAAAATGACGTCCACCTCAAAGCCTATCTGGGTGCACCAAACTTTTGGTGCCTTGTTGACACAGAAAAGTACAGTGGTGTGTGCACAGCAGCTATGAAGGTTGCCAGCCTGTTTGGTTCAACCTATCTTTGTGAATCAGCCTTTTCTGACATGAATTTCATCAAGAACAAACACAGAACACGCCTCTCCGATGCACATCTGCAAGACTCACTCAGAGTTGCAGTGTCAAGTTATACCCCAGATTACAACACACTGGTGAACAGCATGCAATGCCAGGTTTCCCACTAACAGACAAAGAAAGCCATATTAGATGTTCTCAGTGGCAACATTACAGTGTCATGTCAAAGTTGAATTTAATTATTGAAAAACAAATGTGTTTGTTAAGTGTAACATGTGACAATTTGCTTTAAAATGCTGCCAATTTGGTGAAAAGTTCTGTAAAATTTGAAAGTTGATTTTTTGTATGTTACATACATACAAAAATAATGTATGTAACAGTGCATGATTTGTTAAAATTTGTTAGTGGTAAGTGAAAATGTTGTAGAAGTGATCACTTCAAAATGTAAATACTTGCAGAGATATATAGAAATAAAGCGTTGCATATTGATATTTATGTTTCCTACCTTGTTTCCTAATTGCATTCTTTATAATTATGGTGAAAAATAATTAACATAATTAGTGTCCGTACATAGATGAATATCATTAATTATTAATGATAACACATAATTAAGTTAAACTGAGGAAATTTGTTATTTGAGAAGTGTGTGTCAAACTGGTAGCCCTTCACATTAATCGGTACCCAAGAAGTAGCTCTCACTTTCAAAAAGGTTGGTGACCCCTGGTCTACAGAGACCAAGCACTTTGTGTATCAGGCTGTAAACATATTTATTTCTACTGAAAAGTTTTACTCACTGTTGGCACTTCTAGTGGGCAGTCAAGGAACTGCAGGTTTTGGTGCTTTATTTTCCCGCCTGCACAAAAAAATTAAAGAGATGGAAAACCAGGAATCTTTGATTGTGGGGTGAAAATGACAAAATTAAATTTTGTCTTTTTTTTTTTTTTTTGGGTCAGCTCAAGGAACGGGAAGTCATCGTGCACGAAACTTGACTGCAATCCACATTGCAGGCTTTGAAATGTCCTATAGTCGAGAAGATATAGGTCGTTCCTGCCCACGTTAACCCCTCCTGTAATGCAGAGGACACCTTGTGAGCCTCTCCTGCAGCTCTGACAGAGCACCCGAGCTCGGTGGTGTGGGAACGATTATTCAGTGGTGACATCACAGCATCATCCTGCAGCAACAGTCTGTGTTTGTTGGAGGATCAGACGGATTCACCGTCAGTGAAACCTTAGGGGCTCGCGCCGCGGCTGTTGCTGTGAAACCAAAGAAGGCTCATAAACACCCCCTCCCCCGCAGAAATACCTGTACTCAGGTATGCACCACATGAAAGAGTCCTGTGCTGTAATTAAAGCTCACCCGAGGCCTCAGCTCCCCACAGCGCCAAATATTTACAAGAGGAAACTGCAGCGACCTGCAGCGCGAGCACGCCGGCTCTGTGTGGTCTGAACACATCACCGAGTGTATACCTGTCCACCCCCGCCAGCCAATCCCTGCACAGAATTCCCCCTGCATGTTATAATGCATGTTTTGGGTGTCTGGGGATGAGAGTGCGGTGACTCGACAAGATCAAACAATTGTTTGTTTCACAACAGAGAGTGGGGACAGATCCACGCCTCGCCGCCATTTATACCAAGCAGCAGACAACAGAGGCGGTGTGGTGTCGCTGTGCCGATCTGAGTCCAGCTGTTTTTAACATTTAGCTTATGTTTTTCTAAACAAGTCAAAGGATTTTCTCCATAAACCTCCATCACAGGAGACGTAAAACAGCCGAGAGGAGCCGACCGAACGCAACCAGCCAGATTTAACCACACGCGACATCAATCACCCCCTCCCCCCAAAATCCCCAATAAATTTATATATACATAAAGCGTATATATATAAACATATCATAAAATTTAAAAAAAGAATAAATATAGAAAAGTAACTACAATAACAAAAATAAAGTACCAAAATCTAAAATAAAATGATAATATTAAAATATAAAAAAACCCAATTTAATACAAACTAAAATAAAAAAATGAAAAAGAGGAAAAATAAATATAATAATAATAATGGCAATTATTAAGATTAATAAATAAACAAATAAAAACCAATATGAAATAAAAATACTAATATCTGGAAAAATGTTTGGCAAGAACAAACTAAATTTTATTTATGTTTCAGCTAATGTGAGATCATCTGCCATGTGTCTTTGTGTCTGCTTTATACACAAGTCTTGTTTAAATTCAGGATTTAATAATATAAGTTTTACTCATTTGTCTCCAGGCCTGGAAAACATTCAGATTCCATGCCTTTTCCAGGATTTCCAAGCCCATGAGTGCTCTGTTTATGTGACAATCACATCAACCCTCTTCAAAAAGAGCTTCTGGCTCCTCTGACTTCTGGGCTCTGCAGTCTTTTTTGTAACCCATCCCTGGGGTGTCATGTCTTCCCATCATCCTAGGACTGATTTACAGCTGTGCATCATCCCTGCGATGTGTTGTCATCCATGCTGACGTCTACCTGCTGACTCACCTCTGTGTCAGCAGGTCTTGCCGTCAGGCCTCTGTGATGTCACTCAGGTCCACGAGCTCCTCTATTGTTCCTCTGCATTAAAAGTGACAGCAGGAAAATTTTGGGAGACCACAGCAAAGTTCTGCTGGAGCTGGAAAAACACATAAAGAGCTCAGTAATTTACCAAGCGTGTGTGCGTGCGCACGTCCTTTAAACGCTGCTTTTATTTCCTGACATCCATGCTTTTTATGACCTCTGTCATTTTGGTCTGCGGCGGTGTGCCTGTGGTCAGTCACTGTCTTCCTCCACTTATCCTCCATATTTCATCACTTATGGAGCGACAGTCGGAGAAATACTTGACATAAACTCCGCAAATGGATTTTTATGGCAGGAAACCGAAACGTAAATGTGCTCAAACTCAGAGCTGACGTTGGAGAAGCCTGACACTCAGAGTAGACCTGCTTCTTCACTATCATGTGGAAAAGGACTCAAGTCAATCTGCAGTTTCTGTGTTAAAAACAGAAATGAGATGAAGAAAGTCAGAGTTCTAGAAACATAAGGACCTGAAGCGTCACTCAAGTTGTTGACCTGTTGAAGTCGCAGGTTAAACTAAATATTTGTTTAATAAGGAAAAAAATAAGCCACAACCCCACAGTTTGGAAAATACAAGTGAAAAAGTTTATTACAAACATCAACCAGAGTCACTATGTCAATATGCTCAGTTTTTAAAAACTCTCAGTGCCCTTAAAAAGTATTTTCTTCCTTTCCTATTTTTTTGCATATTTGTCAGATCATCAAACTAATTTTAGCACGGGACAAAGAAAACCAGAGCAAATACAAAATGTCATTTATTAATGATGATTTCAAGAATTAACTATATGATTACATTAATATGACATCCTGACATGTCATATTATATATATATATATATATATATATTATATATATATATATATACTGTGACCAGGAAGCCTGATGTCAGGAGTGACCAGCCTACCAAAATTACTCCAAGAACAATAAGAAACAGACTGGGTAAAAATGGCCTCCAAAAAGGTCACAAACACTCGTCTCACATCTACCTGTAAAATATTCTGTAGACTGATGAGACAAAAGCTGAACTTTGGGAAGCTTTGTGTCCTGTTACATTGGACTTAAAACTAGTGCATCATTTCATTAAAAGAAATGTTGTACCAATAGTCAAACATGGTGGTAGTGTGATGGTCTCAGGTTGCTTTGTTGCTTTGATGACTTGCTGTAATGATGCTCAATGATGTAATGATACTTGCTGGACAATGATCTAAAACACACCAGCAACCCACCTCTGAATGGATGATACAAACAAAATAAAGGTTTTGGAGTGGCCTAGCCCAAATCTGGACTTAAATCAAGTGCTTTGGCATGAGAAAACCTTCCAATGTCACTGAATTCTGCAAAGAAAAGTGGACCAAAACTACTCCACAGTGATGTTAAAGACTCTCAGTTATCACAAATGCTTGTTCTTGCTGCCAAGCGTGGCACAACCAGTAATTAGGAGGCAATTACTTTTTAGATAGCTCTTTCCCTTGACTAAATGAAGTCATCATTTGCATTTTATTGCCATCATCATTTCTTCCTGTCGTATGATGGCATTTGTCTCTACTGAGAAGAGTTTATGTAGAACCTGGAAATGGTTAATAAGGTTAGCCTGAATAAAAATCTAAATCACTGCTTACAGTTTCCCGTAACTCGTCCCTCAGGAGTCATCAGCAGTCTTTGGCGGTTCTGCACTGTAAACAGATTTCAGTACATTACCTGTGCTGAAATCCATCAAACACCACCTGAACAATGCTTTCACTGACTGCAGTCTGATTGGATGATGAGCTCTAATTGCCTTAAACATCATAAACAGTGAGCGCTGCCTGCAGGATGTGTCGGCCTCCCTGTTATTATGTCGCGCTCGGCAGCTCAGCGCCCAACAATGACGACGATCAGCGAAACAAATGCTCCCCCCAACATCAAAGACCTCACCCAACAGCTCAGCAATTACATGCAGAGTCTGATTCAAGGTGTGTCTTCATGGAAACTGAAATGAATGAATCAAAGGTGATTATTACCTGCTCAGGTGAAGCTGCAGTGAGTTTGTTTTCACTGCTGATGGAGGGAAGAAAGGTCTGATTGTGTTGGAAAAGTTTGTGTTTTTGTAGGGTTTTGTGTCTCTCTGCTGTCAGTTGATTAACCTTCAAGCAGTAAATGTTTACAGTCTCTTCAGAGCTTCAGTAATCCTTTCATGGCTGCACATATTTACTGTCCAAATCCCATCTGCTGAATTAATTCCTGCTACGGGAACAAGGCCAACAGTCGGTTTTTATTCTTTCCACTAACTTAAAACAAAAAAGGGAAATGTCTCTCTGATTAGTGTTCTTCATGTTGTAAGTAATCATCTCTGTCAGCTCTAAATGTTAAGGAAAAGACTTCAAACAGTCTGAGAGGCCACATGTTACGCGCACGGAGAGAAAAATCCCCCAGTCGGCGTCTTCACTGTCCGAGTGGGACTGGAAGTTTGTACAGTTCTGAATTTCAAAAAACTCAGAGTATCCATCTAAAACTCTTTGCACAGATTCCAGCATGTCCAACAGTGCAAGATAAGCAAATATACCTGGCCTCCCTGCAGCTCCAGTCCTCTGGGTTCACAGTGATTCAGAGAGTGCGAGGCCTGCCGTAGGGGTAGGAAGTGGAGCCCGCGCCAACGGAGTGCTGATTTACAGGCTGATGAGTCGAGAAGCCTCCTCTGGAGCTCAAAGCTCTCCAAAATAGGGAAGGATTAGTTTCTTCCAAGGGTTCTCTCTGTAATTAAGCCTACATGTGCACCCTGGCTGCTCGGCCTGCTGGGAGACGTAATTTACCGATGTGTATGCGGCGGCGTAAATTTGTATGCTGCCTCTGATGGATCCAACAGCGGGAAGACAAACTATGGTGTGCTTGATATTTATATAATCCATAAATATTTTACTGAGGGGCCAAGGACACCCAGAACAAGCTGAAAGGAAAACAAGTGACACATCAGCGTGTTATCAAGTGTTAACACATCAGCAAAACTATTAGTTTCCACAATAAGTATGTTATTCACAACTAAACTATCTGATATCCTTATAGATTAATATTGATTATGCTTGCTGTTTTGTGGTTTAAGGATAACTGCTTATATAAAACACATTTCCTTTTTTTTTTTTTTGCCTGTCCCGTTTGGTTCTTTTCGAACAATGTGCGCATGCGCCAACCAGCGTGCAGCCTGTTCCTGCTTTTTCTCTTAGTTTAGCTCTTTTTTCTTACGTATGCTTTTTTTCTGACTTGTATTTTCATCCGTTTATCTTTTACTCAATCATGTGGATTGAGAGAGTTTTTGTTCTTCTGGTGGCCGTGGAACTGTTACTTTTATCAAGGAGCGGGACTGCGGCACATCTCCTACACTCACGGACTGTTTACTCCAGAGATCAGCTGATCGCCCTGATGCCGGCCGGCTCGCTGGCCAGGCCCGCAGAAGTACCAGCTGAAATTTGGAGGAAAACACATCGGGGATGCAGAGGTCAAGGACAGAAGAGAAGAAAGAAGGAGACGGTGAGACAGCAGAGGTTCGAAGCGAGGAGGTATAAACCGTGTCTGCCGTCTATCGTAATGGGAAATGTGCGATCGTTATCGAATAAAATCGACGAGCTCTCAGCACCGAATCATGGATGCACCAGGACATTCCCAATGAGAATGCTTCCGTGGAAGGCTTCCACACTGTTCGGGCGGACAGGGACAGCATCGCTAGCGGTAAGCGGAAAGGAGGTGGGCTTGCTGTTTTAGTTAACAACCGGTGGTGTAACCCTGCCAACATAACAATCAAAGAAAGGATTTGTTGCCCGGACATTAAACTGTGTGCTGTTGGACTCAGGCCATATTATTTACCCAGGGAATTCTTTCACGTCATCTTGGTGGCTGTTTATGTTCCTCCCTCTGCTAACCCCACAGCTGCATGTGACACTATCCACTCTGCCATAGCCCGGTTACAGACTCAGCACCCGAGTGCCTTTATTGTGATCTCGGGTGACTTCAACCATGTATCACTGGACAATACACTACCAACATTCAAACAATATGTGGACTGTCCCACCAGGGGAGAAAAAATTCTAGACCTACTGTATGCTAATGTCAAGGATGCATACAGCTCCTCCTCCCTCCCCCCACTTACTGTCAGATCATAACCTGATTCACCTCACCCCCCGCCATGTGCCAATTGTGAGGAGGGAACCTGTGACCACGAGGACTGTTAGGAGGTGGTCAGAGGAGGCAATAGCGGAACTACAGGGCTGTTTCGAGGTGACCAACTGGGAAACACTCTGTGAGCCTCACGCCGAGGACATCAATGGGCTTACTGAGTGTATCACAGATTACATAACTTTCTGCACCGACTCCATTGTTCCAGCTCAGACTGTTCATTGTTACCCAAATAACAAGCCGTGGGTGACTAAGGACATCAAAGCCCTCCTCAACAACAAGAAGAGGGCTTTCAGAGTGGGCAATAAAGAGGAGGTGAGGAAGGTCCAGGTGTTACTAAAGGACAAGATCACAGAGGCTAAGGACAATTACAGGAGGAAGCTGGAGTGGAAACTCCAGCAGAACAGCATGAGAGAGGTGTGGAGGGGCATGAAGACCATCACTGGATTCAGGCCAACCAACAGCAGGGGAGCTGAGGGAGGTGAGAATAGAGCCGACGAGTTGAATCTGTTTTTCAATAGATTCGACACCACAGTGTCTGCTCCCACCCCCACAACCTCACCTGTAGTCAGCCTGGAATCCAGAGCCACACCACTGTGCCAGCCTCTCTCTTCACATGTTGCCTCCTGTGAGATTCCTGACACCCCTCCCCCACCCATCACCTTCACTCAATACCAGGTTGAGATGCAAATGAGGAGACTTCACTCAGGCAAGTCTGCTGGACCAGACGGAGTGAGTCCCCTCGTCCTCAAGACCTGTGCCCCCCAGCTGTGTGGAGTCTTTCATAAACTGTTTATGCTGAGTCTGAGTCTGCAGAGGGTCCCAGTGATGTGGAAGACATCATGCCTCGTCCCTGTACCAAAGACGCCACGTCCCAGTGGCCCCCAGGATTACAGGCCCATGGCACTGACCTCCCACATCATGAAGACCCTGGAAAGGCTCATCCTGGACCAGCTGCGACCCATAGTAAGACCACATCTGGATCCCCTTCAGTTCGCTTATCAGCCTCGTCTCGGAACTGAGGACGCCATCATCTACCTGATCAATCGTGTCTACACCCATCTGGACCAACCGGTGAGCACTGTGAGGGTCATGTTTTTTGACTTTTCTAGTGCTTTCAATACCATCAGGCCGACCCTCCTGGGTGATAAGTTAGCAGCGATGCAGGTGGATGCTTCTCTGGTGTCCTGGATTGTTGATTACCTGACAGGAAGACCACAATATGTACGTCTCCCACAGTGTGTGTCTGACAAGGTAATCAGCAACACAGGGGCACCACAGGGGACTGTCCTCTCCCCCTTCCTCTTCACCCTCTACACCACAGACTTCAGCCACTGCACAGAGACCTGCCATCTTCAGAAGTTTTCTGATGACTCTGCGGTGGTTGGATGCATCAACAGGGATGATGAGACAGAGTACCGGGCAGTGGTCGACTCCTTTGTCACGTGGTGTGAGCAGAATCATCTGCAGCTCAACGTGGCAAAGACTAAGGAACTGATCGTGGACTTCAGGAAGACCAGGAAACACTTGACCCCTGTTTCAATCCAGGTGGTCAGTGTTGACATTGTGGAGGACTATAAATACCTTGGAGTACACATTGACAATAAACTGGACTGGGCTAAAAACACCACAGCACTTTACAGGAAGGGCCAGAGTCATCTCTATTTTTTGAGGCGACTGAGGTCCTTCAACATCTGCCAGAAAATGCTCAGGATTTTCTATGAGTCTGTTGTGGCCAGTGCAATCCTCTATGCTGTTGCATGCTGGGGGAGCAGGCTGAGGGTCGCAGATGCCAACAGACTCAATAAACTAATCCGTAAGGCCAGTAATGTTGTGGGGATGGAGCTGGACTCCCTCAAGGTGGTGTCGGAGAGGCAGATGATGTCCAAGATAAAGACAATGTTGGATAACACCTCCCACCCACTCCATGACATGCTGGTCAGTCACAGAAGCACGTTCAGTGAGAGACTGAGATTACCGAAAAGCACCACTGAACGACACAGGAAATCATTCCTGCCTGTGGCCATCTCCCTTTACAACGCATCCACTTAACACACTGGTTACCGCAACAACTAAACATGTTTCTTTTCCAGCTATTTATTAATGAGTGACTTATGTATATATATATATGTATATGTTGTACTATTCTTAGTTAGCGTATTGCCTGTCTTGTTAATGTTGGTTTATGTTGGTTTATAATGGAGCACTGTAACAAAAAAATAATTTCCCCCAGGGATCAATAAAGTAGTCTGATTCTGATTCTGATTGCCATCAGAATTATTGTCTAAAGGCGAGGAAAGATGCCCAACGGATTTACTTTACCAAATTGACCATCCCAGCCTTGCCGTAATGGTCTATTTGATTCACCTTTTATTGTTTATTTTATTTATTTATTTTTTATTTTCACTTGCTAGATACGGGACAGACTTGAATGAGGAAAAGAAAAGGGAGAAAGGAAGAGGGGGAAAAAACAGTGGAGAAGAGGGACAGGGATAAAGGGCAAAAAAACCAAAAACCAACTAAATAAGCAGACAAAAAAAAAAATACATATATCAATCACCTGGATCACCTGTTGAGAAAGAAAAAAGAAAACAAGCAGAAGAGAACAAGAGTAATAGAATAAACAACATCACGATGATATATGGGAATATAACAGTAAATACTAAATATTAAACATCATTGTGCAGCACGTAAGATCGACAGCGCACAGTGTGCTTTGAGGTAGGAGCCAAAAAGGGTGTAGTTTGTGTGTGTGAGCACCCGTGTGTACACCTGTGAGCATGGACACGTTTGTTTTTAAAAGGTTCCTTCATGTAATGATCTGCTAGAGGGTGTGGGGAGCCACAGCCCCGTCCTCCAAGGCATGAAGCAGGTATGGAGGAGATCAAGACTCCAGACATCCAGAGGCCCCCAGAACACAAGAGACCAAGGAAGACCAACAGAGGGGCAGCCGCGCCACTGTCCCGGAAAGAGCTGAGGAGAGTCCCAGATGAAGGGTCACTCAGCAGCCGCGGAGCAGAAGCCAGGGGAGGTTGCAGTGACGTGCCCGTGAGCTCCGCCGGCAGCCAGCTGCGCCAGAGTGACCGAGCCCCAGGCCGAGGGCACCCCACCCCCGAAGTGGCCCGAGCGAGCCCCAGGCTCCAGGCCCCGATAAGCAGCCACCAAGGAGTGAGCCGGTGTGTACCTGGGCGCCCCCGGACACAAAGAACCACCAACGCACCGATGTCTGAGGGCATATGCCACTGGCAGGGGAAGTGGTGGGGGGAGATAGGCCTCCATACCTTAGAGGGCCTGAGATGTCCCCAGAGAGGTGGCATCTGATACCCAACCTGACATATAGACACAGACATACAGGCACACACAGATACAAACATCCATTCCCACCCTCATGCTCTCATATGCAATTACTCAACACTCAACCAACGTGGAGACAGACATAGAGAGACACTGTACACACAATCACACTCCCCAAGCGTACTCTAAGAACCGGGTCTAGGTACCCCGACTCCGCAGCAGCAGGGAGGCCCCACACTCCAGACCCCAGTCGAACGGCCAACTCCTCCTCCCGTCCCCCCGCTCCAGCAGGTCGCAGAGAACGGGGGTGTGAGAAGACTCCAAAACCTCCCTCCGCCTGCTCATATGTAGTGTTGATGCATATCCCAGATAGCAAGGAGACATTGAACAGATGTTGATTTTCCATCTGAACCATCAGAATCGTCAGGATTGAAATGTCAACACAAAACCAATGTTGAAACAACATTGAAATACTGATGAAACCTGACACTGACATTGAAATAACATTGATTCACTGTTGTTCTGTCATCGTTGATTGTTGATCTATGTATAGTTGACAAGGTGACAACAATCACGTTGAAAAACCATCGATTTATGGTTGAGCGGGAAATTAAAGCTGCTACCACTTGGACTATTCCGCAGCACCCCTATCACATTGGTACATCCCTCCAGGTAACCATTGTCTTGTACAGTAGAGCGGGACATTAGATTTACTCTCAGCGGAATTGACCGGAGAAGGTATAAGTTCATGCACTGCACTGGCCTGCACCACGATTAGTATAAGGTAAGAATGAATGACTTTTGTTCTATTCGTTATTTCCACGGTTGCATTTGAATAACAGTAAAAAAAACAAAACAAACTTGTTAATGTAAAGTTTCGGATAAAATGTGGGAGCCCGAAATTGTGTCTACTTTCTTCTTACAATCCGGCAACAAATAAATTGCACTGCAAACAAAGTCTATCAACAAAGAAAACATTTTCATACTTTTCCGTTATATTTCCTTACAAAGCTAGCTTTAACGCTTCGAGGGTTCCTTTGTTCTTGCCGTCGCCTCGGCGCTTGACCCAGACTTTCGCTCTGTAGTTGCTTTTTAGCATAGTACTACAAAAAATTTTAAATCTGTGATATATGATTGATAAACGTAAAGGTAACTGTATAAATGTGTTCAATGACTTTGTTACTTTTAATGATTGGAGAGCACCCGCTTCGATTCGCACTCAATTCAAACTTTACGCTGCACGCTCACCTAACTTGCGTTTGCACCTTTTGTCCACACGTAAACTGCGTTTAGCATTTACGTGTGGACGAGGAAGACGGAGAAAACGCAGCATCAAAGGTGTGCGCCTATTTTGACGCCACACTGTGCGCCAAGTTTTTGTCTCGGTGCCATGAATTCCTACAATGGCAGACTTAGACAAAATACTGTTAATGTTATTATCTTCAGTGTTTAAATGCTTACATATACGGGTTTGCTTGTAATTGTTGCCTATATACATTTTAAGCTATTATTTATTATTTAGTTCAATCAATAGATCAAGTTTTGTAGTGACTATGAAATATATTGTAATTATCTGTTTCCTGTTTATCCTAGACAGGGCAAAAAAGGACTCCAAATTAAAAAAAAGATAAAAATGAAAGACTGGTGCATTGTTCAGCACTGGTGGTACAGAAATAGTCCCTAGATCATGGATAAATGGGGAGAAATTGTCATGGCCTCCATATCCTCCGTGAGACACATTCAGGATCCACGATGCAGTAAAGAGGAGAGTTCATCCTGGTTCAACATGGCTCACCTATGCACCAGTCCGACTTCTAATAAGCCATGGTGGGTATCATCTGGATTGGTGTTGTATAAATGTAACAATAACAAGTTTTTCATGTCCTAATTTATGTCTGGCCATACATTGTGTTTGTACTTCCAGACACATTTCACAAAGCAGAACGCAGTCTTCAGAAATATCTAAGTGAACACTGTGATACGTCTGACCTTCAGTCCGAAGCTGAAACTCAGACCAGTCATAAAAGAAAGCACAAGTAAAACTTTTTTTATTTCACAAACATATCTTTGATTGCTAAGAATTTATGATCTTGTCTTTTGTACATATCTGTGGTGCTTGCATACTGCAATATCACCACATAATATAGTCCAAAAAGTGGAAGCTTGTAAACTTTTTATAAATGCAAAGCCGTGTACACTTGTGCACTTCAAAAATTCCTTGTATACTGTACCTTCTTGCACATCTCCGTTTCCTGTGTGTGTTGTTATAAATTAAACTGTAACTTTAGGAAAAAATGTTCCAAAAGCACATTTGTAATTACTTATGACCGTTTTCAACTTTTTTTCTTTAGACCAAATCCCCTGTACACATATAGTGACTCAGAGGATGAGCAGCCCACAAAGAAATGGTTTCCCCAGGCCCCTCGAGTGAAAATACCAGGTAATAAAATACTGTCTAGTGTCTTTGTACATATCTGTGTGTGACACAAGGAAACTTTTGACAAGTTGTCTGTATTCTTAAATACTTAAAAAATTTATCTTTTTCTGTCAGACCTGACGAGAGCTGTTAATGAACTCCGTGAGGAGGTCAGAGCCATCCGCAATGAATCGGTAGATGCTGGGGTACTGCCTCTGGATTTGCCCTTGCACAACATTGAGGAGCTAAACAATGCAGAGCCAGCTCTTCAATCACAAGAGGCAAATAAGGCAATGGTAAGTATATAAAGGTTATATACACTTTGTAACTATAAAGTGTGTAATAGCTGTCAGATGTGATTTAAATACATAACAACGGCTTGTTGATTAAACACACAAGCACTTGCATACACATTTAAGACATGAGACACGCTAATTCCATCTCTTAAAATGTGTCTATAGGTGAGACGCTTTGCCTTGATTGGAAGGACCACACTGGAGGTGCGAGTCCGCCGTGTAATGGCTTATGCCATTACAAACGAGCTGGCCTCGGTACTAAACTGGGCAGGGAAAAAAACCAAGGACCAGACAAAGCAAAAAATGGCATTTAAAGATACAGCGCTCTGCAAATGCATATTTGGTAAGTTTTACTGTTTTTTTGCTATATTACTTTGTCTTTCTTAATAACAAGACTTTCATGTCCGGTTAATCTGGAGATGGAGTCTTTGGTCTTTGGCTTGTTTAGTCCTCGGGTTGTAGTTTGTACAGCCCGAGGACCCCATGTTTATTTTGTTTTAAAGGATACACGGCACACCATGCTAAGACTTATCACTTTTTCCGCTCATAGCTCTTTGGGAATCAAATGCGGCAGTTTGCAGATTTACGCCTGGTGACTTTCATGTTTATCAGCCTAGGAGTTTACATACTTTCTCCCCGCTGAAGACAGTTAACAAGAGCTTATTCACGTGCTCTAATTCACTTTTTTTGTTTGTGTGTGTGTGTGTGTGTATTTTTGTCCTAGATGGCCTGACGCAGTAGTTAGGGGCAAACTCTATGTCCGAGTTTGTCTTTGCGCAAGCAGTGCAGAAATGGCTCCGATACGCCCCAGATCGTTTGGGTGGTGCAGGACGCACATCATGCATCCCCATCCCAGAGTAAAAAATTACAAACTTCTGTGAAACATATAAATGTAAATAGGAAACTGTCTTTTAATAAAGTATTTAGCAAACGAAACATGACTATTGACCTTTTTTTTTTCTCTGTTACATCACATGCAATGCTTTCTTATTTTAGGATATTAATATTGACATGATACATTGTGAGACATTTGGTTTTTTTTTTTATAAAGGGTGTCCAATTTAAGGAATAAGTACAATTATGTGTTTAGGTGGTTTAAGTATTGATGGAAACATGCAGTAGTTTAGTATTGGTTAAAATACCTATAAAGAAAGGTAGATTTCCAGTCATGATTTAACTGTTGTTTTAATAAAAAGCAACTGTGCGAAAGAGGTGGAAAATCAACACCATAGCTCAACAGTGTTTCAATATCAGAATCTGACATTGTTTCAATGTCAACAGTATTAGAAAATACAACGTTGAATCAATGTCAGGTTTCAACATTGATTCAACATCAAAACCTGACGTTGTTTCAACGTTAAAAAAGGGTGCAAGAGTGACGTTAGGTCAACGTCACACTTCAACGTTGATTCAATGACACAGCCTGATATTGACTCAACAGTGTTTCAATGTTTCCTTGCTATCTGGGATGTGTTCTAAGGTGCATTTAAAACCCAGGAGGGCGTGGAGCTACCTGCCAGAGAGCAGCAGGTAAGCGCCCCTCCTGATAGCCCTCAATGTCTACGTGTATTTAAAATTGAGAGGTGGGCAACGACGCCAGGGGTGAGGTGTACACCCTGATGGTCTTTTGGAGTCCATGTACCGTGCCCACCCCCAAGATCCTATATGTATGTGTTATGAGAGTGTGAGTAATGTGAATGTCTAAGTTGTGAGATAAAATTGAGGCACAAGAAGCCAGAAGGGGACAGAAGGGGGGATGCCTCCCTGCACCCTGGTGACACACCTTTACCCCAAGGCCCTGCATGTGTGGGTGATTGTGGTGGAGCGGGAAGAGGGAGGCAGCTGGAGATAGGGAGGGAAGGAAGGGAGGGGCAAGTGACCCCTCCCTGGGGCCAGCTCCCCCGCTGACCCCAGTAGGCACCCCCATACTCCACAACCCGAGGGGTTCCCCGCCAGGGAAAGGGGGCCCAGGCCCATCCAGACTGGGGCCCAGAAAGGCAGCGCCGGCCGGCCCCACAGAGCCCGGGACAGCCCACCCGACCCCACCATAGAGAAAACTGCACCCACCTCGTCATCCACTCATCTTCCAGACTACACAAGACAATAGATGCCCAGGCTGAGATCTTCCTCCACCTCTCCTGTATCTCCCCCTCCTGCAGAGTGAGTTCCTGAAGAGAGGAGAGCTCATGCAAGGTGTAACAACCCCCCCCCCCCCCCCCCCCCCCCCCCCACCAGGTGGCTTGATGCAGTGGCGGCACCCTGTGCCAGGGCCGGGCCCCCATACACCCACCTGCCCACAACCCCAGCAACATACCAACCAGGACCCAAGCCCCTGAGGCCCAGCCAGGGCCCCAGTCCAGAGACGGAGCACCCCCAGAACCTCACGCCCGTCCCGGACCCACCCAGGGGCAGCCAGGCTACCAGGTCAGTAACCCACGTCCGTCAGCACAGACCCTCCCCTAGCCCCGCTGCACGCAGCCACGAGGAAACTGTCACCTAAGAGCCAACAGAGCCCCTAATGGGCCATGACCGCTACCCCGGGTTGAGCCCCCCAAGGAAGATGCCCCGATGCCCTAAGCCTGTCCCTACCCCCACACCAATCACAACAGCGAAGGTGGGACCAAACTATGACCCCTCATCCCCACTAGGTGATGGAGCTAATCAAAGGAGCCCAGAGCAATTGATCTGATGTGGTGGCAGAGGCTGTATCGAGACTAATGTAATCTAATAGATAATTTCTATATTGGTTAGAATTAAGATTATTTTTATTTTTCCAGTTCACGAGGACTGTTTTCTTGGCTATGCATAGGGCAGTGAAAACCATATGGGCTATATTCTTATCTGTAGTGACATTATCTAAGCTGCCCAACAAACACACTAAAGGGGAAGTTGGAATGTTACATTTCAGACACTTCGATAAGTCTTCACATATCTCGCGCCAAAACTTCTGAACTGGTGGACAGAACCAAAGAGCGTGGATATAATTGTCTGGTGAATTAGTTTGACAGTGTGAGCAGTTGTTGGTAGACGTAAAGCCCATCTTGAACATCCGATGACCTGTATAGTGCACTCTATGTAGTATTTTGTATTGAATTAATTGAAGACTGGGATTTCTAATTAGATGAAAGGTTTTTAAGCAAATCTGAGACCAGAGGTTTAGGTCTAAGTTAACTGATAAATCCGCTTCCCATTTTGCAATAGGAAGTGATATTGATTTATCTGTTTTAGAAAGCATTCTGTATATTTTGGATAGTAATTTGGGGGTTTTAAGAGTAAGAAATTGAACCACACTTGGTGGTGTTTGTAGTTCAACTTGACCCGGTTTAAATTTCTTTTTTACTATGGATTTAATTTGTTGATATTCTAAAAATCTTTTCTTGTTGATCCCATATTGTGTAACTAGTCCGTCAAATGAAATAAATTCTGTTCCTTCTACTATATGTTCTAAATATTTGATTCCTTTACCACTCCAATCTGAAAAGTTTATCATATTATTGTTTTGTAATATGTCAGGGTTGTTCCAGATAGGTGTACGTTTGCATGGGATTAATGAAGACTCCGTCAATTTTAGAAACTCCCACCATGCTGTCAGAGAAGAGCTGATGTTGATGCTTTTAAAGCATTTATGTCGTTGGATGTTTGAGCTGATAAATGGTAGATCTGAAATCTCTAGATTATTGCAAAGTGCTTGTTCTATATCTAGCCAAGGTTCATCTAAGAGGGTATGTTTTAGCCATCCTGAGATAAACTGAAGCCTGTTGGCTAAGAAGTAGTGCTGAAAGTTAGGTAGTTCTAATCCTCCTTTATCCTTGGTCTTTTGTAGTGTTTTTAAGCTTATACGTGGGGGGTTTTTTTTCCAAGGAATTTGGACATACATGAATCTAGAGATCTGAACCAATCTTGTGGTGGTTTAGTTGGGATCATTGAGAATAAATAATTTATTTTTGGTAAGACCATCATTTTTATAGCGGCAACCCTTCCCATGAGTGATATGGGTAGACATTTCCACCCAGCCAGATCGCCTTCTACCTTCTTTAAAAGTGGGATATGGTTTAATTTAGTTCGATCTGCAAGCTTGGGAGAAACATTAATACCTAAATATTTTATATTTCCCGATTGCAGTGGTGTAGAAGAGGAATTATGGAAGGAGCAATTAATTGGAAGGACTGTAGATTTTGACCAGTTAATTGAGTAATCTGATATTCTTGCAAAAGAGTTTATCAATTCAATCACCACAGATATATTGGTTTGTGAATTTTGGAGAAAGAGTAACACATCATCCGCATAAAGGCTGATTTTATGTTCCACATTCTTGCATTTTATGCCCTTAATTACTGAATTCTGTCTAATTGCTGCTGCTAGTGGTTCAATAAAAATTGCAAACAGTGAAGGGGAGAGTGGGCATCCCTGCCTGGTGCCCCTCAGGAGACAGAAGCTGGAGGATGTCTGGTCATGTGTTCTGACACAAGCTGTTGGGGAATTGTATAATATTTTTAACCAGTTAATGAAAGAGAATCCAAAACCAAATTTGTGTAAAGTTGCAAATAGAAATTTCCAGTTAACTCTGTCAAATGCTTTTTCTGCATCTAAAGAGAATATTGTAGTTTCTAGGTTTTTACTGTATGAGTAGTGTTATAGACAGTGTTGTTGTTAATGTATGTTTGGGGGCGTTGAACCCCGGAACCTTCAGAGGTTTTTCAGGGTTCTCCCTGCCGGAATGTTATGTGTGGGACAGTTTCCTGTATGTGTGCGACTAGCTGTGGTTGTTTCTAAAAGTGGTCAGTAAACGTCCTAAAACTGGCACTTGAGTTTCCGAGCATTTTTATCCTGAGGTTATAACACCTTTTTGGCGACGAGGATAAAAGCTGCAGTTTTGAGTTTTTGCTACGGATTTTGCAGTCGGACTACCGCTTCGCATCTATGGCTACGATCGGATCGCTCACGGAGTTCGCCGAGGGAGACTGCGACTGGATTGAATATGTCGAGAGGCTTGAACACTGGTCTCTGAATGCTATTGACACCCTTTTCTCAACGAGAAATCTGGGCTCGGGAGAGCCTGAGTGCCCTGGAGGGACTTTCCCTGCCGGATACACGATGGACGGGTGGCAGAACTGGAGGATCATGTGCCTGACGGGACTGTCGATCGAGGACACTGAAGATATCTATCTATTCGGAACCATGATAACAGGGTTCATGCTGATCGGAGTTGGCTTAGCCCTGGTTTATCGGAGAAATAAGAGAGCGGAACCGGCTGTTCAAACCCCCCCAAGGCTGCCTGCTGGAATCGAAATGGAACGAGGCACAACCTCTCACAAAGAACGTAAAATGGTCAACACCTTGGAGACGCTTGCAGCTGCTGTGAAGGCTCAAAACAACACCATTGAGCGTATGAGGGGAAACATCAGAGAGAGGCCTGCTCAAAATGAGACCCTTGAGCGACAGTTGGAAAACATCGCGGAACGGATCACTGCAGTTGTGAGGTCTCAGAATCAAAAGAACGATAACACCATGGAACAGAAGTTTGATACCATCATGGGGAGGCTCGCGACTCTCCAACGGGAGATCGAGAGGCCAGTGTCGGAGTGTTAGAGAGCAGCCTGAAAAATTCTCCTGGGCTGCTCGCATGGAAATTAACAAAACCAACATAAACATTGCGGATCCCCATCACGGCGCCAGCTGCAGGCCCAAGGCTGGAGCCGAACAATCACTCTCTGATAATGACTGTGTTACGGCTATTCTTCCCATCCCATGCAAGGACACCTGGATTGGCTGGAGGACTGTTTACTTAGCCTGATAGGCCGAAGGACACTGTCTCAGCTAAACTATGGACACGCACACACACACACTTACACTGATAAGCACTCACTCATCCCCCCTCCCTTTCCAACGCCTTCGATGCTTATGCCCTACCGGGGAAGATAGCAGTCAACTGGACCAGCACAGATGCTGCAGGACCGGATGCGCTGTCTACACCGGCTCTCTCTTACCCTTTACCCGCCCCTGTTGCTTGTCTTGTGTTTCTATGGTGTATTGATAGTCATGTGCTTTTGTGCTGAGGTGTTTTTTCTGTTATCAAACTGTTCTCCCACTCGGTGCTCAGTCTGAGTGGAGTTTTTTTTCTCCTCCTCTTACCATATGTAGTGTATTTTCGTTGTTTTTTCCTATCAGCCTACCTTTCTGACATGTCTGCCCAATGTGACGTTTGTGTAAAGTTGGTCAGAAGGTTCCTTTGTAAGTGCGCATGCGCCATTAGCATGCTGCCTGCTGTAACCCTAATTTCCCTCGGGATGAATAAAGTATTCTGATTCTGATTCTTGGCAAACGACATTTCGGACGAAGAAAAAAAAAGGTCAGTTCTTCTCAGTGCGTGTGGAGCGAGGACCTACAAGTTGATACGTAACCTGACGACGCCTCGGAAACCCGGGGACTTCAGTTTCAAAGAACTGGTGACGTTGGTGCAAAATCATCACTGCCCGAAACCCTCCATGATTGTTCAGCGGTTCAAATTCCACACTCATTCACGCAAGCCGGGAGTTTCGGTGGCTGCGTATGTGACGGAGCTGAGACAGCTATCAGAGCACTGTGAGTTTGGAGGCGTGCTGGATGACATGCTCCGCGACAGGTTGGTGTGTGGTATAAATGATGATGGCATGCAGCGTCGGTTGTTGGGGGAGCCCACACTGGACTTTAAGAAAGCTTTGGAAATTGCTCAGGCAATAGAAACGGCAGCTAATAACACTAAAGACATTCGGAAAGCTAACAACAATATGCACTCAACCGAGGTGCATCATGTATCTCGGAGTGTGAGGGGCAAACCGAGGGAGCTTTTGGAGTGTTACCGGTGTGGGGGGGCACACTTTGCCAAGGACTGTGTTTTCAAAGACAGTACCTGCCATAACTGCAAGAAAAAGGGGCACTTAGCCAAGAAATGCAGGGGCGCTAAGGAGAAATCAAAGAAGGAATGGAAGACAAAAAACAAACTAAACACGCATCACCTGCAGGGCATGGCGCCTGAAGAGGATGAGTGTGTTTTCAACATGTTTAATCTGGTTGGCTTTAATAAGTGCTGTGTGGAGCCCATCTATGCCACTATCCAGGTAAATGGGAAGGAGCTACAAATGGAGGTGGATACAGGGGCTTCAGCTTCGGTGATCAGCCAAGCCACCTACCACAGCTTGTGGCACTCGGGCGGGGCACCAGCCCTCCAAGCGACTGAGATAAGCCTTAGACAGTACACAGGTGAATGCATTCCCCTGCTTGGTGCTATAGAGGTGCATGCAGCATATCAGGGTCAAGAAGCTGCAGCAACACTGCTGGTGGTGAAAGGGGAGGGGCCTAGTCTGCTGGGTCGTGACCTTCTGCAGAAAATCCGCCTGAACTGGAGGGAAATCAGGTATGTAACGGTAATAGCAGAGTTACTGGGAAAGTATGCAGATGTGTTCAAGAATGAATTGGGCACTCTCCGGGGCACCACTGTGAAGCTGTGTGTGGACCCTTTTGCCCGGCCACGCTCTTTCAAACCACGCACTGTACCATACGCCATGAAGGCCAAGGTGGAAGCAGAGTTGGAGAGACTACAACAGATAGGGGTCATTGAGCCAATAGAGTTCTCGGACTGGGCAGCCCCGATCGTACCAGTGTTGAAAGAGGATGGAGGGGTGCGTATATGCGGTGATTACAAACTGACAGTGAACCAAGCCTCTCAGCTCGACGCCTACCCTCTGCCTCGAGTGGATGACCTGTTTGCCACACTGGCGGGTGGTCGGACATTCACAAAGTTGGATATGAGTCATGCTTACCAGCAGTTGCTGCTGGATGAGGAATCAAAAAAATATGTGACAATAAACACACACAAGGGGCTGTTCAAGTACAACCGCCTGGTGTTTGGCGTTGCATCCAGTCCGGCTATCTTTCAGTGCACCATGGACAATCTTCTGCAAAACATTCCTGGTGTTGCTGTTTACTTGGATGACATTTTAGTTACAGGTAAAACAGAAGAGGAGCATCTGCGTAACCTTGAGCAGGTGTTGAAGAAGCTCTCAGAAGCTGGGTTGCGTTTGAAGCGCAGTAAGTGTGTTTTCCAAGCCCCTAGTGTGACATACCTGGGTCATCGCATCTCTGCACAGGGCCTGTCCCCACTGGAAGAGAAAGTGAGGGCAGTAAAAGAAGCCCCGAGTCCAAAGAATGTAGCTGAACTAAGATCATTCTTGGGCTTAGTGAACTATTATGGGAAGTTTTTGACCTCTCCAGCATGCTTGCTCCCCTGTATGGGCTGCTGCACAAAGACAATCAGTGGAGGTGGTCCCAAGCACAGGAGAAGGCCTTCAGACAGGTAAAAGAACTGTTACAATCGGCACCACTCCTGGTGCATTTTGATCCGGAGAAGAAGGTGGTCCTGTCCAGTGATGCCTCCCCGTATGGCATAGGAGCTGTTCTTTCCCATCGCATGGAAGAGGGGGAAGAGAAACCGGTCGGATATGCGTCACGCACGCTCACAGCAGCAGAAAAGGGCTATTCACAGCTTGAGAAGGAAGGCTTAGCAATAGTTTTTGCTGTGAAACGATTTCATCAGTACCTGTATGGCCGCCCATTTACTATTGTTACAGACCATAAGCCCCTCCTGAGTCTCTTTAGTGAAGCAAAAGGCATCCCACCCATGGCTTCAGCCCGGGTTCAGCGCTGGGCATTAACACTGTCGGCATACCAGTATCGCATTGTTTATAAGGCGGGACCTGAAAATGCGAATGCAGATGCTTTCAGCCGCCTCCCCCTCCCGGAGGTCCCCGACCAGTCGAACTTGCCCCCAGAAACTGTGTTTTTGCTGGACAAGTTGGCGAACTCTCCGGTCTGTGCTAAAAACATCAAAGCATTGACTGAACGGGATCCAGAGTTATCTCGGGTTAAACAGTGGCTGTTGCAGGGCTGGCCAGCAACAGTGGAGCAAGATCAGCTCAAACCGTATGCCAAGCGTCAGCAGGAGCTCAGTGTTCAAGATGGCTGCATCCTGTGGGGTTCCCGAGTCATTGTTCCGCCTCCAGGTCGGTCACAGATCATTGAAGTGTTGCATGAGGCTCATCCAGGGATTTCTCGGATGAAAAGTCTGGCAAGGTCATTCGTGTGGTGGCCGGGAATGGACAGTGCCTTGGAAGACAAGGTAAAAGCCTGTTCTCAATGTCAGTCAAACCAAAAAATACCACCACCTGCCCCACTCCACCCATGGGAGTGGCCTGGCCGTCCATGGTCCAGGCTTCATCTAGATTTTGCCGGCCCCTTTTTGGGCCACATGTTCCTGGTGTTGGTGGATGTGCATTCAAAATGGCTGGATGCCCACATAATGCCGACCATCACAGCCCCAGTCGTCACAGACACACTCCGGAGAATCTTTGCAACACATGGATTACCAGAGGCAGTGGTCACGGACAATGGACCCACGTTCACAAGTGGGGTCTTCCAAGAATTTATGGAGATAAATGGGATCCGACATATCCGCACAGCACCCTACCACTCTGCCTCCAATGGCTTAGCGGAGCGCGCCGTGGAGACACTGAAAGACGGTCTAAAAAAAATGCCAGGTCTTTCCATAGAAAAGAGGCTCTGCCGTTTCCTGCTTCAGTATCGCATCACGCCTCATACAACCACAAGCTTGTCCCCAGCGGAGTTGCTGATGGGGAGGAAGCCCAGATCTCATCTGGACCTTCTTCGCCCAGATGTGGGAGCCAGAGTCACCCAGTCACAAGGTGGGCAGAAGGTGAGACATGATCTACATGCCAGAGGCTGTGTTTTCAAGCAGGGAGACTGTGTGTATATCAAAAACTTTACGGGTGGCTCACGGTGGCTGCCTGGCGTCATTCACCACAGTTCAGGGCCAGTATCTTTTGTGGTGGAGTTGTTGGATGGCAGACAAGTTCGCAGGCACAAGGATCATGTGAGAGCCCGCACAGATGGAGCTGAGAAGAGGGCTCAGAGTGGTTCGCACGCACATGGTGGAGACAGGGCTGTCTCGAAGGGGAAGTCGTGTCAGCAACCCCTGAGATTGGGATTGGTTCTTCAGTATCACCAGAAGGGCTGGTGGAGCAATCTAAGTCACCTGAGCCGAACCCGGCCACAGGAGCTCAGCAGGCTCCTAGCCTAGAGAACCCAGCAGCAGGACTGAGAAGGTCAAAGAGGCAGCACAAGCCCCCTGATAGACTGAATTGTTAAAATAATGTGGTGTTGAATTCTCCCTCTCTTTTCGTACTTATGCATAATTGCTATGTTGTGGGTTTTTGCTTAGGGGGGGGGGGGGGGGGGGGGGGGAGTGTTATAGACAGTGTTGTTGTTAATGTATGTTTGGGGGCGTTGAACCCCGGAACCTTCAGAGGTTTTTCAGGGTTCTCCCTGCCGGAATGTTATGTGTGGGACAGTTTCCTGTATGTGTGCGACTAGCTGTGGTTGTTTCTAAAAGTGGTCAGTAAACGTCCTAAAACTGGCACTTGAGTTTCCGAGCATTTTTATCCTGAGATTATAACAAGTAGTCTATCAAATTAAGTAATCTACGTGTATTTGTTGATGAGTGCTTACCTTTTATGAAACCAGTTTGGTCAGGATGAATTAAGAAGGGGGTTATTTTCTCCAGTCTCTTTGAGAGAGCTTTGCAGATTATTTTAAGGTCTACATTTATAAGGGATATTGGATGATAGCTTGAGGGATATACAGGGTCTTTGCCTGGTTTTAGCAGGAGATTAATGTTTGCAGAATTCATATTTGATGGAAGTCTGCCCTTTTCTTTGATTTCCAACACCGTTCTGTAGAAAACTGGTGCTAGAATCGTCCAGAATTCTTTGTAGAATTCTGCAGGAAAGCCGTCTGGACCTGGAGCCTTATTATTGGGCATACTTATCAGGGCTTCCTGGAGTTCACCTGGTGTTAGTGGTGAATCCAGTGCCATTGCTATTGCTTGAGTGTCTAATAATTTTGGAAGAGTTATGTTGTCCAAAAACTGATCAATTTCCTTTTTAGATGGGTTTATTTGTGGTGAATACAACGTTTTATAGAAATCCCTGAAAATGTTGTTTATTTGTTTCGGTTCATATATTGTGTTCCCAGATGGATCTTGAACAGCACATATAGTTGTTTTTTCTTTATTTATTTTTAGCTGATTGGTTGAAATTGACCGGATTTATTACCATGTTCATAATTTTGTAAGCGTAGTCTTTGTACTAAGAATTTTGTTTTTTTAATTAATTATCTCATTTAATTCTAGTTTTGCTTTGCGTATTTTGTTCAATGTTTCCTGATCTTGGTGGGACGCGTAGGCTTCTTCTAGTGATTTGATGGTTTTTTCTAATTCCTGAATATTTTTGTTTTCTTTTTTCTTTTTATGTGATGAGAAAGAAATTATTTTACCTCTCATCACAGCTTTCCCTGCTTCCCATAGAACAGAAGCTGATGTTCTGGGAGTGTCATTATAGTCTAAATATGAAGTCCACTCTTTTTAAAAATATTTAATAAAGTCTTCATCTTTAAGTAGTGATGTATTAAATCTCCAGTTTTTACTTGGTGTAGTATTATTCTTGTGCATTAGTGTTAAAGATACAGGACCATGATCGCTGACAGCTATAGGGTGAATCTCAGTGTCTGAAATGTCGCTCAGCAGTGAGCTGCTGACCACAAAATAATCTAGACGAGAGTAGGAGTGATGGACATGTGAGAAAAAAGTATATTCCTTACTGGTGGGGTGAAGGGAGCGCCATGCATTGCAAAGACCAAAGTCGCTAATATACTGTTTGATTATATTTGTGGACTGCCAATTACGCTGAGTTCCTGCTGTATTGAGCCTATCCATTTCTTCATTTAGTCCAAGGTTGAGGTCGCCTCCAAGAACAAGTGTGCCATCTAAGTGTTCAGAGAGTGCACTGAAAAAACCGTGAAAGAATGAGGGATCATCAACATTTGGACCATATACACTTGCAATACATAGCTTTTTATCAAGTATAGATAGTTTAATGATTAAGAATCTGCCCTCTGGATCTATGACTGTATCGAGTACTGTGAAATTAATATTTTTATGTATTAAAATTGCTACTCCCCTTTGTCTAGAATTATAACAAGCTGAGAACACATTAGGAAACTCAGGTGTTTTAAGTTCATTCGAACCTCTAATGCTGGGCTTACACTGTGCAATTTTTGGCCCCATTTTGAGCCGATTTTTGAGTCGTGCGACCGTTTTGGCGATCGGCCCGATTTTGGCCTTCATCGTGCGTCGTGTATCGTGTAGTATACGTGGGGTAATGAGAAGCGATTAACACCTCACGACCAGCTCCCGATCATCAATCGCTTGGTCGTGAGGATTTCAAACCAGTTTGAAATCCTCGCGACCGTCGTGAGGGTGTCACTGCAGTTTCTCACACTGCGCATGCGCAAACACAAATGTCAGCGAAAAAGACGGCACAGCACGGCACTGCAGCGTGTGATCTGGACACAAGCGATGGAGGCACAACTTGTAGAACTTTGGAAAGCTCATCCGAGCCTTTTCGATGTGGCCTCACAAAATTATCACAACCACAACAACCGTGAAAATAGTTGGATTTACATTGCTGCTCAATCACAGCTGCCTGATCAATGTTTTTCATTAGCAATTTAGCAAAGTTGATGGTGGTGGTGTGCGTGTCTGTGTGAGTGAAAGACAGAGAGGGAGAGCGAGCGACAGAATTTCTGTTATAACCTTCATTTTATGTACGCACAGTGTGAGCACTCAGGTCGCATCAGAGCATTGGGCCGTATAGTGTGAGACCCTGCATCGTGACCTATGAACTTCTAACCCCTGCGAGTCAACCGTACAGTTTGAGCAGGAGCTGAATCGCGCGACTGAAAAAATCGCACAGTGTCTGCCCAGCATAAGAGGTCTGTGGGTCTCTTGTAAAAGGACAACATCTGCCTGTAGTTTTTTGAGTTGGTTAAATATTTTTAACCTCTTGTCTCTGGAGCCAGCTCCATTTATATTCCATGTAATGAACCTCAGTGTACCCATAGATGTTTGTGTATAACTAGGGATGTATGCTGTGTATGCCTTAGACAGGTGGAGAGAATACATCACTTGTTCATAAATAAAGAGAAGGAGAGAGAGAAAAAATGTGTGGTGAGATGCTCCCTGAGTCTGACTATGTGTGTGCATACTTACTAATATGAGTAGGCTTGGCTTAAGTGTGTGTATCCTATACGATTGTGTGCGTTGTCTGACTGATGTAAATGTGCTGCCGTTGAGCGCATGACTGTGCGTGATTGTGCGGTGCGTATGTGTCGAAATAAAGGATGTTGTTTGTGGATGAGTGTGGAAGCAGGTGATTGAAGCAGTGAAAGAAATAAAGAAAGGAACCAAGGACAAGGGTGAGCAGCATAAAAACAAGAGGGGGAAAAAGAGAAAAAAAAAAACGAGAAGAATAAAAACCCAGAAACATTCCAATTAAATCACTGACGGAGAATGGCGGTGTTAATTCTGCTATGAAATGTATTGTATTGTATTGTATCTTTATTTATTTCAGACATAATAAAACAAACAACCAAAAAACAAAAAAAACAATATATACTCGTCTACATGTACTTTCGTTTACGGATACGAATATATGTGTAGATATACACACACACACGTATTTGTACAGACAAGCAAAAAAGAAATATAATAAAATAAAACACATTCGTCTAACATGAAATAACAATTGTTTGGTCTGAAAAGGAGTAGGAAGAAGTATACACATACTTATTAACTCCTACCCCTGCTCAACATCTTATTAATCCCACATATTTACCTAATTCTCCTCATCACATATTCCACACAATACACAAGAAACTTATATCAACAAGGCTGGCACGATATTTATAATTTCAATACGAGTTGACATATTTATACATACAATGGGTGATTGTTTTTTTCAATATCATATCCTTCCAAAAGTAATTTTCGAAGTGTCTTTATGAACTTGCCAATTCCTGAGCATTGCTGTAATTCTGCAGTAAAGCTATTCCACAGTTTTACTCCATAAATAGTTACACAAAAAGTTTTAACATTTGACCGTGCTTTAAGGATCTTCAGATTTAACTTACCCCTTAGTTCATAGTCTCCTTCTCTGTCATAGAACATCCTCTGTATATTTCCTGGTAACATATTATATCTAGCTTTATACATAATTTTTGCCGTTTTGTATTTTATAAGATCCATAAACTTCAATATTTTTAATTTCAAAAACATGGTGTTAGTATGGTCTCTAACACCATGAGTAGTATGGAAATCACACTTAAGATGCGATTTGATACCGATAAGTTAAACAGATGTTAATGCAAGTTAGTGTGAGTGGATAGTGAAAGGGTGTAGCTGATTCTTATCTGGTATGAAGTTAATACAGCCACGGAGTGATGTTGGGGTTGCGGTGGAGCTGTCCGTCCACGTACAGCCGGTCCACAGCGATGACAGCGCGGGAGCCCATCTGGATGAAGCCGCGTCGGATTGGGAAGAGGACCCTGCGTCGTTCCAAGATCTCTTTGGGGAACTGGTCGTTCACGCTTAAGTCCGTTCCTTATAATTCCCTGCCGCGGCTTTTCACATGTTCCTTTTGTTTGAAGTGGCCGAATTTGGCCACAATAGGACGTGGTCTCCTGGTCGCAGCCCGCATGGGGCCGAAGCGATGTGCCCTATCAAAGACGATGTTCTTCACCGTGTCCTCTGGCAGCTTCAGGTGGGTTTTGATGAAGCTTTTTACTGTAGTCTCCGCGTCCTCTCCAGCGGCTTCTGGAATACCAGAAAATACCAGATTATCACGCATGCTATGAGCTTGTAGATCAATAACTGTTTCTTTTATTTTTTTATTTTCTCTATTTAGCTGAGTAACATTGTCTGTGAGAGATTTCACCGACTCCCTTAGCGTGGCATTTTCAGCAGCGAGCGTTTCCACCTGCTGCTGGCTGAACTCCAGGGATTCTCGCAAGGATTTAAATTTCCGGTGAAGAATCTCCACCAAGGACAGCCTTGCATCGAAACTGGACAATCGTTTGTCAATTGACTCCAGTATGTCGACAATATCTTTGCCAGCTGGCGATGTTGAGCCGGGGGAATCTGCCGGGCGTTGTCTTTTCGACGACGGCGTCTCAGATTTGGCCGGGGAAGCTGCACTCTGGGCCTTCTTCATCACGAGATCCTGGAAGCACTGGTCAGTGTAATCTTGGAGAGCCTCTAAACTCTCCCCGTTGTTCTCCAGGGTGTTGGAGATGATTAAGCAAATGTTGTTAGTTATAAGACAATTGATAAGTGTATTTGGTAATACTGAAGCTTAAATGAATTTGTTCAAATCTAAACTACCATTTGCTTTAATTTTCCACCAAAATCTCCGGCGTCTGACGTCAGTTACAACATGAGTCGCTTACCTTGTCCGTCACTTCCGTCACTTACCAGTCCTTACGCTAACCTTCCCTCAGTCATTCAGTCATTTCCATTCTATGAACAAATTATGTATAGCTAAAAGAAAACTTAAAATGCTAACATCAACTTTAGCACTTAAAAGTTAACACTGAAAATGTTTATGGCTACATTAGCTAGCAATTTCAGGTAGACTGGAATAAGCTAAATAAAACATGTACGTTACAAGCAGCTACCATATGAGTATGCTGCACACACCTAGATAAATATTTGATGTGCTTAAACAGGGGCGATTCTAGGATCAGACCTTTAGGGGTGCTGAGCACCCAGAGAGCTGCCCAGCCAGGCAAGATAAACGTGTCACGATGAGACTTCTTCCCTGTCTCTGTCAGTCCCTGCATCCTTAAATGTCTCCAGTTGTCCCGAGTTCTCTATGACTGTCTCCTTGGTGCATTTAAACCCCTGTTCCTCTCTGTCCTCATCGTCTGTTGTATTCATCTCCATTATCAGTCATCATAATTTTACCATCTCTGTACAAGTCTGCAAATTTCTTTATTAAATCATAAGATTCTTAAATTCATCACGTCTCTCTGTGCCTGGGTCCTCATCTCAAAACATGAAATCACTGTTTTGTACATTTTAACAGAATTTAATCCCCACATTTGTGAAAGAAAAGCAAAACATTTTTTTCAAGTCTGTAACAAAACCATCAAATCAGATAATGGTTATTTAAATGCTGCAAACAAAGAATGGATTTGAATAGAAAAAAAATACATATCCTAACCTTAATTACTGGGGGAAAATGATGAATGATGATCATAGTGAGTAAGAAATAAACTCAGTGCACTTTTTGGACAGAAATTCACTTTTAATTTGTATGTATAATACAATACAGATATATAAAAATACACTCCAAAAATAGAGTCCTTGAAATATCGATAAAAAAATTATAAAAATGGAGGCAGCTTTGCCTATGTTACAATGTATACTATGTATGAAAAGATCTTTACTGCAGATACTACTATGGCTCTGCAGAGTTTTTTCTTTTATTTTAACCTATGTTGCCTCACCTTGGCAAATCACTTTTGGTGGTCAACTCTCTCAAGCAGTTTAACAGTTTCTGCTGTTCCCTGTCTGTTTTCTTACCTGTTTCTTCCTGACCTTGTACTTTCTCCTGCCCTTTCTCTCTCCCTCTTTGGACTGACAATCATACACAAATAGATTGTATTCAATTAGATGAAAAACTTACATTAATATGAAAAAAAATATTATTAAGATCACTAATAAAAAAAGTCCTCTCTCAGTGTACTTTCAACCAAAAGGCAAATAACCAAACCACATGAACATCTAATAAAATATCCACTGATACACTGATCCAACATCATCCTTTATTGATGGATCATTTGCTCTTACACTTTTACCTGAATGTGGCTCCTTTTTTTGAAAAAACTTCCTCATATCTATTATGAACCTGGCTGTCTCTCTGCACACACACACACACACACACACACACACACACACACACACACACACACACACACACACAAGGGTTATGAGGTTAATGGGCATCCAGTCAGTTAGCTAGTTAGTACCTTGGATTCAATATCGGCACATGCACGTATGACAAAATAACAGCTTCTCTCATTCCATTTTAAACAGGACAACAACAGTAGGCTACGGACGATTTTAAGTTTTAGATTTTAAATAGGCTATATAAATTTCAATGGGAGCAACAGGACGGTCAAATGTTGCTGATTTTACTACAGAGCAGGACGGATTGTAGGGTAGCAAACATAGTCGGGAAACACTTTTTTAACACTGCAGATTACCTGGGTGTAATGTTTTTCAGCTAAAAAGAAACATGGTCTGACTCCTACCTAACAATATAAAGAGTAACTGAAGGTTAAATGCAGCTAATATGTCCTGTTTTAAGCCAGGCACCGCCGCTCCGCTGCGTCTCAGCCACCATCGCTCTAGCAGCAACGGAGCTAGAGCCAGAGTAGGGGAGAGGCGAGCTGGAACAAACCATTTTGGGGGAGTGTGGGGGGTGGGGTGGGGGAATTCTATACTTTTGTTGTTAAAATGTTACGTCTTAATCAAGTACTGTATGCTTTTTATACTTTTAGTAGTGTGTCACACAGACAGCAAATATTGTCAATGTCATGATCCTGGGCCATGTTGGCCCAGCATTCTTAGTTTCATGTATTTTTGTATTTTGTTCCTTATTTGACTTCCCCTTCTGACTTTTACCCCCTGTGTGCCCCTCTGTGTATCTGTGAGCCCTCGTTTCCCCTTGTGTTTTATTCCATGTTTTCCCCAGCCCGTTATGTCTGTGCTCTCCCCGTGCTCCCTCTCTCCTCCTGTCTGCGCCACTGTGTACTTCCTGTTTTACTTTGACAGTCTCCCGTCAGTATGCGTCATGTTGTGTTGCTCCTGCCCTGTCTAGTTACGATTATCTGTGTCAGCTGTGTTCCCCGTGTGCTCCCACCTCCCTCGTTAAATCTGTGTATTTATGTCCGCGTCTCCCTCTCTCAGTGTCGCATTCTCCCTCATTCATGGCCGTGTGTTTCTCTGTGTGCTAGTGTATGGCTTCCTAGTGTAGTTTCTTTTCAGTTTGTTTCGCCGTTTGCCTCCAGCAATAAAGCTCTGTTTTGAGTTCATTCCTGCCTCTGTAAGCTTGCGTTTGGGTCCACTTCCTGCCTGCCACACAGTCGAATCATGACAGTCAAAAAAAGTAAGAAAGCTGAAGCACCCCCAAAAATGGGCTAAAATCAACCCTGTGCCTAAATAATCTATAGTACTTTGATTAATATGGACATTAGCTATTTTGTTGCTACAGTAAGCTGGTCTAGCATATTACCTACAGCTAAAAAAACCCCATTTGATATCTTACATCAACACATATAGTTTAACTTAATAATACTGATAACATTCACTGTGCTAAAGCTAATTGCCTGATAAACACTTTGCTGTGCTTCAACACCTAGAGATAGCTAATAATAGCTTGCTACATACAGCTACACTCACTTCATCTACATATAATTATATATGTAGCAAACTGCAATCGGCATCATCTAGCTGGATAACTACAGTGATAATTACCTCCCAGGGTTGGCTAGATTCAACAGCTAATAAATATTTACTGCTATAATGTCTAGCTAGATATAGCTTGAACAGTAATTGGATATACTTTTGTAGCTTTTGTGCTAGGTTAAACATATAGCTAGTCTTCTATAACTAGCTACATACAATCAAACTGCAATAATGTACTCATTAACAATGATCCCTGAGCAAATACTGCTGCTCAGACTGCTCAGTGTGGACTATGTTCGCTGCCTGTGTGGCCTCCTCCTCTTTGGTTGTGTATCCGGTTGTTCAGTGATGACGCGACGAATCCTACTTCCGGGCCTAAAGTAGTCTGCGTTTAATATGACTTTTGTGTTGTTAACATGTTTAATGTTATGTATTTTCTTCTATTTGATCTCAAAAAGCTCCTAAAACAGTCAGTGATCACTGTTGACCTCCCTCGGCTTTTATTACCGCTAATCATTTATTTAAGCTCAGTTTTTAAAACCTTAGGATGTAGCTACAGCCCATCCCATGCAGCAGTATATGAATGACTAACCTCGTATTGTGGATGGATTATCTCAGTTGTTCTCCTGGCTGAAGTTTGGTTCTTTTACAGCATCCTGCCATGCGATTACATTTGTTCCTGACCACCGAGAACACTCACGTTAACTTTTATCGAGTGAAAAAAAAGTTAGCTTGTTTATATTATGCTAACATAGCTGTGTCGCTAGCGGTCACGTAGCACATCATTATATACCAGCTAGCCCAACTTCAGTAACCCTACAAACGTCACTGCTGTTTAGTTTTCTGTCTTCATTTATGTTGGAAGTGATAACCAGTGTTGGGTAAGTTACTTTAAAATAGTAACTTAGTTGCATTACTAGTTACTTCTCTCAAAAGTAACTCAGTTACTTCAAGTTACTCGTTACTTTCAAAGTAACTAGTTACTAGGGAAAGTAACTTTGGTTTTACTCAGAATTCTCTTGTTAATGTGTTGCTTCCATTACTTTGCCAGTCTTCTAGCTTGCTTACTTGCCACAAGTGCACTGTGCCACCTACCAATAGAAAGGAAAAGATAATGTGCATATTTCCACGAGAGAAATCCCACGCCTGGACCGTCATTGACTGCTGCCATGATTCTAGCCTACGTCACAGAGTCATGTGCGCCTTTTACATCCAACACAACAACTGCAGTCGTGGTGCTTTCGATTTTACTCAGAACTCAGAAATTCTGCCTTCTGAATAGGAAGATGTAGGCAACACCAGACTGCAGATGAGCTGCATACAGGGCTGGACTGGGACAGAAAATTGGCCCGGGCATTTTGACTAGAGACTGGCCCACCATTATAGGAAAAATCATAAAGCCTTTGAATGAAAACAAACGCTGTTGTGACAGTGATGTACACTGTTTTGATGGTATATATGCATCAATCTATCAATCGTTTGTTGTAAGATTCAGATAATTATTTTTTTAAAAGCGAGACATTTTAAATGAGAATAAGAAAGAAAAGTATTTCTTTGTGCCCCCCATTCCCTGTTAATGCCCTACATGCCCCCCTGGCAACACTTTGCTAGATCCGCACCTGCACAGTTACCAGCTGTCAGCTACTTAGAAAAGGATCCCGGTGTTATTAGTCTCTCAGAAACAGTTCATAACTTCCCTTCAACTCATTCATGTCACCTAAAAGGTAAACCTGTTTCTCCATCACCTGTTCAACTCTGATGATCCAGTAAGGACATCTCCTGGTTTCATCTTCATGTTTCCCTCTCACCAGATAACCAAACCATATCATGACCAGCAGCTTTTTTGCAGCTGTGGCTCCAGCAAACATCAGCTGATACTAGAAATTAATATTAAATAAATTCTAACAACAGCTGATCAAGCTTAAACGTGCTGCTGTTGTTTACCGCGACATCCGCTGGTTTCCTCTTTCGGCGCAAAGTGAGCGATAAACAAACAAGAGAGACGATCAGCTGATCATTGATCAGTTTTCATGACTGAAGTAGAAACGGGAGAGGGAGGGGGGAGAATGAAAGAAGAAAAGGCAGCTGTGCAGCAAAGACACAGAATAACTCCAGCTTTGTGCCTTTTTCATTGTAGCTGAATTACGGCACAAACTGTTCCTTTTCACCTCAATAAAATGGGCTCAAAATGTGGTCATAAATATTTTGTACTTGTAAAAAAGATTTGTATGTGTAAAAAAAATTTGTATGTGTAAAAAGGTCCTTGAAGGGTGATACAGTTTGAAGCTGGAGGATCGCTATATAAATATCCGATAGCAGCTCAGTCCCCTAACTTTCAGTAGCTGTTGAAAGGAAAAAGTTGTGGTATATCAGTGGTTAGAAATACCATTATTACTTTAGGATTAGTTTAACACAACGTCAGGGCTGACCCGGGACCATTGCTGTGAGTCACAGTGCGCAGCATAAAAGTCCTTTCACATCGGACGCAGGATGTGCTGCTAATGCTAACTGCTAACTAAAAGCAAAGGATCCAGAATTTGTTACGCTGGCTGCTGGGCTCTGTGGGTTTTTGCAGCAGCTCTACCTGTACTAGATGCACCTGCTCCTTGTCTTTTCTATCTCTGACTTTATGTCCTCTACAAGAGTTTGTTTTTTTGCTGGTTCTTCAAATGTTCAATAAAAACATGTATGCTAATTCATAACGAAGAAAGCTTTGTAATGAAGACTGTCATTTCCAAAACACTGCCCGCCCCCACCCCGCGGTCCGCAGCGCTGTTGAAAAGGCTGTGGAAGTCCCTGTATTAAACACGTAGACCTGTGACACAAAAATCACCAAACTCGGACGACCACAGACTGTTTTCCTTCGTGGTGATGAATGAAAACGATGGGTTGGCATGTAAAAGGGCATTTATTCCCTTCAAAGACCTGCAGTTCAAAAAAAGCGCCCCTCGACAGCCAAACCCATCTGTACTCTGATTGGATTGTTACATTTGTGATTGACATGACATTGACCAATCAGATGAAAGGAAGAAAAATAAGGTCAAAATCCGTACTTGTAACTTGCAGGGGTTTTTTTTCTAAGTCCACACACAAATCTTTTTTACGCACACACAAATCTTTTTTACACATACAATTTTTTTTACGCACACACAAATTCTTCTTACACATACAAATCTTTTTTACGCACACACAAATCTTTTTTACGCATACAAATCTTTTTTACGCACACACAAATCTTTTTTACGCACACACAAATCTTTTTTACACATACAAATCTTTTTTACGCACACACAAATTCTTTTTACACATACAAATCTTTTTTACGCACACACAAATCTTTTTTACGCACACACAAATCTTTTTTACACATACAAATCTTTTTTACGCACACACAAATTCTTTTTACACATACAAATCTTTTTTACGCACACACAAATCTTTTTTACACATACAAATCTTTTTTACACATACAAATCTTTTTTACAAGTACAAAATATTTATGACCACATTTTGAGCCCATACTATAAGAAACACGTAATATTTTCTCTGAATACCAGACGGGACGGTTGGCAACTCTAATAACTTATGAACAAAATAAAGTTCAACATCATTAACTTCATAGCACCACCCAGCTGTATAGAAACTCCGTCATGCTAGCTAGCACGCAGTACGGAAAAAGTCAGAATAACGAAAATAAACTCCACCTAAACTTGGTTTATATCTGACCCAGATAGACTGCAGATCATAACTTCTTACCTGAAGTTCAGTTCACACTTGGACCGGTGGCCGCCTCGGGTCTCTTTTCCTTCTGCGTCCCCTTTCCTTCATCCACCTGCTGGCCTCCACCACTTGCTAATGTTACTGAATCTGTGGAAGCTCCGCGATAGCCACCACACGAAGTAACGACCCTATCTAAATCCCAGTAACGACTAACGCGTTCCTGATTTTGGCATAATAACTAGTTACCGTGCTCGTTACCACAATAATAACGTAGTTACTGTAACGCGTTACTTAATAACGCGTTAGTCCCAACACTGGTGATAACAGAGCTGTACGTTTTAATTTGTTTCCAAAACCCCGCAGTCAGCACATGCTATATTGTATTTAGATAGAAGCTAGCGAGCTAACTTCCTGCTAACTTCTAACTCGGTTAAATGTCATAAATTCCGTTTTCATGGATGCCTGGATGTTAAACTCAATTGTTACACCTGGTAGAGCAGAACACTGATCATTTTATTAAAGATGAAAGACTTTAGACAGTTTTTCAACTCTCAGTAATGCCATAGTGATCGTTTGATATATGGACCTGCAGCGGAGTTTAGGTCCAGACACGGCTAGTGACGTCAGACTGAACAATCGGATAGCCATGAGACCAGTTTTCCCGTGCTTCACTCATGTACGTTAGTTTGAAGAGGAAAAAGAACTCCACGGGACTCCGATGTGAAAAGATGTAACAAAAAAATAATTCCACAGTTTGCTGGTCATCTTACAGGAGCAGTCAGGTTTAGGGATGGGTATTGATAAGATTTTAACGATTCCGATTCCATTTTCGATTCTGTTTAACGATTCGATTCCTTATCGATTCTCTTATCAATTCTTTTTTTTTTAAAAGGAGAACACTAAAGTCGATTAGCTTAGAACTGTGTTTTATATCTTCTCTTTGAACAAGATAGAAATTTAGGAGTAACATGGCCTTACAAACCCAACAGTGAGATCTTAAGAGATCCAGCCTACGGCTCTTCAATGGGGTGTCACAGGGTCCCCAGGAAAAAAAATGTATATGTAAAATAATAAAATAAATATTCTTCTGTAGCAATAACAAAGTATAACATAAATTATTCTGTAGCAATTACACAAGAATATCCAGTAATGTCCCTGCCTACAATTAAACACATTCACTTACCAAAGTGAAATCGGGGGCATCTGCTGTGGCAAATGGGTGCAAGCCTTTGACCACAAGCTTAGACACTGCTGGGTGACATTCGTCTATCCTGGCCTGAAAGGAGACGCTACCGGTAGACTGCAGCGAGAACTGCCAGCATCTGAGCCAGCCAGACTCTGTCTCTCTCATCATGGTTATCTAAATGCAACGCACAGTAATAGTAGGTTTTGTAATAAGGTAAATCGCGCTAACATAATATGCAATGCTAATTGATTAGTTACCTGCAGTATTAACGGGAGAGGACGTTGAAACGCTACCGCTGCTGCTGGGTTGAGCTTCGCTAGTCCGGAGCGGATCAAAAACACGACATACGTTGAAAGCAATCGCGTGTTTTTTGAGCAAATGCTTTTGCATATTCGTAGTGTTTCCTCCCTTTGATGAAATCTCTACTTTGCAAGTATTGCACGTTGCCCTGTTGTCATCCTTTCTCATAAAGTGTAACCAAACTTTTGAGCGTTTGTGCCGCTCAGGCGCTGTGTTTCCTACTGGGTAAAAGACGCTACTCAACGTGATGACGTCATTCGGGGCGACTGGAATCGATAAGGGAATCGTTTTTAAAAGTGGCAAACGATTCCAAGGAATTGAAACAGTGGGAACCGGTTCTCAACAAGAACCGGTTTTCGATACCCATCCCTAGTCAGGTTTAACTTATCCTCAACAAAAAAACCCCTACTACGCTAGGAAAACCGTGTGGCTCTGTTCTCCCCGGCTGCCACGTATTGCTTATGCCGTATTAACTCCTTTTCTCTCTCTCCCCGCTCCCGCACCGCATGCGCTCATTTGCATACATCCATGATGCCCGGATTTAACTATAAACAAAAGCCTTTAAGACACGTGTATTCATGGTACTACGTAACCAAGCCAACACAGCAATAAAATAATTTAAGTTCCACCATAAACATGCATTTACTTCTTAAATTATTAATTGCACAAACAAGTTTAACAACAGCGAAATATAAATACTAAAATATATGAACTATATTAACTTGGCTCCCACAGGTTGGGTTATTTACTCAGACTCTTCTTAGCTTTAAATGTGAATCATCTCTGTTAGAGTTTGCTTCGGAATCATTCTCATGATGCTTTGAGGCTCTTTTATCGCTTTGCTGCTTCACTGGCCTTCATTCATTGTGAGAATTTGATGAACTCCAGAGTCCTAAATAAACCTTGAAGGTTTGAAAAGCAAACCTTAAGAGAATGAGAGCTTCATCTGCGTTTGTGTCCAACGCAGCAGAAATTGTTTGCATTATAAGGAGTGTGCCCTCTTTGACTCCACCATGTGGATGGTGACACAGGCAGCTGTAGCTGCTAGCTACATGGTCCAGAGACCCTGAACTGGACCTCTTGTTTGTGCTGTTGGAGGCTTTTGGAGTATTTTTAATGACATTATGTGACCAATAATACGGCTGCTGTGTGCTTAAGTGTTGTAACAAGCATAAGTTAATGAGCTCTTGGGCTTTGTTGCCTGCCTCCCGTCCAGTGTGCAGCATGCAGGAGCAGTAGGTGGTGTTTCTCTGGTGTCTGACGTGGGTTTTATGGCACAGCTCCTCTGCATCGTGTTTCTATCCTGCAGAGCTAATGATGACACTGAGTGATTGTTTGGAAACTCCCGCCTCAGCCTGACTTCAGAGTCTAAAAACAGCTCAATGTTATGACACAAATAGACTTGAGTCTTCAAACTGGAGATACACGCCCAAAGAAAACACTGATAACATCCCTGCTGAAGAGTTTCCACTTGATGAGACGAGTCAGGGTGAATTCCCCGATCTGCATGGAGCTCCTGCACAGCCCATTAGCTGCTACCTGAACCCTCTGAGGGAAACATGAGGCTCCATGAAGGCCATAAATCTGGATCCACCCTCATTTCAACAGGCTCTGGATTACAGTTTTTTCTGAATGCTTAAACCCTAACTGTGATTCCTGTAGCACAATCTCTAAAACTATTCAGACTTATAGCAAAACCACTCACTGAGTTTGCAAAACTAAAAGCACAAAAACTGCTTTGCACTCAGTTTGCAATTTTGTAACACACACTTTGCAAAACTGTAGGCACAATTCACTGCACAACACTCAATTACCAAATTTCCAACACACTCCTAGCAAAAGTATACACATGTATGGCTATCATTAACACTAATTTGCCAACTGTCTGGCACACTTTCACATGTGAAAACTTTTTTAGATAATTAGTTCACTTTGCAATCAGCCTAAGCACTATAATACAGGTAAGCTGTGTGTGCGGAGTACAATGGAGGGAGCAGAAAGAGTGAGAAGTAGAGGAGGCCGAGGAAGAGGACGTGGAGGTGAAGAAGTAGGATGAAGAGGACGACAAGGACAAGCAGGAGCAAGAGGAAAACGAGGAGGGGGGAGAGGAAGATGAGGAGGGGGGAGAGGAAGGGTAGGAAGAGTAAGAAATAGAATTGCTGATGACATCAGAGCTACAATAGTGGACCATGTAATCAACCGTGGAATGACCCTGAGGGTAGCTGGCCAACGGGTCCAGCCTAACTCGAGCCGCTACACTGTAGCAAGTACCATAAGGACATCTTGAAATGAGAATCGGTTAGTACAGTCACTTCGCACAAAGATTTGTAGCACTGCCATATGCCAATGAGAAACACACCAATACCATTGATGTAAAGTTACTGAAATTGTTACTTTACAGAATTGCTAGGTGACCAGATGCTGGGGGCAGAGGAAGCATGTTCACTGCAGACCAAGTAACCCATATAGTCATTATGGCGATTGCAAATAATCCTATACTTGGAAATAAACACTTGTGTTTGTTTTGATGTGTTTGAATAAACACCAGTACTTGAAGTTTGGATCCCTCTATGCTTATGGATCTATGACAGAAGTATGAGCTCAAACTGACATAGCCTACCTTGTACACAGAGACAGCAAAAGCCAGATGTGTTTTGTATTCATACCATCAGTGTGCAGTTGGCGCATTGTGTGCTTAGTAGATGATGGCTTGTGTGTACTGTTTGATACGGAAACACCATTTTTACGAAGGTGTGAAGAGTTAACCTAGCTGTGTTCGCGTTTGCAAGAGAACTACAATGTTTTGATTATTGGGTGACAGGTTTTCTTATTTGTGTGAAGAGTTTTGCAAAATTAGCCAATAGTTACAAAAAATGTGCTTAAGCAATCAGAAAAAACTGTAATACAAGTTCAGTGTGAGCAAACTCAGACTGAAGGTGGTAACAGCAGAGAGGGTTCAAAATTAAGACAAGAGCAGTGAAATGGTGACACTTCAGAGTCATTTAAAGCAGCTTGTTTCAGAAAGAGGAGGCCCAGTGTGGAATAAAGAAGGATCATTATGAACTGTGAATCATGCAAAAATAAAAAAATTACCCCTCACATGCATCAGGTATTTATTGTTTAAAGGCTATTACTATTGTTGTAGTTTTTCTGAACTAATTCAAGTCCTGATGGTTATATGGAAACTCAGTTATTCCAAAATAGTTTTAAAAAGGGATGTAATTAATTAATTAATTTTTAGAGTAGAGACTACTCCACACTGAAAGGAGCCACTTAAGGTGGTTTGGATATCAAAGCAGGATGCTTCTTCGTTATTTCTCAGTAAGATTCTAAAAGCTGGCCAGTCGGAATAATTATAATGAACTTTTTTATAACTTTTCCCTTTTAATTGTGATGACCCCATAGGAATGCTTGCTGATAGGAGGTCATCTCATTGTTTTCTTTTTATATTGTAGGGTCTTTATCTTACAATATAAAGCACCTTGAGGCAACTGTTTTTGTGATTTGGCGCTATATTAAAAAAACTAAAAGGAATTGAAATAATTGAAAAAATTATCCTGTTTAATTCACTCCTGTATTTCTGTCACATTTAGCTGAATATAGCAGTTCCTGGCTCACCTGCACAAAGTGAACACAGGTAACATTAAACTGCACTAAATAAATGAAGTGGAATGGGAGGTCTGGTGCTTGTGGTGATATTTTCAAGGAACTCTGATCTGAGTGCTTCACAGATAAACATTAACAACTGTCCTCTGTGTTTGGTCAGTGAGGTCAGACAGAGTAGATGCAGAGGTCTTTTTAGAAACGCTGAAATGTTCCCATGATATTCATGCTTGTAAGGACTGAGTCCTTCAGGGTCTGGAATACTTTAGAGCCTTAACCCCTTTTGGCTCAGAGCCAGAGCTGGAACATGGAGCAGGAACACAGAGCGCAGTGATCATGATGAATGATGATCCACGGATCAATCAGTGGCTCTGATACCAGGAAAGGGATTTATACGCTCCTCTGGCAGCGACAGAGAGGCGAAGGATTAGGATGTATCCCGAAATTACACATTCCATTATTTCAGTGCTTAGATAACCTCCTTCACAGAACTGTCCGCTGGATCCTTTCTGCAGAGAAGAGCTCATGGCCTGGATAAGCTCTGCGTTGCGTTTAAGGTTGTTTTCATCTGTTTGGATGTTCACAGTGACCCAGCACTGTGATTTATCCAGGAACCCTTCCAAGGCACTCAGATTTACACCTACAGCCAATTTAACCCTTCTTAATGTCTTCCACCTCTCTGCGCTGTGGTGTAAAGACTGTTTCAAGCTCTGGGATTCTTTTGACTTCAGACTTTTTACAAAAGTTAAAATGCTTTAAATGCAAATAAACTACAAACTGGGTCAGGGTGCAGCTAAAATAGCTTTGATGTTCTCGTCGGTGCTTCTTCCTGTTTTTTATTGGCTGTTTTCACCTCGAAGCAGTTTGTGCCTCTTATAGTTTTTTCATAAGAGGCGTTGCTGTGTCTCGGCTCCCCTTTTACGACCATGAGGAGAGCTGTTCGTCTACCTTTAGCACTAAAAGACAAAGATGTGATGACATGACAACCTGGAGGATGAATCGACTTACAAAACCACAGAGCGCCTCAGAGATGTTAAATATTTCTGTTGCATAAAATTTCACATGACAAACATCAATTAATCACCATTTAAGAGCTGTTTCTGTGTCATTAGTTCAAATTAAAATATTTTGCACAAGTCCTGTTTTACTGTGGAAGCTCAGCTATGTTGATAACATGAAACTGGGATGGGACTTTTTTCTATTTAAACATTTAAAACATTTACTTAAGGGTCTAATCTTCAGGGCTTCGTTGTTTCCTTCTATATTTAAGGTATTTATTATCACTGTAAATGTTCCATTTAAGCTTTCTAAAATTCTTAAAAAACAAAAAAAACAAAACAAAAAACAATCAAAGACCAGTTGAGTGAGGTGATTTTATTGGTATTTTGGCTCCAAATAAACGAACAAAGCTAAAATCAATTAATTTTTATGCCTCATTTATGCGTTTTTTAGGTGCTTTTATACTGTTATTTATGTTGACCTTTTTCAATCATTTGAATATTTGAATTTTAAGTAGATTTTTTCCCATACAGTTGCAAATTGTATATATGTGTAATCTTACTGTGTCTTGTCTGAACACAGTCAATAAAGATGAGGACTTCCAGTTAGAATCTATGTAGTTTACTTATTTGGCACTAATTGACTTCCATACAGATATTTAAACTTATGTACACACATGAGGTTGTTTAGTTTTGAAGAGTGGTGTTTGAAGACAGCAAGTCAAAATATGTGTTGGAGTTAATTCTTTTTTAAAATTTTAATTTATTTAATTGTCCTGGCATAAAATGGGCCTCTGGGCTTACCTAATGCATTGTAATGGTATTTTTTTCATTGTGGAGTTGCTTTAAACTAAAATAAGCATTTATTTGTTTGAACATCTCTCGTGTTTACGTTCAACTAACAGGCCACAAATGTGGTAAGATTTTAACTTTAGCTGAAGGACTACAAACACAGATTTGTGGTTTGTAATCCTATTTGACCACAGCGGCCGGACCCACAGGGCCGTGGCGGTCGTCCAAATCCAGCCCAGCTCACTGGGAGCTGTGGGAATTTGGAAGGAGTTTCCCAGCGAAATGCGTCAGGCCGTGGGCCGGAGAGGGCACACCCTTCTGCAGCGACGGTTGCATCACGGCTGCAATATCAAACAAGACGCTGCCTGCATTCCGCTGCAGGCGTGGGCGGTGGCCCACTGCATGACACATCCAAAATATCTACTCCGACTCATTCCAGCTCCGGAAATAACACGGTGCACGCCACATGGGGCTCCACAGGCCACAAACCAAACAAAGCTTTTACATTTTTACATTTCTTACGCATTGTTTCAGCCCGGAGGAAAGAAAGAGCACTGTATATTTAAAGCTGGAGCATTAAAAATAGATGTGTGGCCTTCAGCTGAAGTCCTATTTTCTCCACAAAAACACCAAAATACTGCGTCAGTCGCAAAGGAAACCCTGCAGCTCCAGAGGCCCACACAGGAAAGTGTTGTGATGTTCACCTCTGTATCCCCATCAAATACACCACCCCCACCACAGAGCTCTGACAGCAGCCTGCAGTGGCTGATGGGATACCTGCTGGCTGCAGGAGTTCTGTGAGAGACAAGCGACCGCAAGGTAATGGGCATTCCTGCAAGCTGAGCACAGAGCGAGGCTTTGAAGAGGCTCAAACCACAACAGACTAGACCTGCGGGCCTAATCCAATCATGGTGGTAAAATCTTCCAAATCTCCCAGCACATAACAGAAAAACACCTCCTGAACAGCTCAGCCTGATTATCCAGCTCGGAAACTCACCAAGCAGGAGGCCAAAATGCAAATTAAGTTAAATATGATGAGGTTTTTCGTTATGGAGTCATCTGGTCAACTGGTCCACACTTAACTATTAAAGACAGCGGGGAAAAATGAGAAGGGGTGTAATTGGACAACTGTGGTGCTGCCAAACATGTCAGAATGCCTGTTAAAGTGCCAGATTGCTGCGTTTTGATCCGGATTCATGTGCCTAAACCTTCCCTGGTTGTCTCAGAGGCTGGCCAAGGTGTTTTCCGACCTGCCGGCCTGAATCTTATTCATCCAACAGAATCCGTCCTTTTACTTTCTGTTTGTCTGATCCCTCACAGGCCTGCTGCTGATACTGCAGCAGGTGTCTAATACAAATCCCGAATAAAGAGCATTTTTACTTTTTGGTTTGTAACTTAGTGGGACTTTCATATGACAGAGGGTCAGGGGTCACATCCTCTTACAAGTTTCAGTGAATCTAGCTGTGCAGGTAAAAAGAGAAAATCATAGGTATAACTTACAAATCTGAAAATAAATACAGTGAAGAGTAGGGATGGGTATCGAAACCCGGTTCTTGTTGAGAACCGGTTCCCACTGTTTCAATTCCTTGGAATTGTTTGCCATTTTTGCAAATGATTCCCTATCGATTCCAGTCACCCTGAATGACGTCACCACGTTGTGGAGCGTCATTTACCTGGCAGGAAACATGGCAGCTCAAACGCTCAAAAGTTTGGTTATACTTTACGAGAACAGATGACAACAGGGTAACTTGCAGTGCATCTTGCACCCATTTGCCACAGCAGATGCCCCCGATTTTCGGTAAGTGAATGTGTTTAATTGTAGGCAGGGACATTACTGGATATTCTTGTGTAATTGCTACAGTGTCTTGTGAAGTTTTTGCATAATAAAGCCATGATAGTGCACAGATGTGCAGCCTGAAAATTGTGCCCAGTGTTTTCTACATTGATTTTATTTCTAATGAAAACCCTGCAAAGGACATCAAAGCTGACTGATGTAGGTGTACAGGGAATGAGCAGCACTGGGAGGAGGTCAGGGTGCATGGTTGGGTCAATAAAACCCTACAGTTTTTTTCTGTTGCTTCCCTCCTGGTTCAAACTGACAGTCAGCATTGTTTAATTTACCTTTAACTGCCTCATTAGTATGATAATAATAACTCCTGATCCAAACCCCAAAAGACTGGCGTTGGAGAAAAGATTGTGGTAGGTGAATGGGTCAGCAAAAACTTGGATTAAGATTTTAAACTGCTGGTTCCTGGTTCGAATTTACCTTTAATGTGACATTCAAACTTACAAAATCATTATTGTAAAATTCCAAATGGAATCCCTCAAGACATCGTTTCTGAGCGAGGGCCCCAGTTCACATCCCAAGTGTGGAGGGAGTTCTGCTCCGAACTCCGGGGCCAGGTGAGTCTGTCCTCAGGTTTTCACTCCCAGACCACTGGACAAGTGGAGAGCACCAACCAAGACCTGGAAGCAGCTGACTCCTCGAAACAGACTATGTGGAGTGACCAGCTGGTCTGGGTGGAGTACGCCCACAACTCCAGCACCTCGACAGCCACCGGAGTTTCACCGTTCAAGGTTTCCCTGAGCTACCAACCCCCACGTCTCTCTATTATGGAAGGTGAGTTGGTGGTGCCGTCCGTCCAGCATCACATGAGGCGCTGTCAGCAAGCTTGGTGAGCCACTAGATCGGCGGTCCTAGGGACTGCAGACCAGAACAAACGGTTGGCCGATCGTCGGCCGTAGTCAATGAACTGTATATATTCTTCATATTATTCACTGTAAATAAATTCACTGTTTTTTTTTCTTGGAAGAGTCGAGCATTTGGGTCCGTTTTCCCCACCAATTCATGACAGAAACAATCAAAGGAGATTGGGGTGTAGGTATGGGTCAACAAAACTCTGACTGCTGACTCTTTTCTGGTTAAAATGTAAAAAGCACAATGTTTTAAAATGAATTTCAACCATTTTATTGTAACCTGGATCTTTCCCTAAAGGTGTTTGCAGCTGAACTGGACAAGTATTTTAAAAATAACAAAAAAAAAAGTGTCACCATCAATTGTCATCTGGAGCTCTAGCTATTTTTTCTAAAAAAATCTCATTTACTTCTGGAATGAAAACACATAAAACTCAAAAAATAAGCATTTTGTTCCTGCTGTCAGAATGAACTGACTGCCATCATCAGTCATTCATTGTGAGTGTGATTATAACGGGGGCGAGAAAAAAGTCACACCCTCGATGACTGTGAAATATTACATAAAGTAAATATTACAGAAGAGAATGTGTTGGAGAGCACGAGCACACTGAAGGGTAAACTGGTAAAGTCTGACGACATCCTGATCTTTTTTATGAGCTTGTGTACTCTGGAGCTTTGTGTTCCTCTTTTATCTTTGGCTTTTTTAGTGGGTGTATTTTCTGTAAAGTCTCAGGGCGTCACCGCTGCTTTCATTCACCCTGTTGATCAAACACAAGCACAAAGAGCCAAATGAAAAGAAAGAAAGAAAGAAAGCCACCTTCTGCTTTGTCATTTGCCCTCCCAATTTGTTTTGAGGCCGCTAAGGCATGTCTTTGGTTTGCCTCAGTGAAGCTGTTAACACATAGCAGATTTTTACATGCTGCCATTAAAAGCCACACTCTTTAAAAAGGCCCGTTTTTATTTTTAGCATGTCTCAGCTGAAAAAGAAAAAAAGTGGATTTGGACAGCCTGAAACCTTTAAAGGACTGCCAGAGGTCCTCTTTTATAGCCGAGGAGCCAAATCCTGCACTGAGCAGGACAATATCCAATTTCTTTCATGCCAGTTTAGTATTGGACCTTGCAACGATGCCCACCCACCTTCCCCAGTTTTACCCCCAACCTACAAACTCTACAGCCCTACATGGCGAGACAATGTAATTAGGAGAAAAATGCTCGCTAAAACTTAAAGCAGACGGGAAATTTTTTCATCAGCTGGCGGCGCTTCGAGCTTAGACCCAGATCCACCAGCCAACCAACCACTAAACAAAAATTCCCCAATCCTCCACCCAGGACCATCATCAGACACCCAGACCCAATCCAGTGCCGTGAAAGCAGCGTCAGTCTAACATGTGGTCAATGAGAATGTATGTTTGACCACAGAATGTGTGCACCGACATATTTCTGCCTTTAACATCTGACACCAGAAGATAAACAGCTGACAGCCATCGAATAAACTTCCCACATAAATGTGTCCCCAGTGGGCCATTCGCAGTGTCTTTGTCATCGGTTTTAAAATGTGTCAAAAAGATTTTCTCTGGAGTTTTACGATTCTCATAAGGGCTGAAAATGCTAATATCTAAAATATATACAGCATACATACGCACTGACCTGAAACTGAAATACACTTTTGATTTTCAAGGTTTGATCATCCAACATGTCACTAGTTACAGAGTAGCTAGGGTTGTATTTTGTTTTGTTCACATCCTAATATTTGAAAAGAAAAAAAGTTTTCAAAAGATTATCATACATACACAGTGGTTACAGTAGTGATGAACAATTTATACAAAAAGCAAAAAACAAACAAACAAACAAAACAAAGAGGACCCAGAGTGGATCTCTGAGGAACTGCAAACCTCAGCTTAACTAATGAATAGTATCATACATTTTTTCTGTTAGAAGATTTTCTATTTTCCTAAATGGAGATAAATGTAAGGAAAATAACAGCAAAATAAAACAGATGGACCTTAAAATCCACCAGTTCATTGATAACCCATGTAGGGTTAAGTATGGGGTAGGGTTTTATTTGGTTAGGAGGTTCATCAAGTTTGAAGCTGTCTGACATTTCTCAAACTATCTAATGTGTTCTGGTGCCCACAGAGATTAAAAATATTTTAATATGTATTTTTTATTTGTATCAGTAATGAGTTCTACAGAGTGTTACGGATTTAACCATTTAAGGTTTAACCACGGGTCTAACTTTAACTCTTTGGAGAAAAAAAAAGAAAATTTATTTGTGTTTGTCAGTTTCGATGACGCAGTTTGCTGTCTGCTCGTTGCCAAAACTTACAACAACTACCAAAATCAAAAAGTTAATATTCTGATTGCTTAGGTTAATATACCAACACATCACTGCTAAGGAGCACACATTCTACACCATATTTCGGCTGATATATGCAGTAGTGCAAAAAACTAAAAGGTCAGAAAACAAAATATTCTCAGGGGATTAAATTATTAAATTTGACCAAAAATGTTGCCAGAGACCATTAAGTTGTGTTATGGAAGTAGCACAGGGCAGTGTAGACTATCCCCTCCCTAAGGTTTTGCTTTATCATCCTCTATGACTTTAATGGTTCCATAACTTAAGAAAATGAGAATCTGCCAAATGTGCTTTATTCAATAAGACACTAAACTCATCAGAGATTATTACCAAGCGCAGAGATCAGGGGAGATATAGCATCAGTGTCTCATAGACTTCCACGCAGTCAGACTTTGTTTTACAACCAGTGGAGTTGTGCCCTGCTGAACATTAGAGAGAAAGCAAAACTCTTCAGCAATGGCCTCACTTTCCAGATGCAGAAGGTATTTTCATTTTTTATATAAACATTCTTCATTTTGAATGAGTCTCAAAGGTAATTCAGAAGTGTTTCTGTAGTTTAACACATGAGCTGGAATGACAGCATAAATATCCATAATCACCAATTTTCAGGACACTTCCAGAATAATGATAAATGATGCCCTAATAACACAATAACCTAATAACTTTGATTCATGGAGCAATCAGATCAGATCTGGCTAATATTAGCGAACACTAGTGTGTCTGTTAATATGGTGGAAGACTGTCTCACACAGAAAAATGCTGTCTTTATTGTTGGGGCTTTCTCTACTTTCTCTGTCTTTAACCTTTAACTGGTAAAGCGGCTTCAGGCAACTGTTGCTGTGATTTGGTGCTATATAAATAAAAGTGAACTGACCAAATTCAGAGGATGATTTCACAATGTATTCCAAACTTATCTAATAACCAATAACCAAGCTAATTAGCTTGTCTAATATAAACATACACAAAGTACATTTTTTCTGCTTTGTAACCAGACACATACACACTTGTGCGGCACAGCGTCCAAGCGCTGCATGCACTTATGGGTTAATCTCTAAAATAACTCATAAAAGCAGCTGTCAAATAAATGTAATATTGTAAAAAGTACAGTACTGTCTCTGTGCTGCAGGAAAGGATTAAGCTACAATAAATGGCACCCACCCAGCTTTGACTTTTGAAATTGCCTGTGAAAACACTATTTCAGAGGACAAATGTAATATTTATAGCAGTGTTCCTGTTTAAAAGTAAAAATTAAAATACGACACCACACTAAATCCCACGGTGTCCGGAGACAATAGGCCATTTATTGATGAGAAAACCATAAACAAGGAGTCTGTCTGTAATAATACTTTGGGCCTGGATCGCAGCAGAGAACACTTTGAGTGACTCATGGAAATAGCCTGGGAATGGATGGGAAAAATAACACACAACAAAGGGAGTAATTCACAATAGAAAATGGAGGAAAAATGCTGAGAAAACGCACAACAGATGGAGGCTGTGATCAATGCTGAAGCTGTATGGGATCAGAACGATGCCACCTTGGAATGAAACCGAAAAAAATATTGAAACCGAAAAGAAATATTGTAACTGAAATAAATGTACTGAAAAATCTTGTATTGAAACTGAAAAAAAAATTGATAGTGAAAAACAATTAATTGAAACTGTAATTTTTTTGTTTTCGCTTACAATTTTTTTTTCTGTTTCAATCCATTTTTCAGTTTCACTCTGCTGGCACTGTTTTGGCGTCCGGGGGCGTGCTGGGGGGCGGGGATTCCAACCCGCATGTATTTGCATATATTATAATGCTGACCAATGACTGGAGAACACACTGACGACGCGGCTGCGGTCACGACAAACTTGCATGTGTCTGTTCGGGAATGGCAGATGCTGAGAGGTCCAGCGTTTACATTACCGACTATTTCAAAGTGACAGCCTGAGGTGTTCTTCAGTAAATTGGACTACCGGACAGGAGGACCTGAGGCCCCACCGCATTATTTTTGGTAAGTTAAATGTGTTTGTAAACTAATCTGTAATTTAGGTCCTTAGCTAGCTACCTAGCTAAGATGAGCACTCGGCTGTCGGGGAAACTTGTTTTGTAAAGTTCGTTTAGCTAACCCGTGGCAGGTGAATGAATTTACCCTGACTAAAGAAATCAAGTGAAATGCACCGGGCTGCTCAGTGACTAACCACGGTTACTGTACTTTTATTATGAGTATTATACTGTAAGAGCAACAGGCTGGACTCTGCTTCTGTTCCTGTGCAGAGCTGATTATTAAATATGTGCAAACAGCAGCATGTTTTCTGTCGCTTTCCACATGTGGAAGGACATTAACGCCAACTTTTAAAAATCTGGCACTTCAGTAACCCCTCATCAGTCAATAGCTACGGATTAAATAGCAAAGCCCGATACTTATGTACTGAAACCAACTACTTCCGCTTGGCAGCTTAAGTTAAATGTTAAATTTTTCCTCTGATTATTTTTTTTAGCATTTTTATTTTACTGAGTTTGTTACAAATATTCAGGTTAAAAAACTGTCTGAATTATTTTTAATGAGTTATGTTCACAAAGTCACATGTGCATGCTGTACAGCTTGCATCCTTTAGGACAAATAATTTGAAGCATTAATATTTCTTGTTCAATACCACTGCTGATCAGAGATGGGCAGTAACGCGTTACTTGTAACGTTACTGTAATCTGATTACTTTTTTCAAGTAACTAGTAAAGCAAGGGATTACTATTGCAAAAACGGTAATTAGATTACCGTTACTTTCCCGTAGGAACGCTGCGTTACTGCGTTACTAAAACCGTGATTTTTTTTGCGAGAATGTCTCATGACAGTGACGTAAGCGAGTGCGACATTCGTGGCAACAGCTGTGTGCAGATCAACAATGGATAATATATCGAGTGCTGCAGAGAGTATGAGCGTGCAGCGTTTAAAGCGTGGAAGTACTGACCTTACTTTAAGTTTGATTCCATAAAAAGTGACAAAAACATTAGTGTCCGTTGTGTGTGGGAAGAAAACTTCTTTTTACAGCGAAAAAACCCCCCCTAAACAAGCACCGAGTGCGCAACGACGTAATGGGAAATTCACAGAGAAACTCGCGGATTCTTCAACTGACCGCTGCCGCACACCTGCACCAGGATAAACCTCCGCCTACGCCACTATTTACGTCACTCACAGGTGAAAATAGAGCAACAGGACCGCTAGTCTTTGACTTTATTTTCTGCTGTGTTTTACTTGCATCTATTTGAAAGACTGAGTGTAAACACAAAAAATATTTTATTTTATGTGCTGGAATGTGCAGAAAATAGGTTTAAATGTTAAACTAATTTATTCAAGTCAGAGAATGGTGCATATAATTTTATTTTTGCTTGATGCATAAAGTTAAAAGATTAAAACTGATAAAACAAGTTAAAAAAAAAGATACTTTTCCATTTGATTACATTTTGTACGATGAATTGTGCAGAAAAAGTAGAACTGGGCTGAAAAATCTATCGCTTTATCACCTCTTCAGGTTGTAAATCGTGTTTTTAAAAAGTAACTAAGTAACTAAATAATTAATTACCTTTGAAAATAAGTAATCAGTAAAGTAACGGGATTACTTTTTTGGGGAAGTAATCAGTAATTAGTTACTGATTACTTTTTTCAAGTAACTTGACCAACACTGCTGCTGATAACACCTCCGTATGTTGTGACCAGGATGCAGCAGCAGACTGAACCTTGACTGAAACCTGCCCCATCATCTCATCTTTGCAGATGTCCATTTATAAAGCATCAACAACTCAAAGGTAAACATGATATTAGAAAATGTGTTAGTATATAATGCCTTTAAAAAAATAAAAATAAATAAACAGCTCATATGTCAGCTGTCGGCAGAACTGTAGGACTGAACAACTTCAGATCCCGAGTGTGTGAGGACAGAGAAGGATCTGCTCTATTTCAGATTTGAGAGATAAACTTTATATTTCAGTTTGTGATGATTCTGTTCTGTTTGTGATTACAGGAGCCGTCCTCAGATTCAGACCTAGGCACCACCCAGTGACAGCAGACAGATCATCTTATATCTTCAATCTTTGTAGTAACTCCAAAATGAACTGAAGAAAAGGTTAAAGTACCGCATGTGTTGTCAGTGAAAGCTGCAGCTGTTTTATTGATAAATTTAAAGACAAAAAGTCAAAAGGATTAATCACCCCTGTAACTGTGTCACTATACATCAGCATTAACAGTACCTCAGTTTTGTGTTTCAGAAAACTGCTGATCTCAGACCTGCACAACTTCTGTTTTAAACACTGAATGTACTCAGCTACATGAAGAGCACATGATGTTTTCTCTGACACAATTAAATAAAACCTGATTAAAGTCAAAGGTCGTCACTTGTATTTTGAACTAAAAACTTGTGATCTGGAATTCTTTCACTGTTTTTTGACAATAGTGTGTTATTTATCATAAAGTAATTCAGAGTCATTCATACCAGAGTAACCGGAGAGCACAACATACAGGGAGTGCAGAATTATTAGGCAAGTTGTATTTTTGAGGAATAATTTTATTATTGAACAACAACCATGTTCTCAATGAACCCAAAAAACTCAGTAATATCAAAGCTGAATGTTTTTGGAAGTAGTTTTTAGTTTGTTTTTAGTTTTAGCTATTTTAGGGGGATATCTGTGTGTGCAGGTGACTATTACTGTGCATAATTATTAGGCAACTTAACAAAAAACAAATATATACCCATTTCAATTATTTATTTTTACCAGTGACACCAATATAGCATCTCCACATTCACAAATATACATTTCTGACATTCAAAAATCATTCAAAAGCTCATCTTTGCAGCAATCTCGAATAGAAAACTATTCCGCGCGTATATAAAACAGGTCAGCTGCTCCAAACCGTAGTAAAGGGACCTCTGGCTAATACGTCGGGTTCGTGTCGGGCTCGTAGCTGAAAACTAGCTTTACTTTGTTGTCTGGGTCAACTTTGCTAGTGTCTTTGTAAGACACCAGTCATCTGTTCAAAGCACCACAGGTGATTTCTTTTGCTTTCATGTGACCATTCACATCTCCATAAAGCACCACAAACCTTAAATATGTTTCCTACCATGAATCTACTTCTCCTGCAGCTTTGCAGCTATTTTAGTATTCACAAATATATGTTTGGAAGTTTTTTGTTTTTTTTACCAGCTTTGATTGTATTATTTTCCAGTTCTGAAACCTCCATTGTTTCAGAACTGTGTTTTGTGGTGACCCTCACCTGCTGGTGATGACAGATCAGCCAGAGTAGTTCAACAAACAGGGTTTGTGGCCCCAAATCCTCTTTCCCCTCATACTGATCAATAATAACTGATTAATAATAATATTGAGGTATAATTCATAATTAATTTAAAATCTCCCTCCCCCCCAACAGTTGTTAAGAATGACGGAAACGATCCATAGAGACCAAACAGTTTGTGTATCAAGCTGTAAACATGTTTATTTCTGCTGTAAAGTTTTAACATGGGAGTCTATGGGGGCTGACTCACTGCTGGAGCCTCTGCTGGACCTCAGGGGAACTGAGGAAGTTTTATTCGGTCGACTGAACTCTGGAACTGGTAGCTGTCAGTGGTTTTAATTTATGTAACTGGATGTCGGTTTAATAGTGATTCCTAAATTGAATATGGGCGCAGTGTGCAAATATTTCTGCACATTTTACGGTGAACTGTGATTTCACTGGAATAATTTGAAACCGCTGTGAATTTTTTTTAAACCCCCGGGTGTTGAAGCTGCTGGGCTGTTTGAACCATCAGTGCCCTCCAGCCTTTGCCTAATGACTTCCAACCTCAGTGTTTGGCTTCTCTAGTGTCTGGGGGACATATGGAGAATCACTGAACAAGCTTCCTTCCTCTTCTTTCCTCCATGAGACGTCCTTCAGTGCTTTCACCGACCATCCGCAAGACATTTTAAAACAATTTACAACCACAGAGTCACAACAACAAAGTACATAACTGCACTCACATATCTATAACAGTGCACACATTATGGTATTACCATTAGGACCAGAGTGGCCCTGACACAACCTTCACCACACTTCCTGCAAACAGTGCTAACCCACGTGAAGAAAACCAGCAAACACTACAGGTCCATAAAGATGTAAAAGCAGGATGGAATGAACAGCTCCTCCAAATAAGGCTGAGATAACCGACACCGAATCTGAAGAAGAATCCACTCTCTCTTCTGCAAACGTGGAGAATATTCTGGAATATTCTGCTCAAAATCCAATTAGGAAGAAATGGGAGGAGTTTTCTTGCCGCCCTCCCCGATAGAACAAATCGCAGAGCTCAGAATAAATCTCCGAGATTGCACTAATTCACTGTCCTGGAACTTCAGGGAAAATAAAATTTTCTCATCCACAGCGTTTGACGTTTAGTAAAGACCCTGGATTCATGATTCATGATTTACTGTGTATAACTGAGGAGACATAACATGCAAACAGCTTGACTCCGTTGGTGGGAACCCAGTCCTGTGTTAGGCATTTTACTGCATGTATGGGCAGTGCACTATTTGCTTCAAACAGGTATGGGAAACCCCCATTATTCAACAACACTAGTCAGATGCTCTACATCCCCTTTCTTTAACTTATGGCTGTATAAACAACTAACATCATCTTCAGCATAATGCATTAACAATAGATTCTTATCCATAACATTCTACCATTATATTCACTTCAAACCTGGAACTGTTTCACTGGTAAGAACATACTCAACATTTCACCTTTTCACCTTTTCAACATCAAGTTACATGTAGTTTACAAGAATAGCAAAAACAAACCAAGAAAAAAAAATATAGGCTTGTCTTAACAACAGTATTGCTTTTGGGTCTGGGAACTAACAGATGTTTACACACAGGTAGGATAGTGCATGTCTACCTTGACATCAGCCTCTCAGCTTAATCTCATGGCACATTGCGGAGATTGATTAGGCTGAGGAAGACATCTGGTGTCTCTCTCTTTGACCTTTTCATCAACTGCTTTACACTATAAACAGCATGTTTAGCCATTGGGGGGAGGGGGGGGGGGTATGAAAAGGGGAATAAAAAAAAAAAAGCTTGGACACTGCTAGCACGGGGCGCCCACACAGATGCAAAGCAGGAGATGAAGCATAGCTGAATAAGTTTCCAAACCAACTTCATTCTAAGCCAAAGACTAGAAAATATGAAAATATGGTGACGCATATCTTCCCTTTGGCTTTACCTGCACAAGTGCCAAGGTAGGTCTCCCCTGCAGAATTGGTTTTCCGTTCGTCGGGAGCAGCGTTGGGCTCTTCAAATCACGGACAAACAGTATCCCACATTCTTGATTTTTAGTTCACAAACACTTGTTGAAATGACTAACTACTCCTGACATTTTGGAGATGTTAGCTCTTTATACAGTAAAGTTACAGTGGGATACAAATAATATCAGGCTAATCCTGCCACGATTTGTTCCCCCTGTCTAAATCCCGGACAAACAGTATCCCACAGTTGTTTATGTTTTTGGACCCATTTTGCACAGAGAGGGTTAGGGAACATTTTTCTTGTAAATATAAAGGGGGGCCTAGCAAAAAAAGTTTGGGAACCACTGAGCTAGTCCATTGGCCTGTGGGTATTCTGGGCTACTTGTCACATGAACCAAGTCCTAGGCCAGAGCAAAGTCTGTGAAGGGTTGGCTAGTGAACTGGGTGGCATTGTCTGATATTACTTTGTGCGGGTAGCCATGGACTGAAAAGTGTCTTTTGAGCTTTGTAATGATGGTGTTAAGTCACGAAGCAAGTGTACCTCAAACCAACCTGAGTAGGAATCAACTACAACCAGGTGATGTTGGCCATTCCATCATTCCACTGGATATGCAGTTGTTTCCTGCTCTATATCTTCAATTATTGTGGGCCAGAACATGCTACCACGGGCCCTGCATTTAGTAGATCCTGTGCCTGGGTGCCCTCTGTGGAGGATAGCAATATAATCCTTTTGTAAAGACTGGGATCACTGTCTTCAGGCCTTTCATGACAATGCCATCTTTAATTGGTGAGTTCATCTCGATACGGGTAGTATTGACGAATCTCTGTGGACAGCTGAGTTTGTCTGTAAGGCCAGCCCTTCATGATGACAGAGCTTACAGGGAGTGCAGAATTATTAGGCAAGTTGTATGTTTGAGGAGTAATTTTATTATTGAACAACAACCATGTTCTCAATGAACCCAAAAAACTCAGTAATATCAAAGCTGAATGTTTTTGGAAGTAGTTTTTAGTTTGTTTTTAGTTTTAGCTATTTTAGGGGGATATCTGTGTGTGCAGGTGACTATTATTAGGCAACTTAACAAAAAACAAATATATACCCATTTCAATTATTTACTTTTACCAGTGACACCAATATAACATCTCCACATTCACAAATATACATTTCTGACATTCAAAAACAAAACAAAAACCAATCAGCGACCAATATAGCCACCTTTCTTTGCAAGGACACTCAAAAGCCTGCCATCCATGGATTCTGTCAGTGTTTTGATCTGTTCACCATCAACATTGCGTGCAGCAGCAACCACAGCCTCCCAGACACTGTTCAGAGAGGTGTACTGTTTTCCCTCCTTGTAAATCTCACATTTGATGATGGACCACAGGTTCTCAATGGGGTTCAGATCAGGTGAACAAGGAGGCCATGTCATTAGTTTTTCTTCTTTTATACCCTTTCTTGCCAGCCACGCTGTGGAGTACTTGGACGCGTGTGATGGAGCATTGTCCTGCATGAAAATCATGTTTTTCTTGAAGGATGCAGACTTCTTCCTGTACCACTGCTTGAAGAGGGTGTCTTCCAGAAACTGGCAGTAGGACTGGGAGTTGAGCTTGACTCCATCCTCAACCCGAAAAGGCCCCACAAGCTCATCTTTGATGATACCAGCCCAAACCAGTACTCCACCTCCACCTTGCTGGCGTCTGAGTCGGACTGGAGCTCTCTGCCCTTTACCAATCCAGCCACGGGCCCATCCATCTGGTCCATCAAGACTCACTCTCATTTCATCAGTCGATAAAACCTTAGAAAAATCAGTCTTGAGATATTTCTTGGCCCAGTCTTGACGTTTCAGCTTGTTGTGTGTGTCTTGTTCAGTGGTGGTCGTCTTTCCGCCTTTCTTACCTTGGCCATGTCTCTGAGTATTGCACACCTTGTGCTTTTGGGCACTCCAGTGATGTTGCAGCTCTGAAATATGGCCAAACTGGTGGCAAGTGGCATCTTGGCAGCTGCACGCTTGACTTTTCTCAGTTCATGGGCAGTTATTTTGCGTCTTGGTTTTTCCACACACTTCTTGCGACCCTGTTGACTATTTTGAATGAAATGCTTGATTGGTCGATGATCACGCTTCAGAAGCTTTGCAATTTTGAGACTGCTGCATCCCTCTGCAGGATATCTCACTATTTTTGACTTTTCTGAGCCTGTCAAGTCCTTCTTTTGACCCGTTTTGCCAAAGGAAACGTTGCCTAATAATTATGCACACCTGATATAGGGTGTTGATGTCATTAGACCACACCCCTTCTCATTACAGAGTTGCACATCACCTAATATGCTTAATTGGTAGTAGGCTTTCGAGCCTATACAGCTTGGAGTAAGACAACATGCATGAAGAGGATGATGTGGACAAAATACTCATTTGCCTAATAATTCTGCACTCCCTGTAGTTTCTGTAGATCTGGATCAGAGGCAGTTTGTTCCCTCAGTTCGGTCAGCCTAGAGAAAGAGATATATTGGACTGACATGATCTCGTAGTCTGCCCTTTCATTACTGTGCCGCTCTGCCCAAGTTGTGGGACTATGGGACAAAATGTCAGCATGTCAGCATCTGTGAGCCTTCTTTGTATACTATCTGGAAGTTGCACTTTTGCAGTCTCAGCATCATGCGCTGCAATCTGGCTGGAGCTGCGTGTATACATTTGTTTAGGATTGTGACTAATGGCTGATGATCAATTTTGATGAATTCGGAACATGTGAAGACAACACCAAGAAGCTCTTCCTTGATCTGCGCATAGCGCATCTCAGTCTGTGCCAGAGTACGAGAGGAGTAGGCGATTGGGACACCTTCCTGAAGGCATGCAGCTCCAAGTCCCATCACTTGCATGTGATGGGTTTCTGGACGTCACAGTACGGACTTGGAGCTGAGAGTGGATGGACTGGTTAGGCTGGTTTTTTTTGGTTTTTTTTAAAGCAAATGCATCTTGAAGCTGCTTTAGCCAGTGCCACTGTATGTATTTTCATGTTAGCTCACAAAGTGGGATTGAGGGCTCACTGAAATTGGGAATGAACTTTCCCAAATAATTAATCATCCATAAGAAGCGTTGGGGGGCTGTGACGTTTTCTGGTGTGGGTATCTCATTAATTGCTTTGGTCTTAGCGGAATCGCGCTTTAAGCCCTTTCTTGTGAATAAATGTCCAACATAACAGACTTCTTTGAGGTGGAATTTGCACTTTAGGGGGTTAAGTCTCAGTTTGACTTCCCTCACACGGTCAAGTACCTTTCTGAGATTATGTTCATGCTCTTTCATATCTCTTCCACCAATGATTATGTCATCGATGATAACAGCATAGGGGTATCCTGCAAAGACCTGCTCCATTGCACGCTGGAACACCTCGCTGGCTGAGTTGATTTCATATGCCATTCTGCCAAATGGAGAGCTGAAAGTTGTGTGCATGGATAACATGTGGTCAAGTGTTATCTGCCAAAAGGAGCATTTCACATCCAGGACAGAAAAGACTGTGGAGTTAGGCATTTGTGCAGCTACCTCCTCCATGGTACATATAGGTTGTTGCGGGCATTTCAGAGCTTTATTTAGATCACTTGGATCTATGCAGAAGTTTTCTTGTGGGTTGCCACCATAGATAACTGTCATGGTTCGGCTGTGTGGCAGGCAGGAGAAGGACCCAAACGCAAACTCACGGAGACGAAATGTAAACTCAAAAACACAGCTTTAATGCTGGCATAAAGTGAAACACAAAAAACAGTACTAAACTTAAACTGGGGAGACTAAAGCACGAGGAGCCACAGGGAAAAATCACACAGCTATGAGGGAGACTACGACACTGACAAAGAGAAACACAGAGCTTAAATACACAGAGGGATAACGAGGGAATGAGACACAGAAGGAGAGCACAGCTGGGAGTAATCAGGCTGGACGAGACAGAGACGCAAAACTAGAAACACTCACATGAGGCATGGACCTTCAAAGTAAAACAGGAAGTATCACACAGAGACACGAACTAGACACAGTGGAGACAGCAACTAAGAAACAGAGACAAACCATAAGGCAGAGGTCTAAGAACCAAAATACACAGAGGGAAATACTCAGCTTTGAACACAAGAGACTAGACTAGAGGGAGTAACAAAAGACCAACCATGAGAACATAATGCACAATGCAGGGTGACAAAACAAGAAACTCAAACATGCAAAGACACACAATAAACAGAACAGAGGGGGCACAGAGAGACATGAAGGGCAGGGGAGACTTAACATGGGTTGAAACACAAGGGGGAACTAATAAGCAAATGAACATAGGAGGCCTAATGAGCTAAACATACTATAAACATCAAAATGAACTAGAACTCAAAACACTGGGTCCTAAGACCCAGGATCGTGACAGATAACACCCTTTCTGTTGGCCAGTGACAGGACCGATCACGCGGAGATTGATCATCTAGATTAATTCTGCTTTAACCTTGCATTACGCCCCCCTCGAGGGCAGGAGGAGGTAACACAGTGTAACACTAATGTGTCTCCAAACGCTAAGATCAAAATGTACCTCACCCAAATTTGATGCAAAAGGGCTCACGGCATTGGACTAGTAGGTTCGGCTGTGTACAGGAAAGGCAAACTGAATGAGACTCAAGGCAACTGTGAGTTTTGAAAATGCCAGCTTATGTATTTTTACTCATTCAGAAAAAAAAGAAAATTAATGACAAACATACAAAAACATTTCAAATGAAAGTATCCCTTTTTGGTACCAGTTTTTCCTCAATGAGAACCATGTGGTACAATCACAGTAATCACCGTCCGTAAGTCCAGGGGGATGTGTGTGAAGAAGGGGAATAGTAGGTTCAAAGTGGTGGTTTTTTTTTTGTTGCAGCTGGCCTACCACACTCTGCCATGCAGCACAGGAAAAAGTCAATTGGTCAACAGGATTGGCTCGCCATCGATTACAGGATCCGTTGCAATGCATTGAAAGGAAGAACATTAAGGAAAAAAACCTGACCTGTCAACGACAGTGTTATAGGACATTAAATTCCCATATAATCACAGTTCACAATTCGCTATCACCTAAGATGTACTATTTGTAACGTTACCCATGTTACAAATTGAAAATAAACAGTAAAACAGATAATAATCTGTGCATCAGTTTTAAATGCTTTTTTTTTTTTTCCAGTAAATAATATAAAGTTTTCCACAAAACACTAAACAATTTCCCAATAAATACCAGAACATTTTGCTTACAATGAACTCATGAAAAGTGCAGATAAGCGATTAACAATTAAAACACTTGGCTCACCTCAAAAAAAAGAATAGCGCAGGAGCGCGAGATGGCGCAGGAACAATGAAATGGCGCCGTCTCCAATTCCTGACCTTCCTCGACCAAACAATGTAAAAGAAACCAAACTAGTTACTCGTCTTAGCAGTACACATGCAATAAAACAATTTTTCATAAGCAGCGAGTACTCCCATATGGAAAAGAAATAATAAAAACTTATATGTGATTACTCATGAAAGTGGCCACTTTCATGAGTAAATCATATAAGGCTTACATGATTTACTCATGAAAGTGGCCACTTTCTCATTACTTTCATATATTGTTTTAGTAAGTATCCAAAACATACAAGTTTCATTATATAATTTTTCAAGGGATCTTATATGTGTTTTCACTCTTATATGCTTTTCATACAAGTTTCACACAAGACAGATACAAACTTTATAAGATTTATATATATCTTTTCCATATGGGCTAACTCTTATGTTTATATCACTTTTTTTTTTTAAATGTACCTCGTTTCAGTGAATCTCCATCTCCTTTTCCTCGCTAGCGTGCTCATGGGGGATTCACGAGAGAGGAGGAAAAGCCTGTGCTCTCTCAGATGGAGATGAAAGGCGGGGCACTGCACCACATTGCAGCAGCTCATTGGCTAAGAGCAACCCACGTTTACTTCAGAACAGTTAACTCTTTCACTGCTGAACCTATGGCTTATTCACTATAAACTTAGCATAAATGCTAAGATTAATATATATATTTTTAATGTTTTGGTACATATTATCCAAGCTATACTTCAATATGGGTTACAACAACTCCAGAAACTCAGTACAAGTGTTATATGCTGAGACAAGTTTAATAGCAGCTTTCTCACAAAAACAATTACACAAATTCATACAAAAAAATGTGGGCGAGAAAGGGACAGTTAGGTTGTTCCAAAAAAAAATCCCAACAAAACACAAAAAAAAAGACCAAACCAAAACTTAGCTGAGCTCTTACCCTAGAAAAACAAGAAGGGAAAAAAAGCCCTAATCCTTAACTCAAAACAAGCTCAAAAATTACAATGGGTGGCACCAACCCACTTACCTAATGTTTCTAACAGAATAGATTCTACGTGAGTAAGTGTATGAGGTCCCCAGACTCACCTAGTCCTCCTACCACAACCTTCAAACAAACAAAATGCACCAGTGGAGCTCTACATGTGTGCCAAACAATTCCAAGGAAGAGAGAGATACACCCAGCCACAGGTGAGTTTCCTTATTGGGGTGTGCACTCCTGGTTTGTCCAATCAAAGCCTCCTTTCTCTAATTGATCCCAAATTGACTGCAGTCTGTGTACCTGGCAAAGGGAGAGGGAAAGAAAACATGCGGCCTGCTGACTAGTAACACCTTGTCTTGCATTGGTACTGGTATTTTGCGGACAGAGAGAGGCGTTGAAAGGCTGCTCCAACGGAACTTATTGTTTTGGAGGAAAACACAAACACGGTGTACAGTCGAGTCTTAATAGCTTACTTACAACTGGGCTCGTCAGGCACTCTTTTTGGCTGCAGTGGTTATTATTATATTTACATGCTTCCAGCTCCCGTTTCTGCTCAATGACAACTCGTACCTTCCCACTCCCCTTTTTCTCCCTCCTCGCGCTCACAGACACATAACGGGTATGGCAGTCCATTCTCCCAGCAGCACGGACTACACTGCCCACATTCTTTAGGGCTATGCCTGTAGCATTCTGCCTATTAGCTTAGCACAACAACAACAAAAAGGCCTCTCTCTCACCCAGGAAACACACAGTCGCAGAGAGGGCAAGCGTCACCCTGTAACCATGGCAACCGTAACGCTGCCTCCTGGAACAACAGAACATCACAGCTGTCAAACAAAACCCAAACAGTCCTGACCCGCCACAATATGAAACAGGAAAATACTGCTGTGTATTCCATTTATTTCAACAAAGTAACTGTATTCTAAATACCACCTTTTTAAACGGTAACTGTAACGGAATACAGTTACTCATATTTTGTATTTTAAATACGTAACGGCGATACATGTATTCCGTTACTCCCCAACACTGTTCATGGAATAGGTGACCGGAAGCTTACACAGCAAATCCAGCATGTCCAAATTAACACTGTCAGATTTGATTTCAACACTATTAAAGTGTCTATATGGGTCCACACCAGAGAGTGTTAATTTAACTCTTTTTGGAGAGTTGGTACGTTAACTCTGATTTAGTGTTAAACACCAAATCTGTCTGGAGTTGATAATTTAACACTTGGTGTTAAGAGTTTATATATTAACTCTCAAAGTGTCACGGTCTGCAGAGACAGGCCGTGCGGTGGTGTGTGTAATGGACCCAGGTGCGTACACAAGTGAGCAGACGGGAGTGAGCTTAACAGAAGGCGAGCCTTTAATATGGCTGAAAACAAGGTGTACAAACACAGCAGGGATAGCGTGGCTAAACAGAAACCTAAACTGGGAACAAACTATGGTGAGGCTATGGCTTGGAAGACAACAGACCGGGCATGGAAACACGGAGGGTGGGAACACAGACGACGCGACACAGACTGTAAGAAACACAGAGACTAAATACACATGAGGGATGATCAGGGGAAGTGGCCACACATGGGAACACAGCTGACACACATGAACTTAACGACAGGACAGGAGGAGTGAGACTGAATACACTGACAGTGAATGCAGGCCTTCAAAGTAAAACAGACATGACACATGAACCGGGGAGGCGTAGTACAGGGGGAGGTGACAGACGCGACAGCATGAACTTGACAATACAAGACACACAGACATAAACACACGAAGAGCAAGGGAGGCTTGATACAAGGGTAACATATACAACTGGCTGGACTACCTAGTGAACCTAAACAAACAATAAATGATAATCATCAAAATAGGTTAAACACAAAACACTGGGTCGCATGACCCAGGACCATGACACAAAGAGTATTTTAGTTTAACTACGTAAGAGTTATCTTCTAATTCATTCTAAAAAGCGGGAATTTTACTGTTCTGAACTTCTAGAAATTTCTTTTGGAAATAAACATTTACTAAAAAGATGCAATGGTTTTTGAAAAACATTTATTCTGAACTGTGCACCACAATTTCAAAACATTTTCTGAAAGATGTAACAGTATACATGTTCTCACTTTCATTAGAATTTTGTTTATCAAAAGGTCTGACATGGTAAATGCAAATAACAGCATCTCATCACTTATTTCTTCAATACAATATGCATGTCCTTCATTCATCACTTTGTGGAACTTCAACGCACTTCTGCTCTCCCCCATATTCCATCTTCACAAGCATATCCTGTGCGGAGATTGAATAAAAATTAGTTGACACTAATTAATGGCACAAATAATCCAGTAAACAATTGCAGCACAGTAAAAAAAAAAAAAAAGAAATCCTCTTTGAGCCATTACTTGTGTAAAGTATTTTCCCAAAAGACAAAGACACAGGCAACAGGTAATACTGAACTAAATGTAAAACCTCAACCTTTTTCATTTTTACCTAAACCGTGTGCACAAAACTCTGGAGGGATCTATGCTAACGTAGAATCCAGTCAGGACGTCTGCTACTGCTGTTTGATCGTTTTTTTTATGGGCGATCGTTTTCAGGCTTCAAGTAGCACCATTATACCAACATTTCACATTCTAGACATTGTTTTAGGTGTATTTGACCAAAAGTTTGACTGAAAATTCACATGCAAGCTTTTTTTCAAGGCTGTGGTATTTGCCTGCAAACAATACCTTTCAGCTAGCTAAAACAGAATATTATGCTATCAGTGAGCAACATGGCTAATGCCTTTCACACAGCTTTGTCTCAACTCCAAAGAGCCACAGAAGTAAAAGCTCATAATAATAATTGAAACAATCTTTGAAAAAATGACTTACCAAGCATGGCAAAAACTCAAATATGTAGAGCAAAATGTTCTGAAACGGCTTCACTTCAGCTTCGATTGGAGCCGTGCTGGGGGATTTACTCTCGTCTGTGAATTTACTCTATTGGTGTCATAGCCCCTGTAGGAGTTCAGAGTTAAGAGGTCAAGAGTTAATGTTTCCATTGTAACACCTCCAGATTTGACAGAGAAACACTCATTTTTAACACTCGATTCTACTAGAAACAGTCGATCATATTTGTTGTCAAAGCTGAATTCAGGGCAAACTACGCTAAATTAGCGTTTTTAGCTAGCAGCTACAATAAGCATAAAAGTTACCTTACGGCTGTCATTTGTTAACATGACGCTTGTTCTTATACATGTAGTACATTTATTACCAACCTGAGAGTTTATCCGCTGGTCATTCGACATGACGAATGACTTCTGAAGTCTTAATTCAGCTCAAGACGCTGTAGATTCCCGTCAGTAACACTTTCGGTCCGCTAGTAAAACGTAGTTCTATTAATCTGCGCTTGAACCGGAACCGGATGTAAGTTCCAAAAAACTGAATTTTGGAACTGAAATTGAATTGTAGAACTGAAACTGAATGGTGAGAAGTGAAACTGAAATTATTCAAGAGCTGAATTTTTAAAGGATAAAATGCAGTTTCAAAGCAAATCAATTCATTTTCAAAATATAAAATTCAATTTCAATTTAGTGATGATCATTTTCAAACCATAAATTCAATTTCAAATTAGACTAATTCAAATTCAGTTTTCAAAAGCATTTATTCAAGTTACAATTCAGATTCAATCTGAGCAATTCAAATTCAAATTGAACTTATTCAAATTCAGTTTCTGATGGCACAGATTTCTGCCCATACTTCACCATGAGCTCCGTGTAATTGTTTTTCAGTTGGTTTTCATCAAAAAGTTTGTCACTTCCACATTCAGAACTTTCCAACATAAGATCGATAATGTTGTCTAATGTCTTTACTTTAAAACAGAGATGGGCAACTCCAGGCCTCGAGGGCTGGTGACCCGCAGGTTTTAGATATCATATCATATTATATTTAGATATGGGTCAACACACCTGAATCACATGATTAGTTCATTACCAGGCCTCTGGAGAACTTTAAGACATGTTGAGGAGGTCATTTAGCCATTCAAATGAGCTGTGTTGGTTCAAGGACACATCTAAAACCTGCAGGACACCAGGCCTTGAGGCCTGGAGTTGCCCACCCCTGCTTTAGAATGACAGCGTAGAATATAAAAGGACAGTGGTGCAAACACAGAAGAACTAAATGTCTAAGAGTGATTTTAATGCAGAAGCCTGGGTTTGAATCCTCTCTGGCTTTTTATTGCGTATGCTGCTCCTTCTCCCAGCTCTCCTCACTTCTCTTTACTGTCCTTTCCCAGTAAAGGCTAAAAAGCCCCCCTAAAATATATATTTATATAAAAAATTATCTTAATGCGAGTTAAGCAGATTCCAGAAAATAAAGATTTTAGTGGTTTACTGATGATCGTTGGAGTGGGCGAAGAGTTTACGTTTTAATGTATTTGTGATTGAATTTTCCAGTTAAACATTAAATATCCTTTAAGGAGGCTACTGATGTTTCCCAGCACTGACACACTCAGCTTCCAGCTATGAGCGAGTCTCCGATCTGCCTCGTGGAGGCTGCAGGCCAGCGATCGTCAATAATCGGGTTTGTTATCCGGCCGATCTCCTGGCTGACGGAGTGAGGAGGGAAAAAGGAGGACGGTGCATCAGTAAATCCTCACTAAGCTCCTTTCTTCGAGGCATCCACTTCTGGAGAAAATCTGACACAGAGCTTCCATTACGATGCTGGCAGATGGAGCTGCCAGCGAAGAAGGAAGTGAGACCAATTATTTCCTGAGTGGGATTCAAACTTTTCTCCACGGGGCTCAAAGCTCAGGGAAAACACCCACCTGAGCTGACCCACACCGCCTGCCATCCACCCATTGCAGGTAGACCCCCTGTGCATGTGTGTGTGTGTGTGTATGTGTGTGTGCGTGGTGGTGGGAGCGGGTGCTGGTGTCCATTTCTGCCCACTCATCTCCTCTCTGAGCACCGCAGGAAACCAGAACATCCTGCATCCCAAAGCCAGGTCTGCAGCGAATTACAGGTCTGATTCAGAGACAGCAACGAGGCGTGTCGGCGAGAGGTCATCAACAAAAACGAGTGAAGAAAGGAGAGGTAACAAGGAGGCAAGAAGAGGAAGAAGAGAAGGACGCAATGCCAGGAAGAAACGAAAGAAAAATATTTGAAATGAGCGAAACTAAAACAACAGAGGAAGGAAGCTGATGAGCAACTAATGACCCAGAAATACATGAAACCAAGAGTTTATTAATGCTCACGCCTGCTGTCATTTCTCGGTGAAGGTGAAAACCGAGGCTGCACAGATAACATCAAACTGAACTTCATTATGAAACGAGTTTAAACCGCAAAGAGAGGATCTGTTAAATGTTGCTGCATGTTCTTTAACTTTGGTGGAGGACGCATCTTTGCAGCTGAGGCTGTCACATGGACCTCACATTTGAAATATTTAAAATGCATTAAAATATCTTCAGTTCGGTCCCAGTGTCACTTTACTTCCTGTTGTATTTTGAAGATTGAAGATGGGTGTTTCTGTTTTCACTGCCTTCCTTTATTGAGTTCACCTGGTCCTGTCATGGTCCATGTGTCTGCCTAGTCGGCCTAGCGAGGCTACATATGGTTTTGTTTGTGTTTTGCCCTCCTTTTCTCTCTCTCTCTCTCTCTCTCTTGTCTTCGCTCTGCTTGGTTAGGGCTCACAGTGGCCTCCTGCCTTTAGCCCATGCACCTGCAAGTAATCATACACCTGTGGCTTAACATCCTGTTTTCCCTGGCCACTACTTAAGACAGTAGTTCAGAGTTTCTTGTTGCCGTCTTCTCTTGTGTTTTCCTGGTTTTGATATTTCCATGTCTGTTTGTATATAGATGTCCTGGACCTGTCCTGTAACCCTCCTTCCTGGATATCTGAGTGTCTGGCAGTGTGGCGTGGTGTGTTATTGCGAAGTGAATCCGATCACAGAGTGAAGTGCGCAAGTGCGCTTAGAGTGGAGCGAACGGAGCATGGTTTGGCGAGCAAGTGTGGAGCACCTTTTTCCCCCTACCTGCCCATGGATCCCCGGAGCCCCTGAATTTATGCTTCATATTTGTGACAGACTCTTAACTAATATTAAGTTTATATTTTACACTCTGTTGTGTATTAAAAAGTCTAAATGTTAAACTTTTGTGTAAAGGTTAGGTTAACATTAAGTTGCATTTTAGCCACATGCTAAACAAGATGCTTTTTTTCAAACCAAGTCGTGCAGTAGCAATGTTTCGTTCTAAGTTTGTCAGATGGGAGAAAATTGGTCATAAAGAGCGTGCTGCACCAAAATCCTCCTTGTGGTTGATTGGCTAACTAGCAGATTTCTGTGACTGCCTGTAGTTTGCAAGGAAGACCAAAACTGGTCTGCAGCCTTTCGCCAACCAGTCGCTAAGCAGGAGCTTCAAAAAAGGGTACACAAACGGATGTCTGCACCAAAACAACAGGACAATGTCTGTATGTATTCATGTTGTTTTTCTAGTTCTTTTCATTGTTAGCACTTTTGTGTCTTTTTTAAAGCTGCTAAATAAATAATAAAGTATCTTAATTATCTTTTATTCTAAAGCAGAAACAGACACCATTCCTGCTTTTTGGGGGGTTTTGTACTATGGTAGTGATGAAGGCATCTTCGTTGTGACAAATTTAACCCAGCATGATCCAGTAATTCGCTAACAGGAATGATGTTTTTCAGTTCAGTTAACTCTAAAATGTTACGTTTTCTTTATGTGTAGGCCCGCTGCATTTAAACTATAATCTGGTGCACATGTGGACATGATTTAAAGCTTTTAATAATTCAGATTTTAGGCAGAGTGTAAAGAATCTGTAGCTGATTAATTTATTCGTAAGACGAAGCGCTCTTGGTAAAGTTTAAGCCTTTAAATGGAGGTGCTGCAATGTTTACGTGACAAGTTATTAATCTTTAAATAGAGGAAAAGTTTCTGTCCAGTGCACCTAATTAAAATCAACATATAAAGAGCTGAAAGCGTTGTTTCAGAGCTGTTTTGACCCAAATTTAAACAGTGATCATTCATTCTCTTGCAGAGGTATTATTTCAGAGAAACCAGAAACAGTGAGTCTGTCCTGGAGTCTTTTAAGAAGGAAGCTGAGCGTGAAGCCGAACGGCTGCAGGTCTCAGAAGAGGACGAAGCTTGTACTCTTCCTCTCCCCCTCTGAGAGCCTTTTTACAGGATTTTCCCTGCATGCATTGCCCTCATGAGGAGTTGAGGGGATTTCTGTGTGTTTGGCTGCCGAGGCCGCCTGTCAACGCGTCCCGTCAACAAATCCCGGTTTCCATAGAGACGCCCAAATACCAGAAATAAGAAAAAGTTCGAGGCCAAATTGCATTTTCTTCTTTTCTCCAGTCAATTGGTATGAACAAGGGAGTTAGCTTAGAGGAGCTGATACTTTAAACATGCCACGGGGAGTTAGAGATGGAGCCCAGCGGGGATTTGACGCTGGCTGACAGAGTCAGGCCTTCTCTGAGGAAAAGTGCCCTAAAAAAATAAAAATAATAATAATAAAAATCAACAAGTGGAAATATAAATCGCTCCTGCACAGATTTTAGTGCCATCATTTTAATCACATCGAGAATCAAACCCTGAGCGAGGAGGTCTCATAAATTCACATAACAGTGACATGAGTGACATTTTTATCTATTTACATACAAAAATGTGACATTTTAAAGAGGCTGTTGGTGCGGTTCTTTTGGTGTGCACCTAAAGGTGAATGTGATATCTTATGTTGTACTCTATAAGAAACGCACCAGTGAACCAGCCCAGGTTTGTTTTTAGAGTTCTGTCTCTCAACGTTCTGTTAGAAAGCATTGGCTTTAATTACATCGCGTTTTGGAGCCAGAAGTTGCCATATTTGGGCAACGGGGTGAACGGTGGTGCAACTTTCATTTCCCTTTATTTTAACTGTCAAGGTAAAGAATCATTTTCAGTATAAGACTCTTGGTAAAGAAACCTGGAGGAACATATGAGGGTCAGGGGCTGGAGTTCATGCTGCTCCCCCTTCAGAACTTCAGATCTTAAGGATCTGAAATTGGGGGAGCACCACAGTGGGCAGGTCCACTCGGAAGAAAGTGCCTAATGAAGTGTGAGAGTAGCAGCACTCTATAAGAAACTCACCAGTGAACCAGCCCTGGTTTGTTTTAAGAGTTCTGTCTCTGAATGTGTTGCTGTTAGATGCTGTTAGAAAGCATCGGCTTTAATTACATCGCACCCCCTTGAACCTTAACCCCCACCTCCCAAATAAACCCAGACCCTTTGTGCTCTCCACCTGCTTTCATCCTGCCTCTTTTCCCCCCCTCAGCCCGGAGCTGAAGCTTCTGCTGCAGAGACATTCAAAGACTGTAAAGTCGAAGCGACAGATTGAGGCCACACAGACTTCTCATTTCCCACTTTTCATAGTCACGTTAGAAAGTTTATAGATGGTTGCGTTTAAATAGAAGCCAGAAGCAATCGAGTCAGCCACTTCAGAAACTCTGAATAAATGAGCTCAGATTTACAACATTTCTTCCCGAACGACTCAGCTTCTCCATGTTGAAGTTTTTCTAATGAACTCTTCCAAGGAAGTCTGTTTGTGCTTGGCAGGTTATCGCAGAGTTTACTCAATTATTCAAAGTAATTATCACATTTGAAAGAATCAACTCTGAATTCCATAGAATAGCTTGTTTTTCTTCTCAGAAGGTCTTTTCTGTGCCACCGTTTGTTTGTACATCAGGTTGGATGGAGTTAGTTTCATTATTGATTAAACAGTAAAACAATGAAGAATACCCACAGCTGTAATTTCACCAGCAGTCCCAAACCACCAAATGATGATTGATCTGCTGCAAGAAAACCAGAAAACCCTCAAATCTGAGAAATGCAACAATCCAGGTTTTTTTACTTTTCAACATTTACTCACACTATTGAGTTCAGGTCGTGGGGGCAGCAGTCTCAGAGCAGAGAGGCCAAAACGTCCTTCGCAGAGGTGGGACCAAGTCATTGTTTTGCAAGTCTCAAGTAAGTCTCAAGTCTTTATCCTCAAGTCTCAAGTCAAGTCTCAAGTAATGTCAGGCAAGTCAGAGTCGAGTCTCAAGTCACTGGTGTAAAAGTCCGAGTCAAGTCACAAGTCTGAAACTTTGAATTTCAAGTCCTTTCGAGTCTTTAAAAAAAACAAACGAAAAAATAATGTTGCAGTTATATGCTAAATGTAAATATTAGACCATGTAATTTTAAAATCTGGGTTTTTCTCAACACATACAAAATAGTGAACTTAGAAAATATACACAAATTGTGAAATTGCACCTCTTTAAAATGCAGCTCAATTAAACTTAGCTCCAAGAATAATTTTCACCGACAGTTCTGAGATACGCTGCATGTTATTCTTGGATGCGGTTGTAGGACCAGCTTTAAAATCGCATGACAAAAATATCATACACATTAAAAAAAACTGTATCACCAACGTAGCCTGGAAAACATTTGCTAGTTAGATGAAGTCAGCTATCTCATCTTAGCATATTTATATGCATATTTATAATTATACGGTTCTTGGAATGAGTGCATACACTCATGAAGTTTAGTAACTTCCGGTCACTGCAACAAGCCCAGGTACAGTTTACCGACGGATGGGTGCAGGACCTTGAAATGCACCGTGTAGAACGAAAGACCATCGTACGTATCATAAGTTTACCAGTCTCACAAATCGTCTTCATAAATACACATTCGTTAACCGTTTATTAATATAACCTTTGAGCTCAACGGTAATTAATTAGTAGTGGAAATAATTTCTGGTAGCATCACAGAAATGTAGCAGTGACAATAATATTGTATGCTGTAATCGTACTGAGCAATTAGTGATACAAAAAAACCCGTTTTATCCTGTGAATAAAAGTATGTGTTTTTGTCAGTGTACCATAATAACAGAAGCGAAACGCAATATTGTGTCAGGATAATTTACTATTTATGCACAATAAATAAAGGAGCATAGCGCGACAATTTCTGTTCAGCACCAGACTTGCTTGTAACCTATATCACCAATTATGTTAAGAAAAATGACGCATTAACTACAACAGCAGACTGACCTTTGTGTAAATGCTTGGAGCAGACTAACCTGTGAGCTGGAGTGTTCTAGGACGTTATATTTGATCTTTGAATGGCTGCAATCCAGTCGCCTCTTTGTTACTTCGGAAACATGGCTCGAACAATTTCTCTTCCACGACGTAATCCGATAACAACCGATCTCTTTACCCGTCGGCTTCCCGTGGCTGTCATGCGACCGGCTATTGCAGTTAATAATACAACAGCTTCTTGACATTTTTGTGTTTCTTTTTATCGCTGTGTGACCGATTTTAATTGAAAGCCTGCGTGCGCTAGTACCGCTTGCCACGAGTTCCCAGAATCCTTTGCGGTTCTACCCGTGAATGACGTCACATTTTCAATCTCTATATAATATGCATGTTAAATTTTATATTTGGGGTGAAATATCAAGTCTTTTCAAGTAAACCGGTTCAAGTCCAATTCAAGTCCCAAGTCATTGGTGTAAAAGTCCAAGTCAAGTCACAAGTCTTAGAACATTTTTTCAAGTCAAGTCTAAAGTCATAAAATTAATGACTCGAGTCTGACTCGAGTCCAAGTCATGTGACTCGAGTCCACACCTCTGGTCCTTCGCCCCAGCAACCACCTCCTTGGTTTCTCGGAGGAGGAGGTGCAGGAGAGCCGAGAGATGTAATCTCCCCGGCATGTCCTGGACCTTCGCTCAGATAGACGTGACTGAAACAGCTCCTTCAGCAGGGATCCTGCAGCTTTCTGATCCTCTTGTGTTGTTTTTAATGTGTGTTTGAAAAGATTTTCCAGCTGTTTTATGGTCACTTTGGGAATCTTCTTAGTCTCCTTGTGTCCCTGTAATTCCACCACACTCAATTTTGTAATTTTGCATTTAAATTTTTGTAATTCTCGATTTTAATTTCATGCTTGCACACCTTTTACATGATTTTGAGTCCGTTTGACAGATGTTTGCATCTTTTTGTAATGATTCTCTTGTGGTCATTTTGCATCTTGTTGTAATGATGTTACATCTGTTTCTGCCTGTTTTCTATCTGTTGTGTTTTTGCACTTATTTTGCACCTTTGTTAGTTTTTTTGGCTTTTTTTGTTGGTTTGCGCACATCTACAGTTGTTTTGTGTCTGTTTGGTTGTTTGAAGCTGATGTTTCTGACCCAGGAGGTTGGTGTTATCTTGGTGAAAGTGATTCAACCTGAGGAAATTCGTGTGCATCACGTCTGAAGTGACTAAGGTCTTCCACGGTGCACAAACTATTTCACAGCCCTTCTGTCTTGTGGGTTGAGGTCGGGTTTCTATCCTTATTACTGAGTGTGTCTGATTGTGGCTCGTTTTTGGCATGTTTTTGTTGTTTCTCAGACGAATCTGTCCTCCACCAGACCGCCGTCTGCCAGGGGATTTTCAGACGCTCAACACGACTGCTCCTTCTCTTTTTACTGTGCGGTCGAGTCATTCGATCCAAACCTCAGGGACAAGACAAGAGGTAATAAGTGGAGGCTGTACAGTAGCACCTACTGTAAGCTTACAGCCTCAGTGCTGCAGCACCAGATCCAGATGTCTGGTGAAGTCTGGATAAATATAGACTCTGTCAGGAGCTGTGAAGTCCCAGCTATGTTCTGTAAACATTTTCCTTACCATAATTTGAATTTTATTATAAACTCACAGGCTTACAAGCCAGTAAAAAAGCAGCCATAAACAAGAAAGCAGCTACTGAACATGAAGACACCAGAGTTTTCAGCTCAGCAGGCAGTCAGCTTTTCACACTCAGACATGTAAAAGTGCTCCAGGCTTCTCCTCAGCAGCATTAAAGCACAGGTCAAACACTCAGGTACATGAAAAATGTTGATCAATGATCAAAGGTGAAGTAGATTCATCAGAAAAAATGACCTCAAGTAACCAAAAATAATTTGGGTGGAGAAAAAGAGCAGTTTGAGAGGCTGATGTTAGATTTTTTTTTTAATCTCGTACTTTCAGACCTGATGAAGAAAAAGGAAAAGAAAGATGAGAGACAGAACCAAAAAAGTTGATTCTGTTCATCTGGATGTAGCGTTTTCAGTGGGAGAAACGTTTCGTCACTTGTCCAAATGACTTCTTCAGTCTCAGCTGACTGCAGGTTTCCCCAACATTATAAACAGTACATTTGCACAATGACTGAAACTGAAGCCCACTGAACGAACAATGGGCTTTGATCAGTGGGCTTTGATCAGCAGTTGTTGCAACAGTTTGCATATTAATGATCAAGGAACTGACCTCACAGCCCATTGCTCATTCTCATGTCTTGATGCAGTGAGCATGCATCAAGACACGAGAGACAGACAGTTTCATTATTTATTATTTCAGCAGAATTACATTAGGATAAATTACTCAACTTCTTGTTTTTATAGTTTTCATTCATCAAAGCTAAATTAAAGTTTAAAAATGATACAAAAAATGAATAAAAGAAAACAATTTAACATGAAAGTCTTGAACCTAATCTTTAAAGGGTTATGTCAAATTTTTCCTGGATGAAAAGTTTCCAGGAAAAGCTGAAGAAATTGTATATTTGACTTTAACTTTCCAGTTCCAGGAATAAACTACAGTAAAAATACAGATGAGAAGTCTTTTAAATGAGATTAGCATAATGATCCCTCCACTGATCCAATGCTCTGCTGTTCTTAACAGTAATGGTGCCGTGAAATTCTAATTAACTTCAAATAACCAAAAATGAACCTGCAGTTCCTCTAACGTCCAGCAGAGGCTCCAGCAGTGAGTCTCCATAGACTCCTATGTTAAAACTTTACAGCAGAAATTAACATGTTGACAGCTCATACACAAAATGTTTTGGCAGATAATTTGACCCTTTATAACAACTCTATTAGACTCTTGTTACAGAACAAAGACAAGTGGAAGCAAAATATAGAAATAATAAGAGGAACAGTGTCACTATATGCAGATGACACAGTTTTATACACTAGAGAAGAGACTAACAGTTTATCTGCAGCACTTATGCAAAATGCTAAAAACAAAGAAATAAGTGGATATGTAGTCAGTGACAATGTTCCTGTGATGTAACTGAGAGCCCAGGAATAGCTCCTTAAATAGAATGTGAGATGCCGTTGTCTCAAAGTTTTAAATAAAGCTCCATAAATAAATGAACAAGAGGGGAAATGGAAATTTACACATTCCACACGAATTGAACAAACATCTCATCTGCAGTGCTATAAGAATAAAGAATAAGTATAAGCAAAAAGTTGGACTGAAACTTCTCATTCTAATGGAAGTCATTAGAATGACAGCTTCTGTGACAAATGTATGTAAATGTTATAAGATAAAGTTCATGTGATATATGTGAAAAATACTGCAAAATATTGACTAAGTTTATCGAGTGTTCTCTAAATGTCCATAATAGAGATTGGAGAACATCTTTTATGCCCATATGGAAATTCTAATATTTGGATAAAATTGGAAGAATGGGCAAAATTTCCTTCAAAATATGATTGAAGTTTATCTGAAGGATCTTCTTAAGTGTCCTTGTAGTGGGACACTACACAAAACAACTGAAATACAGTAAAATGTGAAGTACAGCAGCAAGGTACTTGCTGCTGTACTTTTTTACATTCTGTCTAATGCTCCACATTTACACATTTTCCTATGGCGATATGAGGTCAGTCGAGACGATGAGGGCTTCTTCTTTAATCGCTTCTGGAACCATCAAACATTCCTCCTCCACATTTTTAAGAGCTGTCTGACTTTTACAACCTGAAGCCGTTAGCCTGGATCTGCAGCAGCAGCAGCAGGTTTCTGTGGCTGTGAGTGGAAAAAAATGGAGGCGAGGGAGGTCACGTTATTAAAACCGACTCCACTACTGCTTATTATCTTCTGTCAAACTCGGCCCATGTTTTTCAGGAGGTGTGGACATGGGAGTATTTACGAGCTCTGTTTTTAATAGACTGTTCCTTTTAGACTCAAACAAATGCCTCTCATTAGATCCCAACTGAATTCTCCATAACTACAGTAATGGCTGGTGGCAACTCTATGATCCCCGACTGCAGACCATTAACATGCTGCAGTAGGAGTGTTAATCTCTCGCACTTTCAGTTGCCTTCCCCAAAGCCTGCTCGGGTCTGTCTGCGACTCATAGTGCCTCTGACGCACCACCTCAGGTTTTCAGCTCACCTCCTCACCTGGCCTTCGCATCCAGACGCCCCGTTAGAAAGGATTGAGGGTTGGAGGGTGGTGGGGGTGGAGTAGGTAAATAAAAAGTGAGCTCACAACTGAGGCAACCGCAGGATACCGCTGAGCTCCAAGGCCCAACAAACAGCGAGCGGCGAGAGCATGCAGGCCTGCTGCCATGTTTGGAATAAAGGAGAGAAAAATTGAAGTGTTTCTAAAGGGACAAGGTTAAAAGAATGGTTTGAGTGTATTTTCCATAATCATGATTTTGGAATGTGTGAAGGTCTCCATTTGAGAGATTGGCTGCTTGGACACCTCAGTAGCCAAACTGTGATGAGAGGACTGGCACTGGAAAGATCTCTGAGGCGGTCAGACGCACTGAAGAAAGGAAGGAGTTTGTCTTCTTTGAAATCCTTGACGTTGTTATAGTTCCATGAGGACTGGTCCATTTATCCAGGAGTTGAGCAGCATTTTAAAACCATCTTATCTTACAGTGTCAGATGAGTTTGTCAAGCCATAAACACTCAGTTAATTTTTTTTTTACATAGTTCCAAATCACAACAACAGTCCCCTCAAGGCACTTTATATTGTAAGGCAAAAACCCTACAATAATACAGATAATACACTGTGATGTCACCCACTGATTAATGAAGCCCTGTTATAACCCTCAAGTTTTCTGTGTTGCCACTTTGATGTTTTGAAACTTCACAGCCATTGGCTGACATCGTGTAACTGATGGGTCATTAATCACTGACCACTCGCCATTGGAAATAATGCAGGTTTAAGGAAACTGAATGTTGGCTTTACCTGTCATAGCCGAAGTTACGTCAGTGTTTTAAAAAAGGCCCAGGCATTCTCATTATTTCATTTTTTTTCTGTTTATCGACCAGTAAATCATTCAAAACGGAATAATATATGCACCAAAACTAGAACGTTTATGTTGTTGATAAAGCCCATTAGCCTTTGGAATATTCAAGATGGAGGGTGATTTGATTATTCTGAAATAAAATCAACAAAACATGCTCTTTCTGAATCATATTTAGCCCCAGATTTCTTTTCTTCTACAGGTTCAGCACACCCATTTAGTGATGATGCCCATTTCAAGATATCCTCAAGATCATCTAAATGAAAAAGTAAAAGAATGAATGTTTTGAGCCTGAACTTTAACCCTTTAAGACCTACCATAGAACCAAGTCCGCCAGAGCTTATATTATATTTTTACATGCTGTGGAGCCATTTTTGGGAGCATTTCAAGTTGCTATACATCAATACAACCACTATAGCCCAGATTTTAATAATATGTATTCATTAAGTGCATAGTAATTACATAAATTGCAAAAAAGTGCAATAAACTACAAAAAAATTGAAAATCGTTTTTGTTTTTTTAACATATATTTCTAGTTAGAGAAATTTAAGAGGCTTATCCCTCAAAACTGTAAATACAAAAAAGTTCCACAAAATAGTTTCCCACCACAGGAAATTTATTTTGAGTGTCTTCATAGTTTTATTTTTGAAATGCACCAATTTTTATATACTGCAGGAAAAACGAAAATAAATATTATACTGCAAATTTGCAAAAAAGCAGCACATGCATCAAAATAAACTATTTCCAGCAGTGCAATATGAGTCCTAAGCATCCCAGAAACGACACAGAAAGTCATAAAGTCAAAGATAACTTTTAAAAAGACGAGTATAGGCCCTGAGGCCCTGATAGTAAAAAAGACTACATTTCCGCGAAAATGACGTCACTTCCGGTTTCGGGCAGGTAATGGCGGAAATGCAAAAGTTCGCGCTGACGTCTATTCCAACTAGGAAGTGTTATGAACAGCTGATCGGATCGGTAAAGCGTGTTTCTGGAATATTATGTTTTTGTTCCTGCAAGCGCTTTTTATGCAGTTTTTGCAAAGCTTTATGTGGAAGGAAACCATGACCTAGGACAAGCTGATGGCATAAGATGTAAGTACAACTCCTCCGGTTTCATATGCAAAAAAAATTTTTGCGCTAGCTTACGTGGTTGCAGTGCTACTGGGATTTAAAAATAGTTACGCAAAACAGAGCGTGCCCGCTCCAATCGGCTGTAAAGGGTTAAAGACAACCTGGAATTCTTTTTAAAAAAGCATGTTTTTTCAACTATTGTTTTTCAGTTTCTGATTTTATGTCTTTGGAGTTCAGAAGTCCTTTAAGTGCCTGTGAGAAACAAGTTTGGAAGGGTCCAAAAACTTGATGTTTAAATGTCCAGCAGGGGGTCTGAATATGTAGAAATCTATGAACAAACAAGTCTTCTGCTCAGCTGGTCTGAATAAAAAGTTAAAAATAGAGAGATAAAATAGAAGCAGGGAGCAGGTGAGGATTTAAGGCAGGGCTGCATTTCATCGCTGGTTTTTCAAATGTATTTAAATTATACATTGTCATCTAATACACACGAGCAATGGATTCTGCCCATCAGTAGGCTTCCAGAAGTTGGACAATCAGCAGAAATGGGGCTTTTGAATCTTTTGTAGTTATTTGAGGTCTACAGGGAGTGCAGAATTATTAGGCAAATGAGTATTTTGTCCACATCATCCTCTTCATGCATGTTGTCTTACTCCAAGCTGTATAGGCTCGAAAGCCTACTACCAATTAAGCATATTAGGTGATGTGCATCTCTGTAATGAGAAGGGGTGTGGTCTAATGACATCAACACCCTATATCAGGTGTGCATAATTATTAGGCAACGTCCTTTCCTTTGGCAAAATGGGTCAAAAGAAGGACTTGACAGGCTCAGAAAAGTCAAAAATAGTGAGATATCCTGCAGAGGGATGCAGCAGTCTCAAAATTGCAAAGCTTCTGAAGCGTGATCATCGAACAATCAAGCGTTTCATTCAAAATAGTCAACAGGGTCGCAAGAAGCGTGTGGAAAAACCAAGGCGCAAAATAACTGCCCATGAACTGAGAAAAGTCAAGCGTGCAGCTGCCAAGATGCCACTTGCCACCAGTTTGGCCATATTTCAGAGCTGCAACATCACTGGAGTGCCCAAAAGCACAAGGTGTGCAATACTCAGAGACATGGCCAAGGTAAGAAAGGCGGAAAGACGACCACCACTGAACAAGACACACACAACAAGCTGAAACGTCAAGACTGGGCCAAGAGATATCTCAAGACTGGTTTTTCTAAGGTTTTTTGGACTGATGAAATGAGAGTGAGTCTTGATGGGCCAGATGGATGGGCCCGTGGCTGGATTGGTAAAGGGCAGAGAGCTCCAGTCCGACTCAGACGCCAGCAAGATGGAGGTGGAGTACTGGTTTGGGCTGGTATCATCAAAGATGAGCTTGTGGGGCCTTTTCGGGTTGAGGATGGAGTCAAGCTCAACTCCCAGTCCTACTGCCAGTTTCTGGAAGACACCTTCTTCAAGCAGTGGTACAGGAAGAAGTCTGCATCCTTCAAGAAAAACATGATTTTCATGCAGGACAATGCTCCATCACACGCGTCCAAGTACTCCACAGCGTGGCTGGCAAGAAAGGGTATAAAAGAAGAAAAACTAATGACATGGCCACCTTGTTCACCTGATCTGAACCCCATTGAGAACCTGTGGTCCATCATCAAATGTGAGATTTACAAGGAGGGAAAACAGTACACCTCTCTGAACAGTGTCTGGGAGGCTGTGGTTGCTGCTGCACGCAATGTTGATGGTGAACAGATCAAAACACTGACAGAATCCATGGATGGCAGGCTTTTGAGTGTCCTTGCAAAGAAAGGTGGCTATATTGGTCGCTGATTGGTTTTTGTTTTGTTTTTGAATGTCAGAAATGTATATTTGTGAATGTGGAGATGTTATATTGGTTTCACTGGTAAAAAAATAAGTAATTGAAATGGGTATATATATATTTTTGCTAAGTTGCCTAATAATTATGCACAGTAATAGTCACCTGCACACACAGATATCCCCCTAAAATAGCTAAAACTAAAAACTACTTCCAAAAACATTCAGCTTTGATATTAATGAGTTTTTTGGGTTCATTGAGAACATGGTTGTTGTTCAATAATAAAATTATTCCTCAAAAATACAACTTGCCTAATAATTCTGCACTCCCTGTATTTGTGGTTATTTTGTGTCTCTTTGTACTGTTCCCTGTCTTTTAAAAACAGTTTAAAGTGTCTTTGTTGCCATTTTGTATAATCGCAGTTGTTTTTTCATCTTCCTTGTTGTTTAATGTCTGTTTGTTGTTATTTTCCATCCATGTTCTTGTTTTGTCTCTTTATAGTCGATTTGCATCACGTTGTCTTTTAAGACTTTCCAAAGAGACAAGCAGATTAACTTTATTGCTATGGATTAATGTGACTTACAGCTGGGAAGTTATGAGAAAAAGTTAATGGAAATGTGAATAAATCATTAATTATTTCTGTATTGTCTTCAGTCATATTAATTCAACCAAACATAAAAATCCGTTCTATGCAGCATTAAACATCCTCAATAAGTCCTGCATGTTAAAGACCATTAGAATAACCTGCATAAATTCCATAGGAAGTAAAAGTTTGTTGGCTGCGATGATGAGTACAGCACAGTTAGATCATCTGACCACCAGCAGCCATCTGAGCTGGGTTGAACGTCCGTCTGGCTTCCACCTGCAGCGCAAATGTTGACTTGCATCCTTTCCATCATTTATCCTGATTCAGTATCTGGAGCCGCTCGGCATTTCATCAATGAGCCGACTGACCGCTCCAATGCTGAATGTTAGTCATTCTCCAAACACTATTTACGACTACTGGAACCTGCAGCTAAGAAAACACGAATGGCTTAAACTCACAAATCCAGGTGAATCAGTCCTACTTTATTCAGCCATTACATCACACGTTCTCAACACAAACTCACAAATGGGCCTGAACAGAAGTGCAGACAAATTAGCTAAAATATGAAGTGCGGTGAAGGGAAAGAGCCATGATACCCGACTTAATTAGTACCTGTGATCGTCCAAATTTTCTGCCTATATTTTGAAGCACTGCAAGGAAAACTCTCAAAGGTCAGAGCAATTATTGCACAAATGAATGAGAGCAGTGTAGCTGTGGCACGGAGTTCAAACATGGCCCTGGAGTCTGCTGCTGCTGCTGCAGGGTGGCCGGGCTGCTTGGCATGGACTGCGATGACGTGACACGTCAAATAAACGTCCACACACGAGCCGGGTCCACACAAGAAAAATGTGCTGGACTTTCACTTTGCCTCTCGAGCTCTCCCCTTGCTGCTTTTTGGCATCTCCGAGTGTAAAAGTGTCACAGGTTGTAACCATTGGGTTTGTGTGCGGGGGATCTCAGCAGCCCTAAGGTGGTGAAATCAGTGTAATCTTTAGGAGACTTCAAACAGACTCCCAGAGAAACAACAGCGAGGAACCAGTCCTCTCCAGGCCTGCTCTCAGAGCTCTGCACCACCTTCCTGAACGTCAGGGACTCACTTAAGTCACTAAAGTCTGCTTCATAGAGCTCAGAGTGGTTTATTACTTTGACTGCTCTGATGCTTTGATGTATTCAGATCTCTGAGTCCAGACTGTCTGAACAAAATGTGTAAAATTTTTAATCTGTTCATGTTAGAATAATCCAGATGGGGTTGATGTTGTATTTGTGGGATTAAAAGTAGCTTAGGTTTGCAGTGTGTTATGGATGTATCTGTATCTATCACGGGGACACCTTGATACTAGAAGAAACCTTAGTTCTGATTTCTCTTTTTTCTGTCATTTATAAGCAGATTTCTTTGCATCTTTTTTCTTTTTTGCTTTGTCTTTCTGATATTTGTTCAGCGGGTGCAAAACTGCTGATCCTGTTTCATAAAGGTATACTCAGGGAAACAGAAGAAACAGAGAAAGAGACTTCCACAAAAGATGCTAGATCAGTTGGACTTTATTGCTTTCATGCTCCTCAAAGGATGAAACCTGTTTTGTGATCTATTTTTAGATGTTTCACTTATGTTCTGCTTATTGGGCCCCTGGCTCAGAGCCTTTTAAACCCACTCAGTAACTTGTCCATGCCTTTAGGAATTGCTGTTGGGGCTTTTACACTTTCAGGCCTCTTAAATCTAAAAACCATCCAGCCCAATAACAGTTACCAAACATAACAAATGACTTATTTGTGGAGAGTCCATTAAATGACCAAATTCCTCTTGTAACAATGACTGACTTTACTGCTTGTTTTGTTTTAATTTATTCAGGACCTCAAAATAAGCTGCTGCTGACAGCTGCGGTCAGCTCGTCTGCTGGCCCTGCTTTGCTTAACTCCCCCAATCAAGGCTCTCGCCCAGCTGATCAGTCATGTCATCTAAACATCACCAGTCCTAACAGGCCGTCCGCACCCAGCACTCACTAGTTACCCCAGTAATTGTAAAAAAAAAAGTCAGTTAATCAGCAGGGCAAGTGAGAGGAGCCTGGAGCTGAATCATCTCATCTTGGTGGCCGGCAGCCAACAGGGGATGCGAGCCTCAGTGGGTCCACCCTTCAGGGAGATGTTGCGCTCCACGTCCAGGAACAGCCGGTCACTTTTTCCCCCCAAAAGCTAACATAATTATTGAAAGGTTGAGAGGCCGACACATGCCAGGCTCTACCTACCGGCTGCATTGAAAATCAACACACTAAATGAAACCTTGATTCAGGGTCGGACACTGCCTGCCCTCTTGAGACATCGAGGATGTGACCCCCCTCACACCAGACTATAAACAACAACCTGCCAAGGTCTACCTGGGCCCGTGTAGGTGCTGCCTGTGAAAATCAACAGGCTTAATGACACCTTTATTAGTCATCTGCTCAGACGCCCCTGGTGGCAAGGCTGTCCCTAGTGAGCTCTGGAAACTTTGGATCACTGCGCCACTGACTAACGCACTGTTTACATACCAGAGAGGTCCAGTACCAGAGGGGAGGGGGGGGGGGGCCGGCCCTCAGGCCCGAGCCTGGAGGAGCTTTTTCATTATTTCTTTATACACGTTATGCATGAGTATATGCACAGAACCACCAGATATGTTTCATATGTTGGGCTGTGTTACATCACACTGCAAATATATGTTGAAACACCCAAAGAGCCACTGAGGCACAAAGAAATGCAAAAAGACACGTAGGACAACAAAGACAAATGAAATGACCACAGAGCAACACACTGAAGCGCAACTAAGTTACTACAAAACGTCAAGACAAACAACAACAAAAGACATAAAACCAGAGATGTAAAATATAAAATGAGTCCAGCGAGATACAAAATAACTGCAAACAGGTCAAAGAAACATGAGAAACAAATTAACTACAGACATAAAAAAACAAAGAGATATAAAATGACTACAAAGTACAGGACGGACGAGAAAGCAACACAGTAAATGACAGACAATGACTAAAAAGCAACGGGACACTAAAAGCACGACACAAACAGCTACAAAAACGACTAGACAGAGACACTAACGGACTACAGAGTCTTAAGCTTTTAAGTAAAGACAACTCTAAGACTTCATTTGGATTCATGAAGGCGTTTAACTTCAGGCCTAAAAGCAGAAGGGGAGTCCCAGGTTTAAACCCCTTTACCTTGGAGGGGGTCCTACTTTACCCCCCCCCCCATCATGTGAGTCAGTGGGGTCATACGAGCCATAGTATGTATGAAGACATGGGTCATTAGGGTGTTGTGTCAGGCAGCGGAGTTTCTGGCTCTTGTTCCTCTCTGTTCTTTTCATGGTAGGTAAGTTTTTCCATGTAATGAAAGGTCATTTTTTTGGTCATAATTTTTTCCATTTTCTTTTTTGTGCTCAAACTTTTTGCTCACTCACTCTTTCAGAGGGGCGACCCCTCAACATCTTTACTTGTGAAACAAGCAGCCTCTTTAAGGTGCTCATTCTATACCCAATCATCAGATTTTTAGAATTTTTGCATTGCACAGAAATTCCAGTCTTCTGTTGCTCCCGTCCGTCTGTCCGTCTATCCATCCATCTTCTTAACTGCTTATCCAACCTATCTTTGTGAACAGGCTGGAGCCGTTGCCTGCCTTTCATTGTTGCCCTTGTCTGAGCTTTAATGAAACAGGTTGGTGGCATCAAACTCAAATTCAGTACAACCATTTGTTACTTTCATTTCAAGACAGAACAATAACAAAGAAAATGTTTCCACAAAGATATGGAAAGTGACTGCTTCCTGTGGTGTAGGCCTGCAGGTTTCCTTCTACTAACCCTACCATTATTATATTTAATGTTATACATGAGGGCTCCTGGGATCAATAACTTTGCACTGAACTGAATACAGGGCTTTAAAGTGAGCCAATCGGATGCTTTGCTAACTCTCCAGATGACTAAAGGTCCCACTGAAAGTCCAACTGTGCTGAATATTATTGCTTTTGGCATTTTTGGGGGCATTTCTATGTTTCGGGTGGAGTTTATGTTTCAGAAAACATGATTTTCATGTGCAGTCATGTCGCGTTATGAAATAATGTAAAATGTTTGGCACAGAAAAATGTAATTAGGAGGAGGGGAGTTGTGGAAATGCAACACATTAAGTTGCCATAATACCGCCACAAACAGGCGGTCCGAGCGGTATCCATGCAGGCCTCTCCTCAGAGCAAAGCTGCACACGAGTCCTCTCACTTCATAACCTGATGTCCTGTCTCAGCTTCAGCTCTGCAGAGCAATCAGGACCCGGGGCAGGTGGCCAAGCCCCGTTACACATTTATAAGCAATTAAAAAGCAATTTATCATCCTCTTCTCTAAGGTGCCTAACCACAGTCACACAGTCGCCTGGTCTGCGGTGGAGTTTCTAAATGTGCTCTGCAGAGTGGCCCAGTTTTTAATGAAGAGGAGAGGAGAGTCAGCAGAGCTTTCAAACTGCGAGCTGACAGACAGAAACATCACCGCAAAACACTAATGCTGCTTAAACAGGGGCTCGCCAGAGCACACGGTCATGCCCAGACATGCATGTGAACATTAGGATGGAGTTAATGGCAGCGTTCACAGAAAAGCAGTAACATGACAGAGCGGGTGGCATGAATGTTTTTTATATTTCGACTCAGGACTGGTTGGTTCTGACTCTGGAGCTTCTGCACTCAGAACTTTTCGTATCTCATGACCAGAGAAGAACAGTGACGTTACTTGTAACGTGTTTACTTGTAAACAGGTGAAAATCAATTTAAGAGCGACAAGACCCCACATAGCAAAATTGGTATGGCCCGGATCTGGCCCACACAATGTGCTTACACATGGCCCACATAGCGCAAAGAATAACGGCCCCTTGGTGGCCCACACATAGGTCAGCACAAGGCCAGTTGCAGACACACTGGTGGCCCTGTGCTGGCCCAAAACAGTTTTAGCTCTGGCCCCAGATGTCAGCCTAATGTGTACCTTAATCAAACCATGTAATAACAACATGTGGCAGAACATAATAGTGCAAAAGTAACATGACAAAACTCTGTTCAGACAGTGAATGGACTGATTCTTACATAGCCTTTTTCTACTCTCCTGGGTTACTCAAAGTGCTCTATTCAACACGCCACATTCACCCAATCGCACACTTTCTCTAAACTGAGTGCTTCCTAACTACATTCATACTGTTGACATACAGGGCTCGAACCACTAACCTTCCAAGCAGTAGGTGACCTGCTATACCTCCTGAGCTACAGCCACCCGCGGTAAGCATGAGTAAACCCTCACTAGGTTTTGGATAAAGTGTACACTCACAAACCTGTCAAACCTGCATTTGAAACGTTGGCTACCATAGCAGTATAGTATTGCAACATGGCATTTGGGTCTTCTAACTAAAATAGGAAAATGGGAACATAAATAGTGCTATCATTGCCAGACCTGTCCGACATCTGGTTGACATACACCCTGCCATGACACCAGTCAGTCAGACCTGTTTTCTATGAGCCTGGGCTACATAAACCAAACCATAATCGGGCCAGATGTGGCATGTCATCACATAAACACTGCCATCTACGCCAGGCATTGACCATAACTGGATGACATACCACTTACCATGCCAGAAGTCAGCCAGTAGTCACCAGTCAGTCACCAGATCTGGGCCAAACCTGTCTGCTATGTGGTGATGTGTCAGTCGCGAACGAAATGGCTCTTAGAGCCGAATCTTTGACGTGAACGACACGAGCCGGCTCCTTATTGGGAGCCGTGGGGTTTTTTTTTCTTTCTCTCTCCCTCTCTCTCGCACTTTTTTTTGGCTTGACTCCATGCGCGAGCCTTGTGCTTTGCGCATGGAGGGCAACAAAACAACCTGAAGAGGCGGTTCGGAGCCGAAAGAGGCGGTTCTCTAAAAAGAGCCGAAAATCCCATCACTACTGCTATGTGGGACTTAGTGCCACCGAGTCTTTGATTTTATTTATTTTCTGCTGTGTTTTACTTGCATCGATTTGAAAGAGTAAACACAAAAAATATTTTATTTTATATGCTAGGATATGCAGAAAATAGGTTTAAATGTTAAACAAATCTCTTCCAGTCAGAGAATGTTGCATATAATTAAACTTTTGCTTGATGCAATGTGCATAAAGTTAAAAGATTAAAACTAATAAAACAAGTTTTAAAAAGAGGCTTTTTCATTTGATTACATTTTATGTGACGGATTATGCAGAAAAAGTAGAATTGGACTGAAAGATCTATTGCTTTATTACCTATTCAGTTTGTGTATTGTGTTTGTAATAAGCAACTAAGTAACTAATTACTGCTCATGACTTGAATTTGAGATGGAGAGCTGGATTTCCAGAGTTGGCATGTCATTACTTTAACTTTGCTGCATTTGTATAACTTCAAAAAGTTTAAATTATAGAACCAGAGTTAAATACCTGAAGAGAAAAAGGTAGCATGTACACAAAACTCCAGGAAGAAGTTGACAAATCTCAATTTAACCATTAAATTCGGACCATGTCAACAAGCATGCTGCCATCATAGTACTCCAGATAAATAAAGGTGCATCCTCTTCATCAAGACAAAATAACATCTGCCCTGGCACGTTAACTACTAGCTACTGCATTATGGGCAAGCTAAATACAAGCCCATTGCATTTTGCTTCGTTATTATCTTTATGTCGTCAATATATTGTGGAATTATATAGACTACACAAGGCATGCAGTGTAGGCTGTAAGGTTCAGTGCTCCATACAAAGCATACAGGTTACAAAATAACATGTGTTGTATTTTATTTCCTGATTGGTTAAAAATTTTTGGCAGCTGTTTGTAGAATGTAATGACCTCAACTGACTTGTTATCAGGTAACCTTTCTAGCTGATTTAGGTCACTCTGCATGGACATCTAACTTCCATGTTTTTGATTTTGACTGCAACTCCATCCACTCGTGTGCGTCATGGGTCTGGTCCAGGATCTCTTCCCAGTTGGTCGTGCTTATAAGACGTCCCAGAGAAGGGGTCCTGGTCAGAGGTTGAACCACCTCAGCTGGCTCATTTTGGTGTCGAGAAGCAGCAGATCTACTCTGAGCTCAAACCTCAACCTCTAAATTTACATCTCCACAGGATTGACTATTTCTCCATTCATTCATACTGATACGAGCATTAAAGTGATATATTTCAATAACCATTAAAGAGGAGTCTCAGTGTGGATGTAAGTGCATTCACAGTTATTAAAGTGTGCATCAGGGATTCAGCTGCTCGGTACGGTGACGATTTCTTCCCCAGCAGAAGTTTTATTGGTAGTTGGAGAACCTGTCTGCACCATAATCAGAAATACTGCATGTCAAGTGTTGTTTTTAATCACATTTATGTGCTCTCATGTCGAGGGGACTCATATTGGCAGGCTGCGCGTGAGTCATGTTGCTGTTGTGGTGTTGTGGTTACAGGCGCAGGGCGAAGCTGTCGCCTCCATGGGCGTGTTTGGTCGCGCTCAGGAAACTGGCCAGGCTCAGAGTCGTTTAAAGGAGTGTGTAAAACACTAAATGAGCTCTGCTTCGACAAACCGCTGCAAGCTGCTGATGGCTACTGGGAGGAAGAGGAGGAGAAAGGGTGCTGAGCACTCCCGAACCCACTCACCCTTTCATCACTGGTTAGTTACCAGCTTGAGACCAAAACACCCCCAACACCTCCATAGACTCCATGGACTATCACATAGAGCAGTAACGCACGATCTGATATCGTCGTGTCGGTGTTGTTCCCAGATCATCATACTAAATGTTGTTCCAGGTTCAACATTGCAAGTGACCAATCAGAATGTTGTGACGTCATACTTTTGTGAAAAGAATAATGTCACAACAATGTGATTGGTCACTTGCAATGTTGAACCTGGAACAACATTTTCATGATGATCTGGGAACAACACCAACACGACGATACCAAATCATCCGAGCAGTAACACTGTTTTCCTAGTGGCTTATCGTGGTACTGCAACAAATGCATATCATCAATCCAGTTCTGCTGCAGTCAAGATGAAGCATGAATGCTGCCTTTAGTATTGCTAGCATCTGCATGCCATTCAGATAGCTGGCACTCAGCTAACATTTAGCACTAAAGCATGTTATGATGGTAAAGTGAAGCTTCGTTTTGTACTATTTCCCCCTTAGTGATTGTCTCCACCTGTGCCTTGTTTTAAAATCTGGCCTCTTAGCATCTACATTCACGTCTTATCTTTGTCGGATCATTTTCTTACAGTTGTCTGCCTTCCTGTATGTCATGTCCGCTGCCCTCTTCAATTTCGCAGAACCAGCTTTAATAGAGCTTTGGTGTTTGCATTTTTACCTCCCTGTTCGGGTCTTCCGGTCTGCTTACACCATTGTCTGACTTAGTCCTGTGTGAAAGTGCTGGTCTCTGAATCTTTGAGTCAGAAATCAGAGTTTTCAGCAGTTGAACTTGAGGTTTCCAAGCGGCTTTACATGATGGTTGTTGGTTGCTAACGGACACGCTCAGCTGCCAGAGGTGCACTTCCTTCTTTAATGAGGAAATTATTCTTATGGGAACCTAAAATGATATCTGATGATTTTAAAGCTCTCTAAATCTCTTTCAGATTGAAAGTCCCAGCAGGCTTTAATTTATTTTAATCCTAAAAAACGTTCCTAACAAAAACTACCAAAATCAAGCAATGTATTTTATTTTTGGCTTTTCATCATTTATCATTAGATGGGTAAGTGAAGAGGAGACAAGGACACAGAGGGACGACAGCAAAAGGCCCGGCATTTCTATGAACAATCATTTGTTCCCGAGCAGTTTCACTTTGACTCCGTCGAATCTTCTTGGAAACGACGTCAACACACAGTCAGCAGGTGTAGGAAGTTGTCTTTGTCCTGTGTGTTTGCACTGCGCCTGGGAAACACAGCATCTTTGCTGGAATCAGCTGCTCCCACTGATGAATGTAAGGTGATTTCAGCAGGCTGTGGGTGTTTTGTCTCAATATTACTCCTACTTTTGACCTGAGACGACTGATATGTTCTGCTTTAGTGAAGCTGTTAGCTCACAAACTTTGGTTGTTGTTGTGTTTGAGTCCTTACTGCCTGAACATTTATTAGACTTATTTTGTGTATTTGTGCGTGTGTGTGGTAGTCTCTGACCGAGACTGAGGAGACATTCAGAGGGAGGTAAACACTGCTAAGAGTGTATATAATCTAAGCACACACACACTTTTTTTACATCACAGAAAAGTGAATTTTAGTGTGTAACGTTTGATTTTGGTTTTCTTCTACAGCTATCACAGGTAGGATGGCCAGTCCTCCTCTTTCCCCTCCAACAGCTTCTTTAAAATGAACCTGAAAAAATAAGTCTCCAAAAGATCCACCAGAACATAACCTATGGGAGTAAATGTTCCTTCAGCTCGTAATGCTCGTCTCCATCACACACAGTGAAAGTACATAGAACCGTTCTTTACTTCACATCACACGAACCACAGCGAGGGTCTGTAACCCCGAATGAAAGCAGCACTGGACTCTATCAGAACCGGGAGCCAAAGCTAACAGCGGAGGTTTGGCTAGGATCCAGGTTTGTTGGGACTCTTCACCGACTCATTAGCCTGTCAGGTCTGATGACTGAGAGCGCCTTCAGAGCCACCGGTTGACCTGCTCGAGGCCGCAGAGCAAACCGATGGTGGTCCGAGCCGAGAGACCCCCCAAACCACAGCAGCTTCCACCCCCCCCGACTGGAATCCACAGCACCTGCCGCGGTCAGATAAATATGCAGCAGCACGCAGGCAAAGAGGAGGGAACCTCAGCAGCATTTGGATATAACACGTGGACTTCAGTGGAGACAGTGTGAGTCTGACAGAAAATCTTTTCATATCAGCCACTAACAGGGTCATTACCTTATAGACCGCCCAAATCCGACCCCCTCATAGACAGCTTCAGAACCACAACCACTCTAATGATGCCATGCAGTTTGTTTCTTTTCTTTTTTTCTTTTTTTTTTGATGGAAAAATGAGAAATCATCCAGTTTGGACCCAGTCCTGTGAGGACTGAAACAAACTGGATGCAAAAAACCCCACATTTCTCATTTTTCCATCATTTTCGATCCTTCATAATTTCACAATTACCACAGATGCTCACATCAAACTCTCAGGGCTGAAAAACACATTTTAGTTCTGCTAAAAACTGCAACCAAGTCTTTTACACCCACTCCAAGAGTCCCAATCTAGAGACTAAATTTGCCTGTTGTTCTCTAACAAAAAGTGCAGCAGTTTGATGTTTGTGACACAGAGCAGCATAGTGGCAGTACTCCGGCGTTTGATCTGAGATCAATGTGGTATCAGTGTTTGAAGCAGAGGTGTGGACTCGAGTCACATGACTTGGACTCGAGTCAGACTCGAGTCATTAATTTTATGACTTCAGACTTGACTTGAAAAAATGTTCTAAGACTTGTGACTTGACTTGGACTTTTACACCAATGACTTGGGACTTGAATTGGACTTGAACCGGTTTACTTGAAAAGACTTGATATTTTACCCCAAATATAAAATTTAACATGCATATTATATAGAGATTGAAAATGTGACGTCATTCACGGGTAGAACCGCAAAGGATTCTGGGAACTCGTGGCAAGAGGTACTAGCGCACGCAGGCTTTCAATTGAAATCAGTTATACAGCGATAAAAAGAAACACAAAAATGTCAAGAAGCTGTTGTATTATTAACTGCAATAGCCGGTCGCATGACAGCCACGGGAAGCCGACGGGTAAAGAGATCGGTTGTTATCGGATTACGTCGTTGAAGAGAAATTGTTCGAGCCATGTTTCCGAAGTAACAAAGGCGACTGGATTGCAGCCATTCAAAGACAAATTATAACGTCCCAGAACACTCCAGCTCACAGGTTAGTCTGCTCCAAGCATTTCCACGAAGGTCAGTGTTTTTTAGTAGTTAATGCGTCATTTTCATAACATAATTGGTGATATAGGTTACAAGCAAGTCTGGCGCTGAACAGAAATTGTCGCGCTATGCTCCTTTATTTATTGTGCATAAATAGTGAATTGTCCTGACACAATATTGCGTTTCGCTTCTGTTATTATGGTACATTGACAAAAACATATACTTTTATTCACAGGATAAAACAGTTGTTTTGTATCACTAATTGCCCAGTACGATTACAGCATACAATATTATTGTCACTGCTACATTTCTGTGATGCTACCAGAAATTATTTCCACTGCTAATTAATTACCATTGAGCTCAAAGGTTATATTAATAAACGGTTAACGAATGTGTATTTATGACGACGATTTGTGAGACTGGTAAACTTATGATACGTACGATGGTCTTTCGTTCTACACGGTGCATTTCAAGGTCCTGTACCCATCCGTCGGTAAACTGTACCTGGGCTTGTTGCAGTGACCGGAAGTTACTAAACTTCATGAGTGTATGCACTCACTCCAAGAACCGTATAATTATAAATATGCATATAAATATGCTACGATGAGATAGCTGACTTCATCTAACTAGCAAATGTTTTCCAGGCTACGTTGGTGATGCAGTTTTTTTTTTTAAATGATATTTAAAAAAATATATCATTTATTTATGTATGATATTTTTGTCATGCGATTTTAAAGCCGGTCCTACAACCGCATCCAAGAATAACATGCAGCTTATCTCAGAACTGTCGGTGAAAATTATTCTTGGAGCTAGGTTTAATTGAGCTGCATTTTAAAGAGGTGCAATTTCACAATTTGTGTATATTTTCTAAGTTCACTATTTTGTCATGTGTTGAGAAAAACACAGATTTTAAAATTACATGGTCTAATATTTACATTTAGCATAACTGCAACATGCTTTTTTTCGGGGGTTTTTTTAAAGACTCGAAAGGACTTGAAATTCAAAATTTCAGACTTGTGACTTTACTTGGACTTTTACACCAGTGACTTGAGACTCGACTCTGACTTGCCTGACATTACTTGAGACTTGAGGATAAAGACTTGAGACTTACTTGAGACTTGCAAAACAATGACTTGGTCCCACCTCTGGTTTGAAGGATCTCTGATTTGATACCAGGATCATCATCTGCTGGTCGGATTAAACCCATGATGATGCTGAAATGAAACGAGAAGCTTTCACTTTAAAACTCTTTATTACATTCAGAGTCTCAGGGCAACTAGGGATTGTGGAATAGTCGTAGTAAACAACCATTAGCACCACAAGGTGGGCAGGTCTCCAGGAGTGACTGAAGAAGGTGACAATGGAAGCAAAGGATATCATTGACAAATGACTGGATGTCAAACATGAGGTTGGCCAGAACTAGGCCAGCAAAGATTCCAATCCAGCCCGCTGGACAACTTTGGAAAATGTGAAGGAAGGGTTCAATTTTAGACTTTAACTGTATTTTCATAGCAGGAAAAGTTTTCAGCTTTTCAATGAGTGTTTATATTACACCAAAGTAAGGTTATACTTTCTTTACTGTCTACTATAGAATTTTAATTTTTTTTTTTCGTTTTCGTTACAGTGGGTCCACAGATAAAAGTGCAGTTTCTCTGTTCTGGCCCTGTTTCAGCTGTTTGTGGCCCGCAAGGTAAAACGACTTTGACCTTTCTGTTTTGGAGAATTACTTCAGGCAACTGTCAAATAAATGGCTTTATATGCGGACAGGGTTTCAATTACAGTCCAGACAGAACAATGAAGCCTGATGCTTGACTGGTTGGGGGATACAGAACTACTAAACTGGTAGCTGAGCTGAAGCTAGAGAATCTGATCTTATTAAAGAGTTTGTTTGAAGAACTGAGAGACTACCGGCTCATAATGACCCATAATCCTCGGCGGGCCTGCTGGTGTGGACTTTCAGCCTTGAAACTCAGAATGGGTGGATTGCTTGAAGGGTGGAGTCTGCTGCCCGCTGCAAGGTGAGGAAATGGGTTAACAGGATTCAATCACACACTGCAGCCAATCCAATTATGTAGTTAGCTGAAGCTCAGGTGCAGCAGGCCGAGTGGGAAGCGTCGAGAGTTTGGTCTACATGTGTGGAGCTCAAAGAGAGCCAGACTGACCCGGAGTCATGTTCCTTCAACAAACTGCTCACTTCCCGGAGCGCTCTGGTTCACCAAGCCCGTAAAACAAACCGTCCTGCACAGGCGGACGCTCCTGAGAGGGATGACCTCACTCCTACTTTTGCTCCGCAGCTTTCACATGATGCATGTGTATGTGTGCAGCTGATTTACCTCACAAGTTACTTTCCGCATTACTCTCCACAGATTACTAATGTGTTCTATGGTCTATGATCTGTTTTTATTAATCATTCAGCCTTTACATGAATTATTAATTTGGTTACAATTGATGTGCTTAAGCACCTCCTCATTTCATCAATCCGTTCCCATCATTGGGTTAATAAATCGTGTGTTCTTCTGTCGCTGGCCTCTCTCTGAATGGTTTCAATGTGGGGATCACAGAAGTGTCTTTTTACTGTGAGGTCAGTGATTCTATTATAAAGTCAGTTAAAGTCACTCAGGATAATATTTAGTTCCACATTTTCACTGCTGCTGACATAAATCTTGCAATTCAGAGCCAACCGTTGTTCCTGTCACAGAAATGTGCAGCATGAGATAACGGCGAGTTGTTTTTGTCCCACAGTGTGCGTCTCGAAAGTCTGGGCCTGCCGCTGGAATGATTTGGTAAATCTTTATCTAAACCTCACAAAGCAGTCAAAAGAAAAGTGCGGAGTTTCATCATCCTGTCAGGAAACCTGCAGCTTTATCTCGAAGTGTTTCACAACCTGTTGCAATCTGAGGAATTTAGGCCGCAAGATGTCAGCCCTTGGTGCACATGAAAGGGTAATTCAACGCTACTACATCAAACATAAAATATTAAACAATGTATCCTTTAATCTTTTAATTGAAACATATTGCAGTATTCCTTAACTCATCTTTAAAAACCTCATCTTTCATTAAAATCACTCTTAATGGTGGATGTCTTCACTTATGGTCTTTTTTCTTGGCATTCTTCCACAGATGCTGAAGATCCAGGATTTTGTTTTGTTTTTAATTCCAGTCGGTTTCTTATTTCAAGTGAACAAATCAGCTTCTCTTTTTTCTCTTCTTTCTTGTTAGTCTTTTTTCACATCAACTTTGATGTTCAACTGTCGTCACTCAGGTGGAAGCACTTTAAAATCTTTCTGCCATTTCTGGCTTCTCCTCGGTCACACTGGTTTTAGTTTCTTCAGTCAAACTTTCTCCTGGTTTCTTGCCTTAGATGTGCACACTTCTGTCTTATAATGTCTGCTTCACCTGGAGATGAGCATGTTTCCTTGTACAGAAATGGGGGCAGGTGTTATGCAAATTGCACACATCTGTTGGTTCAGAGTCTGATTCACTAACGTTTCACACACACGTTAGTACATGAGGGTTGGAGTTTTATAAAGCTCTCTTACTAAATTATCAAAACCAGATCATACAGGATATCAAAGCTATGATTTGACCATGTGAGTGATGGCTGCTGAAGCAAATTTGTTTTCATAGCATGTTCTGGACTTTTGGACTCGAAGCCTTCATTCAGAAGGAAGAAACTGAAACTCGCTGCACAAACTATGCGAGAAAGTCTTACTTATTTTAGCAAAATGATGCCAAACCGCATTTTGCTCATTTTCGGAAGCATGGTTCTCCAGTGGAAGGGTCCAGCTGCTAAAAGGACCTACCTTTGAGCTGCAGACCATATGTGAGGAAAATATTTGAAACTTCACAAAACTAAAAATACGACAAACAAATCAAATCAAATCAAATCAAATCACTTTTATTGTCACATCACATGTGCAGGCACACTGGCACAGCACATGCGAGTGAAATTCTTGTGTGCGAGCCCCACAAGCAACAGAGATGTGCAAACACAACAACACAAACGAGCAAAATACAAGAATGGCCAACCTGAAACTAATAAATATATGTACAATATATAATAGTGTATGCATTTCTGGATGTGTATACTAAATATTTTCCTACGTGTGTGTGTGTGTGTGTGTGTGTGTGTGTGTGTGTGTGTATACACATTTTTACAAATTAAATAGTAAAAAAATAAAAAATAAAATAATAATAATAATAATAATAAAATATATAAAATATATAAAATATACAGAGTTGAATATGTGCAAAACAAGTGGCATTTATATACAGTGTGGAGTGCATAATGTTGAAGTTCCAGTAATGAAGCTGAGGTGTCTATGACGTGTTCAGCAGTCTGATGGCCTGATGGAAAAAGCTGTCTCTCAGTCTGCTGGTACGGGACCGGATGCTGCAGAACCTCCTTCCTGATGGAAGCAGTCTGAACAGTTTATGGCTGGGGTGACTGGAGTCCTTGATGATCCTCCCTGCTTTCCTCAGGCAGCGCTTCCTGTAGATGTCTTGGAGGGAGGGAAGCTCACCTCCAATTATCCGTTCAAACAAATGAGGCACCAAGCGCTGAGCAGGTGGAATTCTGTTATCAATCAGAAACATTTGGCTTTAATGGTTTAACCCGCTGAAAACCCCACTAGGAGTAACTCTAGAAGTTTTTTTCTCAACTGAGTGCATTCATATTTATATTTCAGGTCTGCTTATAGAGGAAAAAACTCTGCCTGTGCAGCAACCTTTGGAAAAACCCAGAAGCTGTTCTAATGGTCAATTGTATTGATACACTCAGAGGTGTCAAAACTTATCATTGAGGGTATAGGGAGGTCTCATATACTGTCTTTAAGGGGAAATATTTAAAGCTACAGTAGCTGGTCTCCTTACATCCCAAACACTTACAGTGTGCTGTAAAAAAAAAATCAAAACCAAAAATAATATTATTGATATGTCTTTGTATGATTCTCGAGTAAAATCCTTCTCCTCAGCATCCTAGCTTTTTAATGATGGAGCTGTAGATTCCTCAGTGTTTCTGACTTTTTGAAACTCTGATGTCAAACTAAAACCAGCTCACAGACTCTTTTGAGGGCGGGAAGCAGAATAACAAACTGCACAATGATGAATATAATAATAAAGACCTGCTCAGTGTGTGCAGAAACGTCTGAGAGCCGGACAGAAAGCAGGCCGACTGGCTGCACATCAACAGTAACATCATTCAGGGATGAAGTGAAGTGTTGAAAGCAGGAAAAGCTGCGGTTTGTGGCTCTCTTTTAAAGATAAGCAATTTAAACATTAGACAGAGTGGCTGCAGTGTGTGTTAGCCTCATTTTCAGGAATGTGTGCAGTGAAACAGCTGCCAGGACCGAGCGGCGGCCCGGAGACGCTTCCACAGCTCTGGAATGCATTATTGTGCAGTGTGAGATCAAGGCACTTTTAATACGCTGTGACGTCCTACCAAAGTGTTCGTTAACCAGAGAGAAGAATGAAAAAGCTCTGAACAACAGCTTGTTAGAAGCAGATTTTGACCGTTTCTGCTTTTTAATAACCCTTTAAAATCCAAATGTTTTTCATTAAACTGATTAAATCTTGTAAAGTAGTCGATGTTCAATATAAAGTATGAATAACAACACATAAAACCAACGGTCTGTTACAGTGGCTTTGATTCTTCTGTGGTGTAAACCGATGAAGAACAAAGTTGAACCTTGTATTAAAGTTTCATTATTCTACAGGACCATCCTTTAAAAAACGTGCTTACGGTCACATCCCACTGGCTGAAAATAAGTGACTAAAAACTAAACATGAAAGAGTGATATACTGTGATGTCCCATCATTTTTTTAAGCAAACACACCATAAAACAACTTTAAAGTTTCCTCCTAATCAGACTCTGCAGACAGTCTAACCACTAAATCCCCACAGTTTGATGCCCTTTCTGCTTTGCTTATCAAGCTGCATCCGTAGACTGTATGGGAACTAAAATTCTTAATTTTCATGCTGTGCAAAAAATTGGAGCTATGCAAATACAACTGTCTCCATCCACCTGTCAGCCCAATAAATAAGGTGCGTTATGAAAAGATTCTCACTCACATACAGCTGTTTCTGTATGTAAACATATTTATTTCTGCTGTAAATTTTTAACCTTGGAGTCTATGGGGACTGTGTTTTAATTCAAGTAGAATTAATTCAGTTGTCAAAAAACATATTTGCTTTTCTTGTGCTGCTTGTTACTTTTTAGCTGAACCGATGCCCCTCCCTAAAAGCCCACTTTCCTCTGATTGGCTACTCAGTCTATAAGGGCAATAATACCGCAGATATTCAGCGTATAACATAAGCCAGTTTGATATTATTCTTGATTTGATCCTTGTTCTTGTTCCTCCCGTGCTTTATTTACTTACTTTTTCTTTGGGACTCTAAGGGGACAATAACTTCCACTCATCACTTTAGAAATGTCTCATTTTGTTTTACTGTTAGATTTTTTTCAGCACTTTATCATTATTATCGTCACCTGATGTCTTATTGGTGGTGCTCACAGGGATCATTTTGTGCAGGCGACACATTAACAATCCTTTTCTATGTGAGTGCGCTCAGACTGAAGCATAGCCTAGCTTAACAGCAACCACCAGCTAATAACCACCATAGGGATACCCGTGACTCTTACTGGGGTTTTAGGTTTTATTGAACCAGCTAATACAAATAAAGGCTCACCCCTCAGGTAAGCGTGGACTCATCTTTTCACAGACTTCTATACAATCAGAGTCGCCCCCATCTGGATATTGGACAGAATGTCTTTTTTTGGCCATTAAAAAAAATGCATTCTGTCCAATATCCAGATGTTAAATAAAAACATCTGACAGTGAACCAGAAAAAGCAGACTTTGAACAACTCTTTAGGTAAAAAAAAATGTTTGCAAGTCTGTGAGCATAAATAATAAAAAATATATTTCTATGTTTTAAAATAGTTCTTCCAGTTAAAGGTAAATCAAGGTCCTGGATGGTTGTCAGACAGTTGGGAGCATTTTGGCTTTGACTTCCTGCAGACTAAAACTACAACCTGCAAACAATTTTTAAACATGTCAGTGTTCCCCTTACAGACCTTTGGGTTTTCTTCTCTTCTCTCTCTTCTTTTTTTGGACCCACACCCATCTGAGAGCGCCATGAAAGCCAAACCTAACAGCTCTCCACTCAGCAGACAAGAGTTCAAATCAATCATGGTAAAGTCTGCAGAGAACAGAGACAAGAAGCTGTCAAATGTAACAGTTTGAAATGCGAGGGAATCTCATTGTCTATTATTGGCAGGCGCTGGCACTGTTAACAGGGTGAAACTGGATTTCCAAACATTAAAGGGGGACGCATTAAAAAGATGAGCTTTCTGTAACGGCTGTAGTCTACTTTATAAGAAGTTTGAAAAATTTCTAAGGACTTTTGGGGTCTTTGGTTTCAGTGGTTCTCTGAGATGATGGGGTAGAGGTGCTTGATTCATTTCAAGGGTTTAAGAAGGTTTTTTGGGGTTCTGATGACTGTTTTCTTAACAAATCAGCTTCCAAAGCAACGACAAGAGATTGTTGGGACCTTTGGCCTATCTTTGCTATAGATATCATCCAACATCATCCACACCATTAATTGCCATCCACTATAAAATATACTACCTCCAGCTGTACTGCTGAGGCCTGCATTCAGTCCAGATGTTTAGTGAGTGATCTGTCCATGCTGTACAGTTTTTATCATTTTGAATATGAATATTTAAAGTTGTTTATAATACAACTCCCTATTACTTTGCTTGACGGATGATAAGTCGGATTTCTAAACTGTAAAGAAGATGATGATCTGGTGCCCTTGCAGGATTTAGCAAGATGCTTTTCAATTTATCGGCAGCGACTCAGCCTTCAACGAGACGCATCATGGAACCACCATGTCAAACATAACGTCATCCCACTGAGGCGTCTCCACGCGGGTGGAGACCCTCTGCTGTCTCCCCTTGCTGCCCCCCTTTTCACCATCTCAAACCCCTCCACCACCATGACCATCACTACATAACAAACCACCAGCTGGGATCATCACCCAGAGTGACGGGGTGTCTGAAAGGCAGCTCTCATGTAAACAGTCACAAACACAACTTGAAGATGGAGTGAAGTCACTGCTGATACTGATCACATACTCCTCCCTGTGTTCAAAGCACACACACATTCATACAGAGGAGGAGGAGGTCTCTTCTTTCAAAACAGACAGCTGGGCTTCCTCCCAAATCTGACGACCGCATTTAATTTTGTTTTTATGTCACAGAAATACATGAAGGGTGGATTCTCCATTTTTGTCCATGAGTGTTGTAAATATATTTTCACAGTGGGTTTAAGAAGACCTCTTCACTTTCTGCACATTTTCTTGATTTGTAGATTTCCAGACTGTGTTTTCAGGTCTCGGTGGAGTTGCAGAGTTTATTTAGTCTGAATTATATATGTTGAAGTCTTTAAGGAGATATAAAGGTCTCAGATAGGTTGAAGATGTCTTTGGGAAGCTTTAGGTGTCCTTGTTAAAGTCTTTAAAACCTGTATGGCTAAAAAAAAGTTGTGCATGTCTTTATGGATATTCTTATATGGCATTTTTATCTGAATCTGTGACCTTTGCTTTTTTATGTGAAACTGATAACATCTACAGTATCTTGCTTCATGCAGAGTTTGTATTTGCAGTCTGTATGGCTGGTTTTGGAAGAATTAGGACTTCATTTTAGCGCATTATACTTAGTGACACTTAGTGACCTCTACACAGGTCACTAAGTCTGAACAAAGTCTGTAAATCAGACATCTTTAGGGAAGTTTAGGAGGCCTTGCTGAGGTTGTAGAGGTCTTGAAGAGGTCTCGGAGATACAATCCCAATCAAAACTTTAAGACCACTTGAAAAAATGGCAAAAAATCCTATTTCACATGGTTGGATCTTAATACGGTTCCAAGTACAGCTTCAACATGGAACAAGAATAACATTTATTAAAACATTTTTTGAGTATGCAATTTATTGAAAACAACGCTCAAACTGAAACAAGCTGTTTTACAGCAAATCAAAAGTTAAGAACCACGCCTCCAAAAACCCCCCGTAAATCCTCCAAAACAGAAATCAAAGTTCCAAACATGAACTCAGTAATGAGTAGCTCCACTGTTATTGCTGATCACTTCCAAAATTAGTTGCAGCATGCTTGATGCAAGTGATTCCATGAGGTGAATGCGAACATTCCTCCAAGTGGTGAAGATTTTGGTTTTTTAGTGTGCTTTATAAATAAAGTTTATTATTAAGATGGCCACACAAGGGTCATCTACTGTCTGGAACCGTTGTCCATTTTTGTAAACTTACCTTGCCATCCATCCCAAAATGTTCTCGTTTGGATTTAGATCAGGCGAAAATGTAGGATGGTCCAAAAGAGTGATGGTAGAGCAGATCAGCTACTGATTGGAAGGTTGGTGGTTCGATTCCTGGCTCCCCAAGTCTGCATGCCAAATATCCTTGGGCAAGATATTAACCCCAAATTGCCCTCCGATGCGTTCATCGGAGTGTGAATATGTATGAGTGTTTATTAGTTGCACTTGAGTTTAGAAGTGCTTGTATAAGTGGGTGTGAATGGGTGAGTGAGGCATGTTGTATACAGCGCTTTGAGTACTCCGGGAGAGTAGAAAAGCGCTATATAAGAATCAGTCCATTTACCATTTCCCTTGGACATGTTGTCCTGTCGTTACCACACAGACGAGGGCCCTCAGTGATGAGGGATGCTCTCTGCAACATCTGGACATAGCCAGCACCCATTTAACGCCCCTGCACCTCCTGAAGCTCCATTGTTCCACTGAAGGAAAAGCACCCCAGATCATTATGGCGCTCCCTTTCACTGTGGCATAAAGAAAACATCTCAGGTGGGATCTGGTTGTCATGTCAGCAGTGTTGGGTGAGTTACTTTAAATTAGTAACTTAGTTACATTACTAGTTACTTCTATCAAAAGTAACTCAGTTACTTCAAGTTACTCATTACTTTCAGAGCAACTAGTTACTAGAGAGAGTATTGTATTGTATTGTATTGTATTGTATCTTTATTTCAGACATATACAGAAAAAAAACCAATATATACACAACTACACATACAGTGGGGCAAAAAAGTATTTAGTCAGCCACCGATTGTGCAAGTTCCCCCACTTAAAATGATGACAGAGGTCAGTAATTTGCACCAGAGGTACACTTCAACTGTGAGAGACAGAATGTGAAAAAAAAATCCATGAATTCACATGGTAGGATTTGTAAAGAATTTATTCGTAAATCAGGGTGGAAAATAAGTATTTGGTCACCTCAAACAAGGAAAATCTCTGGCTCTCACAGACCTGTAACGTCTTCTGTAAGAAGCTTTTCTGTCCCCCACTCGTTACCTGTATGAATGGCACCTGTTTGAACTCATCATCTGTATAAAAGACACCTGTCCACAGCCTCAAACAGTCAGACTCCAAACTCCGCCATGGCCAAGACCAAAGAGCTTTCGAAGGACACCAGGAAAAGTATTGTAGACCTGCACCAGACTGGGAAGAGTGAATCTACAATAGGCAAGCAGCTTGGTGTGAAAAAATCAACTGTGGGAGCAATCATCAGAAAATGGAAGACATACAAGACCACTGATAATCTCCCTCGATCTGGGGCTCCACGCAAGATCTCATCCCGTGGGGACAAAATGATCATGAGAACGGTGAGCAAAGATCCCAGAACCACACGGGGGGACCTGGTGAATGACCTGCAGAGAGCTGGGACCAAAGTAACAAAGGTCACCATCAGTAACACACTACAACGGCAGGGAATCAAATCCCACAGTGCCAGACGTGTTCCGCTGCTGAAGCCAGTGCATGTCCAGGCCCGTCTGAAGTTTGCCAGAGAGCACATGGATGATACAGCAGAGGATTGGGAGAATGTCATGTGGTCAGATGAAACCAAAGTAGAACTTTTTGGTATAAACTCAACTCGTCGTGTTTGGAGGAAGAAGAATACTGAGTTGCATCCCAAGAACACCATACCTACTGTGAAGCATGGGGGTGGAAACATCATGCTATGGGGCTGTTTTTGTGCCAAGGGGACGGGACGACTGATCCGTGTTAAGGACAGAATGAATGGGGCCATGTATCGTGAGATTTTGAGCCAAAACCTCCTTCCATTAGTGAGAACTTTGAAGATGAAACGAGGCTGGGTCTTCCAACATGACAATGATCCAAAACACACCGCCCGGGCAACAAAGGAGTGGCTCCGTAAGAAGCATTTGAAAGTCCTGGAGTGGCCTAGCCAGTCTCCAGACCTCAACCCCATAGAAAATCTGTGGCGGGAGTTGAAAGTCCGTGTTGCTCGGCGACAGCCCCAAAACATCACTGCTCTCGAGAAGATCTGCATGGAGGAATGGGCCAAAATACCAGCTACTGTGTGTGCAAACCTGGTAAAGACCTATAGTAAACGTTTGACCTCTGTTATTACCAACAAAGGTTATGTTACAAAGTATTGAGTTGTATTTTTGTTATTGACCAAATACTTATTTTCCACCCTGGTTTACCAATAAATTCTTTACAAATCCTACCATGTGGATTCATGGATTTTTATTTTTTTCACATTCTGTCTCTCACAGTTGAAGTGTACCTCTGGTGCAAATTATTGACCTCTGTCATCATTTTAGGTGGGGGAACTTGCACAATCGGTGGCTGACTAAATACTTTTTTGCCCCACTGTACTTGCATTTACAAATACGAATATATATGTAAATACACACACGTATGTGCTCAGATAAAACAAAGAAAAATAAAATAAAATAAAACAAAGTCTAAATGACATGAAATGACAATTATTAGGTCTGAAATGGAGTAGGAAGAAGTATAACATACTTATTAATCCCTACCCCATGCTCAACATTTTATTGAATCCCACTATTCACCTAATTCCCATCATCACTTACCCCACACAATAAACAAGGAGAACATGTATAAACATAGCTACAGTAATAGATATAATTTAGATACAATTTAGTATATTTATACACACAATGGGTGATCAACTTTATCAGTTTCATATTCTTCTTCTAAAACATCTTTATGAACTGACTAATGCTTGAGCATTGCTGTAGGTCCACAGTAAAACTATTCCACAGTTTTACCCCATAAATAGTAACACAAAAGGTTTTAACCTTTGTCCGTGCTTTTAGAGTCTTCAGATTTAATTTCCCCCTCAATTCATAGTCCCCTTCTCTGTCAAAAAACATCCTCTGTACATTTCCTGGTAACATATTGTATCTGGCTTTGTACATAATTTTTGCAGTTTTATATTTTATAAGATCCATAAACTTCAGAATTTTTAATTTCAAGAACATGATGTTAGTATGGTCTCTAAATCCTGCTTTAGTAATCATCCTGATTGCTTTTTTCTGACTTTTACATAGTGGTTGAAGTGAAGTTTTGTATGTATTTCCCCAGATTTCCACACAGTAATATGGCAATATAAGTGAACAGTAAAGTACCCGGAGTGATTTGGAAGGCAAAAAATGTTTAACTTTACTCAGTACAGAGATGCTTCTTGACAGTTTAGCTTGTATATGCTTTATGTGAGGTTTCCAGCAGATTTTGTTATCTATTATCACACCCAGAAATTTTGTATCAGAAACTTGCTCTATTTCAACATTGTTTATTAACAATTTTGCTCCGGCATCTTTTTTACAATTTCCAAATAACATAAATGTAGTTTTTTTCAAATTTAGTGATAACTTGTTTCTGTCAAACCATGTTTTCAGTTTAATCATTTCTTGTGTGACAATTTCCAAAAGCTGCTGTGAATTCTCTCCAGCACAAAAATATTTGTATCATCTGCAAATAAAATAAACTGTAATATATCAGATGTTTTACATATATCATTGATGTAGAGGATAAACAGCTTTGGTCCCAATACTGACCCCTGTGGAACTCCGCAAACAATGTCCAGGCACTCTAATTGATATTCACCAATCTTCACAAATTGTTGCCTGTCTCTCAAATAACTCCTGACCCACTCTAGCACCACTCTTCTAATGCCATAGTACTCCAGTATATCAAGTAATATTTCATGATTAATTGTGTCAAAAGCTTTTTTTAGGTCAATGAAAACACTAATACATTGTCTTTGATCTATATTGTTGGTGATATTTTCAATTAGCTCCATTAATGCCACAGATGTTGATCTATTTGGTCTGAAACCATACTGACTGTCCATTATTATTTTGTGTTTATCTATAAATTTGTCAAGTCTATTAATGAAAACTTTTTCCAGTATTTTTGAAAATTGTGAAAGTAGAGAAACAGGCCTATAATTTGTGAATTGGTGTCTATCTCCATTTTTAAACAGTGGTATTACTTTAGCTGTTTTCATTTGTGTTGGGAATGCACCAGTTTGTAGAGACAAATTACAAATGTGTGTTAAGGGTTTGGAGATGCCATCTATCACTTTCTTAACGATTTCCATATCAATGTCATCAGAGTCTTTAGAATTTTTTGTTTGTGATTTCCCAACAATATCAATGATTTCCTTTTCTTCTACCACCGTTAAAAACATTGAATGAGGATTGCAGTCAATGAGTTTAGTTTCTTTCTCTGCAGAATCTGTTATATCAGGAATTGTTTCAGCCAAGTCTGGCCCAACACTTACAAAGAATTTATTGAACTCATTAACCACATCACTCATGTTAGTAATATTTCTATCATTATTAGCGAAATACGAAGGATAATTTGACTGCCTAGAACCATTTTTAATGATGGTATTTAATGTTTTCCAAATCCCTTTAATATTATTTTTATTCATATTTAATAATTTCTCATAATATTCCTTTTTACATGACCTCAAAATACTAGTTAATTTATTTTTATATTTCTTGTATTTATTTTCAGCTTCTGTACTTCTGTTCGTTATAAATTCTCTATATAAGGTATTTTTCTTTTTACATGCATTTTGTAATCCTTTTGTGATCCATGGGCACTCTGCATATTTTTGTTTTTTACTATATTTCTTTACTGGGCAACGACTATCATATAACAGTTTAAATTTTCCTAAAAAAATCTCATAAGCTTTATCAATATTTTTTTCCTTATACAGCAATCTCATTTTTGCTTAAGTAAATCACTTTTGAATGCATTTATGGACTCCTCTGTTCTCACTCGTTTGTATTTTGTTGTATTTTCCTGCTTGACCTTCCTGTGATTGCTGTTATACACTACAAAAACAGGTAGATGATCACTGATGTCATTAATTAGGAGACCACTTATAGATCTGTTTTCTATTTCATTAGTAAATATATTGTCTATTAAGGTTGCCGACTGTGCTGTAATCCTGCTGGGTTTAGTGATCACTGGACAGAGTCCCATGCTATACATTGTATTAATAAACTCATCTGTCATACTATGTTTGTTTGGATTTAATAGGTCTATGTTGAAATCCCCACAAATGAACATGACTTTTTGATTTGTCCTAATAAATGTTTTATCTACCCACTCCTTAAATATTTCAATATTAGAACCTGGTGTTCTATATATACAACTTACAATGACATTTTTCTTTTTTCCCATACTAATTTCTATTGTTACACACTCTAATATATTATCCACCACCACCGACATTTTTTCCACCACACTGTATTTTAAATTTTTGTCCACAAACAAAGCCACACCCCCACCATTCTTATTCTTTCTGTTCATAAAATTTAATTCATATCCATCTATTTCAAAGTCCACTCCTTTCTCCCTATTAATCCATGTCTCAGATACTGCAATCACACTGAATGGATGTGCAAATTTGCTTAAATATTCTCTTATTTTGTGAAAATTGGCATATAAACTTCTACTATTAAAGTGGATTATGGACATTTTGCAGTCAGCCTTGACAGTTTTATTGAATTGTTCTTCAGTATAATAGCAGCAGGTGTTTCTGATGTTAAAAAAGTTCAATTCTGGATCAATGTCCTGCTCTGTGAAGTGTGTATTGTATTCCGTGTTTAGTGGTGAATTTAACTCCTGATTAGCAATCCTCTGTGATAGCAGTGTATAATTCCCAGATGTTAAATTAGTTGATTGTTTCATGAATTAATATGCTGTGCTTTAGCTTCCGTTGTTATCTTCTATTACCTGCTTTGATGAATGTAGATTGTTTGTTCAGCTCCTTGCATTTGTAGTCATGTGACTTGTTAATATTTTTCCAGATCCTGGATGCATTTGATGACCAGCACTTTGGCTTCCTCCGGTGTGCCGTTGAGTTTAATAAATATTTTACAGTTTGCAGTCCAGGTATTTTGAATTTTACCCAGTTTCTTTAGGTGTTGTGCTTTCTTAGCCATGTCAGCGTTGTATTTGGTTAGATGATTATTCATGTCGATCCCTTTAGTTTTCTCCCCTGCTTCAGCAGTGCATTCTTGTGTTTCCTGTTTACAAATCTTATGATGACAGCTGGTTTATCACTAGCATTTCTCCTGGGCAAGGGGTGGCATGCCTCGATGTTATTACAGTCCAGGGCCCTATTTCAGGAAGCCGGTTTAGTGGAAAAACTGAGTAAGTATACCCTGAGTTAACGAAAACTCTGGGTTTTCGGTTTCACAAAGCGAGTTCAGCTGAAGCCTGAGTGAGTCACTATGACGACACACGCCGTGAAGCTAACCTGCCCCCTAGCAGGTTTACTACAACTAACCCTGACTGTCTCCGCCCCTTTGTCGGAAACCTGACAGTAGGAAGTGTCGGACATGGCGTGCCCCGTCCTTGAAGAGCCAGTAGATCGTGAATCCCAAATTCTCCGCAGAGCTCTCCGCTGGGAGAGAGTGATCAGTGGACATTTTATCATTTCCTGATGATTTTCTGTGCGAACGTTACCGTTTCTCAGCACAATCTATAAGTTATTTTGATAACATCCTCAGGACTAATATTGCTCATGTGACACATCGCGGACATGCTCACAGTTCATTACATATTATTTGTATTGCACTTCGGTTTTTTGTAAACGGGAGCTTTCTGCATAATATTGGTGACGCTGAGCACGTTTCCAAGGCTACCGTCTGTCGGGCAGTCAGGAATGTTACAGTTGCACTGAAACGTCTCCTGTACTCGTTTGTGGTGTTCCCCGGTCATAGACCCACAAGATTTATCAAAGAGGGATGCCACAAAATTGCAGGTAGCAGGATGAACAAAACTTAATTCATGATGTGGTGATACTTGGACTACTACTTAAATTTTACATGTATTTTCAGGGTTCCCAGGCGTGATTGGCTGTATAGATGGCACTCACATTCCAATCATTGCTCCTTCAGTAAATGAAGGAGACTATGTGAACAGGAAGTCTTTCCACAGCATTAATGTACAGGTACATAGTTCCCTGTAGCATTTCAAACTAACAAATTATTTCATTATAGTAATGGATGCTAATTTGTGTTCTCTGCACTGTGAAGATCATATATGATGCTGCCAACATTATCACAAATGTGGAAGCCAAGTGGCCAGGCTCTGTCCATGACTCACAAATATTCCGTGAATGTACACTGAGCACAAAATTTGGACATGGTGAGTTGAGAATACTTTAAAATATATAAAGACCAATTGCTTCAGGGACATTTGAACTGAAGTGTATCCTTCTTTCTTAGGAGAGTTCACTGGCTACTTGCTTGGTGATAGGGGGTATCCATGTTTACCCTATTTGCTTACCCCTTACCCTGACCCTGAACCGGGCCCACAGCAGCGATATAATCTGGCTAATTGCAGGACAAGAGCCAGAATTGAAATGACTATCGGAATGCTTAAGGCCCGGTTCCAGTGCCTGCAAGGACTCAGGGTCACCCCAGAAAGGGCATGTGACATTATTGTGGCATGTGTGATTCTTCACAACATTACCACAATTAGAGGAGAACACTGTCCTTCTGAACCAAACATCAGCAGTGATCCAAACCATGAACATCCTGACCCTCCCACGGACATACAAGATGGAAGCGCAGTCAGAGACACCATATGTCACAATCATTTCTTTTGACCCATCACCTCAACATGTTGAAAGAAGAATAAACAGATGTTTTGTTCAACTGGCTTTATTGGTCGCCTGTGTTTCCTGTACACAAAGTGTAAAGTGTCTCTGTTGCTTCCTCCTCTGTAACAGCTGTCAATGTTTCTTCATTATTTTCCTGCAGTAAAGAAATTAACAACATTGCTGTTCTACTGTAAACTCATATAATCTGTGGAGTATTAAGAGTACTCACAACTGCATGTTGGTCTGGCTCAACAGGAGGCTGCACCAGATGCAGTACACCATCACCATCAACTGATAGAATATGAGGTTTATACAGGTCACTTATAACTTACAAGGGACCAAATGGCAATTAACAAACATATACCAATCACCTTACACTTCATTGTCATTATGCTCTCAAAGACAACCAAGACTGAGGGAAGGCAAAATCAGTAGGAAAATAACTTCACTACAAAATAATCCATTATGGTAAAGAGTTTATCAAATGAATGAGTAGCACTGCAAAGGTGACTGTGAAGAAAGGATGTATGCACATCATGTATTATTTTGAATTTACCCCCTATGTAGGCACTTGTGTCTTGCGGGGTTATTGACTCACAGGGCGCCCACTGTTTTGGCTGAGGGCCAACTGCTCAGCCTCTGTGAGTGGTGGTGGTGGTGGAGGACCCCCACCTGTTTTTCGGGCCTCCGCTTTTTTTCTGTTGGCTATAACGGGTCACATTTGAGCATACAGAGTAAGCAAATATGTACTTGTAATGTGCTCAGATAATTTCAATAAGTGCTTACAGAAAGAAAATTAATGTAGCCTCTAACTGCAATTGATTTACATCGGACAAACAGACCAAGCACTATGGCTCATAATACAATTACACCTTACCTGTTTGGACTATATTTTTATATTTCATTTTTACTTGCTGCCAGGCACGTTTGGGGCCTGTTGGGTTGCACCTGCGCTCACATCACAAAATTAAATGTATAACATATAAAATAAAATAACATATAATAAACTAACGTGTTAAATGGGTGGGAATCCCTAGATCAATGTTTATATTAACACTCACGCATTGACTCTGTCGGCTATGTTTTGCCATGCGTGCTCCCTTTCTTTTGCAGCTGAGGCTGTGTTACTTTTTTTCTGCAAAATTTGCATGTTATCGGCATATGCTGCCATCAGAATTTCGGCGTCAAGCACTGTAAAATACATTGACCGCGCCTTCTTTCCCTCCGTCTCCATGGTGACTCGCTTAATCTGTGCTCCACTAATCAGGGCTTTATGTATCCTCGTCCGCGCGCTTCACTTGGGGTTAAAGCAACTCCGCGTTGATTGAACTACTTGTTATCAGCCTTTCTGAAACCGAATATTCCGAGTTGGACAGTTCGGGGTTACTCAACCCTGAGTATCGTTTTTCACTCTGAGTTTTCTAAACCGGCTTCCTGAAATAGGGCCCAGGTTGATCCCTTTTGACTGCAAGAAACCAGCTACCTGTTGCTCTGCAGAGCTAACATCCAGTTCTCCATGCTCCTCTTTGCTGCCAGCAGTCACAGCCCGAGCATATGGCCAGGGTTTTATGTGTAGCCCTGTGATGATCACATCGTTCATTCTGGTGTATTGCTCCAGGTCCGCGACCCTGCTCTCCAGATAGACAATCCGTTTCTCTGCATTCTGATTGCGAAGCGACCTTATCTCCTCGACAATATCCAGGATATATTTCTGCTGTAGCTTGATAGCTAATGTTTCTTAAGTTAAAAAGTCCAGTGACTTTTTGATGTCCTCAATTTCCTCAGCGGTCGGTGTTCTCTTAGGCCCCATTTAGTTTGCTATCTCGCTCACTCCGTTCACTGTTCACCGTCTTCCGTGTCCACACACCTCTTCCGTGTCCACCAACTTAACAGTAACTTTGGGTTTTCTCAGAATTCTCTTGTTAATATGTTGCTTCCGTAACTGGATACCCAGCAAGATTGCCAGTCTTCTAGCTTGCTTACTTGCCACAAGTGCACTGTGCCACCTACCAATAGAAAGGAACAAAATAATGTGCACATTTCCACGAGAGAAATCCCACGCCTGATTCTATCCTAGCCTGCTTTTTACATCCAACACAAAAACTGCAGTCGTGGTGCTTTCGATTGTACTCAGAACTCGGAAATTCTGCCTTCTGAATAGGAAGATGTAGGTAACACCAGACTGCAGATGAGCTGCTTACAGAGCTGGACTTGGACAAAAAAATCGTCCCGGGCATTTTGACTAGAGACCGGCCCACCATTATAGGAAAAATCATAAAGCCTTTGAATGAAAATAAACACTGTTGTGACGGTGATGTACACTGTTCTGATGGTATATATGTATCAATCTATCAATTGTTTGTTGCAAGACTCAGATAATTATTTTTTTAAAAGTGAGACATTTTAAATGAGAATAAGAAAGTATTTCCTTGTGCCCCCCTTTCCCTGTTAATGCCCTACATGGACCCCTGGCAACACTTTGCTAGACCCACCCCTGCACAGTTACCAGTTGTCAGCTACGTAAAAAAAGGATCCTGGTGTTATTTGTCTCTCAGAAACAGTTCATAACAGACTCTTCAACTCATTCATGTCACCTAAAAGGTAAACCTGTTTCTCCATCACAGCTCTGATGATTCAGTAAGGACATCTCCTGGTTTCCTCTTCATGTTTCCCTCTCACCACATATCCAAACCATATCATGACCAGCAGCTTTTTTGCAGCTGTGGCTCCAGCAAACATCAGCTGATGCTAGAAATTAATATTAAATAAATTCTAACAACAGCTGATCAAGCTTAAATGTGCTGCTGTTGTTTACCGCGACATCCGCTGGTTTCCTCTTTGTTATTGAATCTGTGCAAGCTCTGCGATAGCCACCACACGAAGTAACGAATAACGAGCCTATCTAAATCCCAGTAACGACTAACGTGTTCCTGGTTTTGGCATAATAACTAGTTACCGTGCTCATTACCACAATAATAACGTAGTTACTGTAACGCATTACTTAATAATGCATTAGTCCCAACACTGCATGTCAGTAATGTTGGAAACCATCATGGTTACATTTTTTCTCATCAGAGAATAAAACTTTCTTCCACCTTTCAATGTCCCATGTTTGGTGCTATCTTACAAAGTCCAAATGGTCAGTTCTGTGGCGTTCATTGAGACGAAGCCTTTAAAGACATTTTTTTATTTTTGAATCCCTTCAGTCTCAGATGCCAGCTGATGGTTATGGAGCTGCAGTTGGAACCAGTAACAGCCTTAATTTGGGTCAAGGATTGTCCAGTGTCTTGACAGCCAATTGGATCCTCCGGCTCAGTGTTGGTGAAATTTTTTTGGGTCGTCCAGTTGACTTTTTTGTTCCATAACGCTCAGGATCATATTTGGCCTTTTAAAAGCATGTGGTCCTAAACTTTTGATCAGCTGTAAAACAGCCTGTTTCAGTTATCTTCAGCATTGTTTTCAATAAATTGCATGCTCAAAAAATGTTTTGTCTCACTCCTATTTCTTCTAGTTGCGTGTTGAAGCTCTACTTGGAACCTTGTTAAGATCCAAACATGAAAAATATAATTTATTGCCATTTTTCAAGTGTTGTCTCAAACTTTTGAGGCAGGTTATGGAGATTATCTTTGGATTCCAGGTGAAATGAGTTTATTTATAAACACTCATTATAAAATATGAATATGAAAGATAGAAAATGTAAACTTTCTTCAGAGAGCCAAGGTTTAAGTATCCATACTGAAGGTGTCTTTCAGAGGATTATGAGGAGGCTCTAGAGCTACTAGAAGTCTTGAAAAGTTGTCAGTGGTACTTTAGGGCCCTTTAAAGGTTATCTGCATTTTAAGGATTCTTTTATGCAGTCCTTCATAGCAGCTTTTTCATTGTTTACAAAATGTGCTTATGGTGTACCACAAGGCTCCTTCCTGGGCTCTGTTCTGGCCTGTATTTATGTGTTTTTGTCGGCTTCAGCTTCCGTTCTGTTTGTTTCAGTTTTACCAAATCAGCACCCAGCTGTGTGATAATGGTCATTACCTGCCATTTTTCCTGTGGCACTTGTGATGTAGCCCAAGGCTCACTTCTGGTTCTAGTTCCATTTTTATTGAAATGCTTTCTTTGACAGTGTCTTCATTTTTTTAATAGCTGGTGCTGATGGCAAAATCAAGGTATGTGATTCTCTTTGATTTTGATTCACACACCAAGCTTTGCCAGTTGTTCATGAGTATTATTTTGGAACTGTTTTAAAATATAAACTATACCAGCCAAGTAGAAGGTATTATTTTGTGTTACGAAAGCAGATTTTTGTATGTCACCAAGCAGTTAACCAACTAACAGGCATTTGTTGCTTTTCTGATCTAGCAAACCCACACTTGTTGCTTGATCGAGGGGAACTTTCCATCCTCCACTTCCATTCTTTCCCTTTGCTGGGTTATTGAAGGACTGGACAAGTCTGACTGGACATGAGCAAACATAAGAGCAGGAAAAATGGTACAGTGTGAAAGGCTGTATTTATATAAAGAACAAGTCAAACTTAGTCAGACGGATCGGAACAAGACAGGATAAAAATGAGACAGGTCATAACAAGTCAGAACACAAAAGGACAGAGGTGCCACTGGACGGGTCAGACTGAGACAGAGGTTTTTCCAGTCTGTCAGAGCTGCTCGCTGCCTCCTCTGCTGTCTCTCAGACCTCCTGAGAAGCTGCTGCTGCCTCCAGCTAGCAGACTTCCCAGCAGTCCCCCCTTCAGCTGATGTCTGGGGGGTCCAGATGCTGCTGAAACACTCGCAGGCAGTTTGACAAACTACTACGTGAGGAATTTAAACTGAGGCTTCATGTTAAAGCTCTGACTGCTAAATCATTATGATAAACCTCACACTCGACTTTTAAAAGGGCATCAAGTACAATCTGTCTTTTACAACCAGATCTACAACAAATTAACTTCATATGTGACTCTTCTGCTCTAGCAGTCACATTTTATAAGGTTCACTGGTGCTAGAAATTTGTGGATGTATAGGGTTTTATCTCGGAATCTAACAGATCAGTGATTTTATCTCTGCTGTAATTTGACTTTAAAAATAAAGAGTGTATAAAAAGTTATATGACATTCTGAGACAAACATAATTTTATTGATTTCTGAAATAATAAACAAAAAAATTAGTTCTTCTTTTATTTAGTTATTTATTTATTTATATAGTCGTGGAGGTTTGATTATATTGTCACTTGTTAGCAGCTGATTGTGTGAAATAGATTTGCTGCCTAAACTTATGTTTAAATAAAGTTTGTATATGTCACAAAATCCATGTAAAATAGTGAAAATTCTGAATTTGGAGATGTTGGTTTCCCATTTTAAAAATGATACTTACCAAAGTTTGTCATCTAACAGGAACATTGTTTCTTTAAATTGTTACTGTTTGGCAAAATGTTTGCAGATTGGATCCAAGCAGGCTGAGAACCTGCAGTTCCTCTAACAGTTATCTTATTATTAAAGCAAAAAAACCAACCAACCAAACAACCCCCCCCCCCCCCAAAAAAACAAACAAACAAACAAACAAACACACAAACACACAAACAAAAACACAAGAACCTGAACCAGAAACTTACTTGGTCTTTAGATAATGTCTCCCTTCATAACTAGTTTTATGATTCACCACTTTAAATTGTGCATTATTAGGGGCATATCCTCTTTGACTGAAAGGGGGATGCTAGCTGTCTGCTAGGCTTCACCTGAGCTGCACCTTTGAACCATGTCTGTGCTGTTGGTGCATTTTTAATGAGATCATCTAAAAGTAAGCCATCAATAATATGGTTGCTGTGAGGTTACTGGACTAACAGGCTGTCCGATAAGTCTCCACTTTAAATCAGAGAACTTCTTCACCTTCTTGTCTAATGATGGTCACTTCTGGCTCCACAAAAACCAACATGGTGGCGGCCAGAAAGCTAAATTGAAACCTTGACCTTGTAGAGCTGCAGGTGGCTGTGTCTGTGTTTGAGATTCAGGTATGGTCCAGGTTTGAGGACTCTTCGCTGTTTATCCACTTTTCAGAGTGTTTGAAGATGTTATAGCTGTTAGTGTCCAATATCTGGACTCCCTCTGGGTTTCTTCTTTTAACCTCTGGGCTCATGCTTTTGTTTCACCCGACATGTCAGCACCACTTCATGCTTCTAACACTGAGAACCTCGGACTCTTTCTGCTGACGTCCGCATTAAAAGGAAGCAGCTGATCGTGTTGGAGGACCTTCTCTATTGCTTTTCTTTTATTGTGACGTCTGCTGCAGAGGTGCTGTTGACTGTGTGCTGATGTGAAGTGTGTCTGAGCGCTGGCTGGTGTTGGATCAGACTGAGTGTTTACAGTGAGACCACAGAGCCGAGCTGGCAGACGCTCAGGCAGGCTGGGTAAGCCCCGGCTCACTCTGAGGCCGCTGACGTGAGCCAGAACTGTATTCCTTTCTACTTTGGTATCATAACAAGTGAAGCTCTCTGGGTTTAGAGCGACACCATAGACTTTATCCACAACACAACGCCCACTGCTGCTTTTAATAGCCCGCCTGTCGCATGTGGACACTGCTGGAAGACAGGCAGTATTAATGCGATGGAGCCTGAGAATAATTCAGATAAATGAGGAGCACAGTTTGAGAAAATAAGTCAAATGCTGCAGAAGAAAAGGAGACTGAGGCCTGCTGCAATGTAAAAGCTTTCAGTCCTCGTGTGATGACACGGTGGTCTCCATCAGCCAGCCCACGCTGTCAGCAGCCAATGAGAGCGTCCAAGCCCACGGTGTGACAACACGATGACATCACTGCTGCCTCACAAATAGAAAAGGCTGATTTATTTAGCGGCGTTTGGAATCCCGCCTTCGTCGCATTACAGCCGGGCATGTTTAAAGCGAGCGGAGGCCAAACGAGTCAGACTCACAGCTCTGTGTTTGTTGGCAGCCGCCGCCGCCATTTGTGGCTGTGCCTGAGGTTTAGGGAGCAGAAACACTGAGAATCTGGACTGTGTGGGCCTCCAGCTGCAGGGGACAGGAGGGCCTCCGGAGGGGGGCCACACACCAGCTACCGTGAGGAGGGTCGCTGTGGGTCATGTGACCATAGCTAGCCTGAGACCAGGTCAAACAGCCTGAGGAGCAGAAGTGAAGCTCAGAGCAACACAACGTCCAACCAAGACTCAAAAACATAAAAAGTATTTACAGCAAAATGAAGTACAATTACAGTTAAATACTTACTCTCAACATTTAACATGAACACATTTACTTTTATCTCACACCAAGCTCACACGCTAGACACTCTGCGTCTGATCAACACGTTAAAGTTGACCTGTTCTAAGCAGTTCACATTTTTCTACTAGAGGAGCTTTGCATAGTTCACAGTTCAAACCAATCCTTCTTTATCTGACTTCTGAGCTCTGTCAAGCCGCTCATGTCATCCTTTAGCTCCTCTCCTGAAGCCAGGTCTCTTGATGTGCTCATTACAGTTTATTTTATTTTAGGGGTCAGCTAGAACAGGTTTACATGCTTTGCTGTTCACGGGCAGCTCAGAGGTTTCTGGGATTACTTCACCCTCTTCTCAGGTCTACAGAGGAGAGGGAAAAGCATGCAGAGGTCAAAACTACAGAAACAGTCTTTATTGTTAAGTTGACAGGTTTCAGTTGTACACTTGTTGCCTCGGTGTGACTACACAGAAAACTTTAAGGCTGAGGGACTAAAGGTTGAGCATTAATATTACATTTTTTTTAATAACTTTTTATTTATCATTTTACAGTATGGGAATACAAAACTTAAGGTCAGCATGGGAGACATTCACAGTTCCAGTAATAGCATCTACTTACATCATGGTAATATTCATTTATTCAGTACAAAGGGGAGTACACAACCTATTTTTCCCAGAGCTTCTTAAATTTCTCGAGCTCGAGTCTAAGGACAAAGGTAAGCCTTTCCATTCCAAAAATTTCTTCCACTATCCCACGCCATTGGGCCCGAGTTGGAGGGTCTGCCTTTAGCCACCTACGGGTTATGGCCTTCCTGCAGCCAGCCAAAAGTATTTTCAATAAATAAATATCTTTATGTGGGAGTGCCGTAGGCAATTTGCCAAGATACAACGTATCAAATGAATAGTCTATTTTAATCCCAATTATTTTGTTTATCTCAAGGGCCACCTCCCCCCAATATGGCTGAATCCTTGGGCAGGCCCAGAAGACATGAAAATGGTTTGCCATAGGGGTTCCACAACCTCTCCAACATAGGCCCTGGCTCTGTGAGCCTGTTTGCCGAGCTGTGAGTTTAGGAGTGTTAAAGAATCTCACTACATTCTTCCAACCAAACTCTCTTAAGGACCTTGAATTTGCAGTGGTAGCCTGAGAATATTACATTAATATTAATATTACATTTTAATGGGAAAAACTGAAAAATGGGTCACTGGTCTTGTTGGAGGTCGTCATCTCCGAGTTCCCTTCTTATTTTTTCTACATGTGCATCATAAGGCGTAGGTATGGATTTTATGAAGAAGGCATCTCCTGATCAGTATGAAGAACACAGTGTTTCCTCACCATAATAACATGAATGAAGCAGAGGAGTTTTTTAGGAAAACCTGCCACATAATGACCCAGAGGCAACACAGCATTTGACGCAGGTGGGTCTTTATTACCGCTAAACTTCACAAAATGTTTAATTGTTTTGAGGTTAGCATAACTACCTGCTGTTATCTGCCGACTTATCAACTGTGTTTCCTTTTCTGGATGAGCCTCTCATCTTTTTATAACAGTCATGAGTTCCTAGACACTCCTTGCTGGTCGTTTCCAGCCTCTTTTTTCATCTCTGTTCATGTGCAGCACGTCTTGATGCTCAGCTTGTAAAAACTCAGCCCTCACACTCAGGTGTCTCTAATATCACAGCAGCAGAGCACTGACTGACCTCAAGCTGTGGAATGATCATCTTGGACCTTCTCTGAACTAAAGTTTGGTCCATTTCCAACATCTTGCCATGTGACGGAGTTTGTTTCTGCACATCAAGACTTCCTGTGCTAATGTTTTCAGTCACACTTCAAACACCGTTTAGTTTTCTGTCTTTGTTTATGCCCGTTACGTTTTAGCTAAAAACTTCAGTCAGATCATGGGATGTCATCTTTAGCAAACTTAAGATAAGATAAGACTTTATTGATCCCACAACGGAGAAATTTTTGCGTCACCTCAGGTCAGGTACAGATATCAGAAGGAAATAAGTACAATCAATGAAAAAAAGTAAGATATACTATATACAATGGTAGCATACACAGCATGTGATTATGGATAGAGTTGGAAATACTGAAGACATAAACTATATAGCTTGTAGGGGTGCAACGATACACAAAATTCACGGTTCGGTTCGATACTTTGGTGTCACGGTTCGATATTTTTTCGATACAAAATAAAATGTTCATGCCTTTTTAATTTGTCATTTATTAAAATTATAAATATATATTTTAACTCAAAAGTACAGTTTTTAAATTTAACCCTAACCCTTGTGCGCGTTTTTTATTTTGACAGCGAACCTGCGGACCACTTATGTGCACCCCTGGTTATTTAGCTCGTCATATTGCAGCCACAGAAATTAAAAAAGCAGCAGGATATATATAAAGTGCATAAAGTGCAGCTTTATGGTCCATGAAACCATAAAGCTGCACTTTCTTTTTGCCTTATAATCTGATTTGTCATAACTTTTCCATTTTGTGGTAAGCTTTTCTTTGGCTGTCAGTTCTTCACTATGACCTGTCTTATTTGGCTCAGCAGAACTAAAATATATATCCTGCTGCTTTTACACGCGCACTCACATAAGCTCAGCGATTCTCTGCGCGATCAACCTCTCACATGTTTAAGCTTGCTGCGGGAGATTTCACTTTCACACTTCACATATTTGCATAGTAAGCTAACGATTGATAAGACTATGTCAGAGGAATTGGTGCACAAATTATCATCACTCACCAATCAGTGCTGTCGCTCTCTATACACAGTTCACGCGATTGCAAAGTGAAAGCAAAAAAACAAGCGCAAATTCAAACGCGATTTCAATATGTTACATATTGACAGTGGCTCACCGATGCCAATTACATAATTACCCAGCTACATTTCCGAAAGAATGCAAAAGCATTGACATATATTTTTCCTTCCTACAATAGCCCGACGGGCAGGGCAGAGAGAGATTTTGGTAGCCCGACTGGAAAAATCGCTAGCGTCCTAGCCCCAGGACGTCGGGCTAGCGATTTTGCGAGCCCTGTATCTGATTGAGGAATCACTCATCTTTGGAAAAGAGAGTTTATTACAGAGAAATGGCTCTTTCCAAAATAAAAGCTATTCTATCCGCTTCTTCTGGGCTATATTCTCACAGCATATTAAACATATCAGGTCCCCATAAGGAGAATCATGTGCTAACGGCTGTCTAAATGACTCGGGTAAAGTTAGTAGCATGCTTGCTTTTGTCTGCTTCCATTTGTCTTTGCACTAGGATGATGTCGGCGTAAATGTGCAGTCGTATTCGTTGTGTTCCCACTAGTGCTTTCAGGTTAACCTCGTTAAAATGACCTTAACGCCACAACACGGCAAATCTCCGTTAACGAGCTACCCCTGATAGCCCCGTGCATGGGGCTAGACGGCCAACACGTTAACGAGCTAACTGCGCTAACACACTAGCTCCCACCCATGTAATTGAGCATTGCGTGGCACATCCAACGTACTGTTTTACTTTAGTCCATGACTCGCTTACCTTCAGGGTCATACGTCACATGAAAACCAAAATAATTCCAAACGCCAGATCTGAATGAGGGTGGGGGAGGTTCAATTTGCCATGTTGCAAGGAGAGCTTAACTTCTGTCTTGCTAGCTTGCCCTGCGCTCTTCCTTCTGACTATGCTGTCTGTGTGGAGCGCTCAGTGGATCTGCGCTCGACAGTGCAGCCTAGGCGGAGTAGTCGAACGCAGATTCACTGAGCGCTCCACACAGACAGCATCGTCAGAAGGAAAGTTGATAAAATAAATTACAAATGTTGTATTGTTCAATACATATGCGTACCGAACCGAAAGCACTGTATCGAACGGTTCAATATCGATACGAATATCGTTGCACCCCTAATAGCTTGATATAGCTATTGTACCACTACTATTCCTATTTATAGACATGTACACAAAAAGTCCCAAAAAGAGTAGAAGACATACTACTACTCTCACGAAAATTTGTGGGTCCATGTCCCATTGCACAACAAATAAAACACGACCAAGAGTGTCGGGTAAAAAAAAGCTTAAAGCAAACTTTATTGTGACAGCTAGAACAGCCATGCTGATCATTTTGTTAGAGCTGACAGGATTTTTTAATCATTGTGAGATCAAAGTTATAGATGGAGGTCTGGTGAGTTAAGAAATGGTTTTTGGATGAACTAAGTCATGATCACAACTTAGGTTCAAATCAGCCTGACTACAGGCTGTGAAAGTCAGCAGCGTCCTGTTATCAGCTGTAACCTGGTGCTCACCTGCTGAGCCCAGAGGACTACTTGTGGTTAACAGACCATATTTGACACTGTTGGGATTGAAAGCAGGCTGACAGCAGATGTGTTAGTTTGAAAACAAACAGCTGTAATAAACCCGTACAGCTGTTCTGTCATGTGAACCAAAGTGCTCGACTCAGACCTGCAGAGCTTCCTTCACTGGAAAAATGCTGCTGCAGAAAACAATTCAGTCAGCAATTATGTTCCCCTTAATTTGTGGTCCCAATTATTCGGATGCAAGCAGGATTTCAGGGCTGCTGAGCATAAGTTTAGCTGCTGTGTTTGTTCAGAGTTGATGTTCTGTAAAATGTTCAATTAAAAAAGTCCAGCAGAAACACATTTGTAGGATTTATGAGCAGATTTGGACCCGGGGGCGGCTCGGTGGACTCCCAGATTACCAAGAAATGAAACACTCTCATGATCGTTTTACTGTCAGCAGAGAGGCGTTTATTATTTATTGACCGTTGGGTTTTTTATTTTCCATTTCATTTTGGATCCTACGGACTGAGCCAGTTTGAGGTTTTCAGTTTTTTAATACAGAAATAATTAAAAACATTAAAAAAGAGCTTTTCTGGGCTGGACTGTTAATGAGTGTAAATCAGCCCGACGCCCTCCGGTCTGTTTGGCATGACGGCGTGTGAACTGTAAAACAGGACAGTAAACATGTCACACTCACAGATCTGCATCCAGTCTGAACAACAGGGAACAAAATGGAAAAGTTATGAGTGTGAGGACGGCAGCACGACCTGGTAGTGGGCTGAGATGAGTGTGCAAACACAGATTCAAGTATTATTTATGTTAACAAGAGAAAAAATACAACTTAATTTACCTATTTATTGTAATCCGGTTATTCAGTGATGACGCGACGAATCCTACTTCCGGGTCTAAAGTAGTCTGCGTTTAATATGGCTTTTGTGTTGTTAACATGTTTAATGTTATGTATTTTCTTCTATTTGATCTCAAAAAGCTCCTAAAACAGTCAGTGATCCCTGTTGACCTCCCTCGGGTTTTATTACCGCTAATCATTTATTTAAGCTCAGTTTTTAAAATCTTAGGATGTAACTACAGCCCAGCCCATGCAGCAGTATATGAATGACTAACCTCATATTGTGGATGGATTATCTCAGTTGTTCTCCTGGCTGAAGTTTGGTCCTTTTACAGCATCCTGCCATGCGATTACATTTGTTCCTGACCACTGAGAACACTCACGGTAACTTTTATCGAGTGGAAAAAAAGTTAGCTTGTTTATATTATGCTAATATAGCTGTGTCGCTAGCGTTCACGTAGCACATCATTATATACCAGCTAGCCAAACTTCATTAACCCTACAAATAGGGTTGCCAACTCCCTGAAAAATAAATAAGGGACACCTCGTGGCCAGGGCCGGGCGACCCAGTTGTCTTCACCCTTCCCAGTGTGGTAGCTCTTTTTTTGTGTGTGAAATTATTTTTTAACCATTTGACTTGAATTTGATTTAAGCAGATGCATATTCTTTGTGATATGACCATATGGGAAACAAATGATCATTTAGCCATTTATTCTTAGCTCAAAATGACAACATTAACACAGTAAAACAGGTCTCTTTCTTAAACAGAAGCCTGTCATGCTTAACTTTTGAGAATATAAGTAAATCTTTCTTTAAAAGAACTCTGTCCTGCTTAACTTAAAATTATACAAGTTAATAGAAAGCAATAGAACAAAAAATATTCTTGTAACTGTGCACATTTAGTGCATTTAGTACAATTGGCTTCAGTTGAGGTATTATTTCAGCTTTTCTAATGCTAATCAGCTGTTCCTGTTTGTAAACCCACTTGTTCCCATGACTACGCATCATAACTCATCATCATTATTCATCTATGTATTACTTTTATGTATTAGTGATCTATTTGTTGTAATCTATCCTTGCAGTTGTTTATTACACAAAATAAATTATATTATCACACTTCTGGCCACATAGCGCTGATATTCACTGCACATGCCCATATTAACCTTAACCAGAGGGTTTAAAAAAACAAACCAGTGTTTACATACCATATCTGCTTCTGCCGTGGCCTGGTGGACAAGAAATTGGTTAAGGGTTCCCCGAGCTTTCACGCCCCTCATGTTCTTCATGTGCCCACCATCAGAAGCATGCCTATAGAAAAAATGCACCGGCACACAGTGCAGTGCGCTTTATAGGTGTTATCGTGCACTTTTCCAGCCAGGTGTTTTCCTTTTCCCATTCCTCCCTGTACTTTTCCAGCCTTTTTTTTCTTTCTCTGAGCGAACAAACATTGCTGCTCTAATGCTGGGCTCACACTGTGCGATTTTTGGCCCATTTTGAGACGATTTTTGAGTCGTGCGACCGATTTGGTGATCGGCCCAATTTTGGCCTTCATCGTGCATCGTGTAGTATACGTGGGGTAACGAGAAGCGATTAACACCTCGAGCAGCTCCCGATCATCAATCGCTCGTGAGGGTGTCACCGCAGCTGCTCACACTGCTCGCGCGCAAACACGTAACCGTCGGTGAAAAAGACGGAGCAGCACGGCTGTGCAGCGTGTGATCTGGACACAAGCGATGGAGGCACAACTTGTAGAACTTTGGAAAGCTCATCCGAGCCTTTTCGATGTGGCATCAAAAAAATGATCACGACCACAACAACCGTGAAAATAGTTGGATTTACACTGCTGCTCAATCACAGCTGCCTGATCAATGTTTTTCATTAGCAATTTAACAAAGTTGATGGTGGTGGTGTGTCTGTGTGAGTGAAAGACAGAGAGAGAGAGAGAGCGACAGATTTTCTGTTATAACCTTCATGTTATGGAGGCACAGTGTGAGAACTCAGGTCGCATCAGAGCATCGGGCGGTATAGTGTGAGAGACCCTGCATCGTGACCTATGAACTTCTAACCCCTGCGAGTCAATCGTGCAGTTTGAAAATCGCACAGTGACTGCCCAGCTTTAGGTGTACTGCCATCCGAGACTTGCACCGCAGTTTGTTCCCCTGTTGGCCATGCTTCTTGTTGTGGTCATCTGTTGTCTTCCGGTATTTTCTCCGTAAGCGACCTTTACTCGACCAGTGAGATGAGCGGTAATCTGAATTGTCATACTCGAATTGTCATAAGTGTGCTGTCAGCTCATTGGTCACAAAGCAGGAGAGGGGCTGGGAATTATGTTTTCAAACAAAGTGTTAATTCCATAAACATTTATAGACTACTTTTGATTCTCACTGTATTACGGGACAAAGTGCGTCCCTTATTAGCTCAATACGGGACGTGTACTTTTGTTTCGAAATACGGGACGATTCCGTTTTTTAAGGGACGGTTGGCAACCCTACCTACAAATGTCACTGCTGTTTAGTTTTCTGTCTTCATTTATGTTGGAAGTGATAACAGAGCTGTACGTTTTAATTTGTTTCCAAAACCCCGCAGTCAGCACATGATATATTGTATTTAGATAGAAGTTAGCGAGCTAACTTCCTGCTAACTTCTAACTCCGTTAAATGTCATAAATTCCGTTTTCATGGATGCCTGAACGTTAAACTCAATTGTTACACCTGGTAGAGCAGAACGCTGATCATTTTATTAAAGGTGAAAGACTTTAGACAGTTTTTCAACTCTCAGTAATGCCATAGTGATCATTTGATATATGGACCTGCAGCGGAGTTTAGGCCCAGACACGGCTAGTGACGTCAGACTTAACGACCGGATAACATGCAGAGCGTTGGTGTTACAGAGGAGGATGCTAGGATACGGTGAGATGGACAGCAGATGAAAGAAGGATAATATTACATTTCCACCAGTGTTCAAAAAATTACAATCTACAATCTACAACATTTTACTGTGAATGTAAAACCATGTGATCATGGCTTTGAATTTATTTTCTCATCTAACTTTTTTCTGCAACTGCCCCACTCACTTCTCATCAGTAAAAAGTTTAAATTAGTTTAAAGGTGAGCTCTTCTGCTTATTTACAATTCCTGTCTCCTCTCCATGAAATCCCACTGTTGGAAACCTGCTGAGGGGCAGCACTATAGACTGTAAGAGATGGACTAAGGTACTCTGTGTCTCCGTGCCAAAGAGGCCGCACCCCTAATTATGCAAGTAATTAGTCTTAATTTAAACAGGTGAGTTACAACCTTGTTACAGTTTTAATGGAGGGGGATATTATCTTAGAGATGTTAAAAGCAGTTTTTGTAAACATGTTTATTTCTGCTGTCAAAGTTTGACATAGGAGTCTATGGGGACTGACTCACTGCTGTCTCTGCTGGATGTTAGAGGAACTACACGTTCACTTTTGAGCCTGGAGGTTGACTTAGGATATCTTTAAAGGTATGGTGTGTAAATGTAGATTGAAGTGAGTTATGGTTTTTTACTCCTTCAAACTGAAGTTTATAAACTACAGCAGCTTTTATAGCACAAACATGTTTTAGTCAGCTGAGAGAGATCACAAACATTAAATAGTGGCTGTATGTCATACTATACACTAGCGGTCCCCAACCTTTTTTGCGCCATGGACCGGTTTATGCCCGACCTTATTTTCACGGACCAGCCTTTAAGGTGTCGCGGATAAATACGACAAAATAAAACTAGTACCGGTGATAGGTTTGTAGCTTGAACCTATTCGCTGGAACGTTGAGGACAATACAGTATAACTACACAGCGAGCAAGACACGAAGTAGGCAAAGTTCTCTGGTTTACTCATGCATGAGGGAGACCTGCCTGGAGCCAAGTGTCGTTCCACCACTTGACCTCCGTCAGACTCTCAGCCAGGTTCCCCATAGCACTCCTTTTATTGTGGTTACATGAATATGCATAGGTTCATTAACGTATGACGTCTACATACACACAAAGAGTACCGTGTGTGTGTGTGTGTGTGTGTGTGTGTGTGTGTGTGTGTGTGTGTGTGTGTGTGTCTGCTGATCCAAGGGTCACATAACATGAAAGCACAAAAGCAAACATCCTTGGTCAGGAAGAGGGTAGTCTTCCCCTCACCCTAGATGGTTCACTCTAGATAACATGGTGAGGAAGTCCAGCAGTTCATCTATACAAAAAGCACTTAGACTAGAACAGAAGTAGCTACATTAATCCTACCATAAAACAATAAGACAAGGTACGACCGCTTCCCATGCTCCCAGGATGTAGGTGTGCATTCTAGTGTGGAATACACACCAAGCCTTTGTAGCCTGCTAAAGATCACACAGTCTATCACTACACAATTGATTATACACCTCTAAGCATATATGGTTAAATATTTCTAAGCATAAATGACAATCAACAATACAAAACCTAACAACCGGTACAGAAAAAAATTAGATTTATTCATAACACATGTGAAAAGACCCAGGAAAACCGAGTTAACGATAAAAACGATAACAAAATAACGCTGAAAACCGATAAAAACCCTGAAAACCATACATTTCACACCTGAGCCTCAACTGTAGTGGCCTGGTACCAAACGACTCACGGACCGGTACCGGTCCGAGGCCCGGGGGTTGGGGACCGCTGCTATACACGGCTGGTGTGTTTCTACTACTGTACGTGTAAAAGATTAATTTTTGTTACACTTATTTCTAAATATATTTCAATAATATCAGCACAAAAAATCAGGAATTCAAAGTAGATTTGTCAAATAATTTGTGACATTTTACAGTTTTACGCCTGAGTCGCCTCAAAAACTCTGGCTGCTGTTTATCTGTAGTGTGCACAGGCTGTTTACATCAGCTAGTGTCCACATGTATTTAGTCTTAAATAAATATATTAAAGAGGGTGTGAAAGGAGTCGATAAGTTGGTGAAGCTCACTTATGACTGATGATACTTAGGTGAGTTATTATATGGTACAATACCAAGTTTCTCTGTTTGAAAGCACTGTTTCTGTTAGCTGGTGTTAGCAAAACTCTGCAGTGGATCTAACATTGTTGAACTTTTAGTGAATCGTGAGAATGTAGTCAAACTGCTCATCAGAGGAAAACTGATTTTTAGGATACTCGGCCTAACATTAGCTGGGTCAGCATTAGCTTATAACCAGCTGTTGTTATTTAGCTGTCCAGACGGTCATATGTCTAATCTGCTGACAATAAATAACTGTGACAATATCGAGCACATGTGGCTGATCTCTACCCACATACATAAAAAATTATTAGGTGGAATGGCCCCTTCACCAGTGGCAATATGGTTACTTCCAGAAAACTGCCGCCACTTCCTCTAATTCTACATTTAGGAGAATTTAGGGAAAATGAAGCTCTAATGCTCCAAAACTAAGATAAACAACAGAAGAATGCATATGTGATGACGTGTACATACAAATATATTATGTTGCATATAAAAAACAAGCTCTGTATTTGATACTGTGTAAGTTTACATATTGACAAAGTTTATATATTATATATAGTCTAATTGTGCCGTATGAACCTGACTAAGAAGCACAGTCCATGTCAGCACATTATGGTGAAGCCCACTCAGGCTGTGAGAAGCGACAAGGCCGACATTGTGCGAATGAGCTCATGCTAGTTGGGCGCCCAGACAAACAGCCCCCTGCTACGACTCATTTACTTGAACACAAGCAACTCCTCAGATTATTTTCTGGGTAATGATCGATGAAAGGTCATTAATAGGCTGTGCGACGTCTGTTTCTGCAGCCCAGGTGAATGCTGAGGTCTGTGATTGACCGTGGCAGCTGCAGACTGTTGTGCATTGTTGAGCTGAGCTCAGCGTGCAGGTGTGTTGCATAATGAGTGACAGGCTCTGGAGATGGATGGAAACTACTTGGTGTAAATTAAACTCTGCTACGTGTTCTGCATGTGCTTTTCTGTCCCGGTTTAAAGTCCTGACCAAGTTTTTCTTAATGTCAGTCACATACTGACTATATGTGACCAGACAAACGAACAGAAACAAAGTCCAGAACCCTCTATTGGTCCAACCAATGGTCCAAACCCAAAGTATCAGCTAATGTGTGTGCTGGTAGCATGGAGAGGACTTTTAACAGGTCTTTTTAAAGGAGTGTCATGGTCCTGGGTCGTTGACCCAGCGTTTTGTGTTTTGTGACTATTTCCCTCTGTTCTAGTTATTCTGTGTCCTCCCCCCTTGTGTCCGGTTCGGGTTCTAGATTTCCTGTTTTACTTTGTAGGTCTGTGTCTCGTTATGCCCATTAAGTTCCAGCTGTGTCCCCTCCTGTGTGCCATTTCCTCATTACCTGGTGTGTGTATTTATAGTTGGTGTCTGCCTGTGCTCCTCGTCGGCTCGTCTGCGTTCATCCATGTATCACTGCGTTCCTCCGTGTAGCTCTGCATTCTATGGTGTTTCGTTCCTGTCTCTGCGTCTCTCTGCCCCGCACCCCTTTTGTATGGTCTCAGGTTTGTCTTTAGTTTCTCCCAGTTTAGGTTTGTAATTGCTCATGTTGAGTTGCCTGTTTTTGCCACCACCACCACCTTGTAAATAAACATCACTCTGTCATCAGTTCGCTGCATCTTGGGTCCTCCTTTTCCTCCACACCACACGGCTCCCTCCGCCAGCCGTGACAGTGAGTCGGTCTTTCTGTTGATCTTGAGCCTGAGTTTGTTTCACACCAGCAACTGATAAATTAATGCTGATTATCAACAATTATTAAAAGGGGCCCCTGAACTACCAAAACTAGACTGAAATATTTTTCTCTTAATTAAAAAAAAATTTCTTAAAACTTTGTTTTCTTGGTTTCCAGAGGGACAAAATAAAAAATTAAATCAGTGGTGACATGGAATATGCTTCCAATTATAATTCATTACTTACAAATGTCCTCCAGCCTCCACATGTGGATGTTTTTACCCTTTAAAATTTCATGTCAAACAGATGAAAACCATCTTCATAACCAGAGTTTCTCTTTCACAAAGTGAGACCTGTAAATTTGGGGGACTCTGTTTTATATTTTCAGGTTTTTTAGGGAACTTAATGAACTTGAAGCAGCTGCTGACTTTGAAAATTCAACCCTCCTGTCCAGCTCTGTCTCTGTAATGAAGAGCATATTTCAGAGACTATTTGCGAAGCTTGTGTGTCCATCACTGCCCACAACAGAGCAGCGGAGTAATAGCAGCGTTCACTCTCTTTATTTTGCCGCTGCTCTAAATGTTTGGAAACGCTAAAAAAAAGGAGAAATGACACAGAGAGCAGCTCCCAGAATAGAAAGCTCTTTCTAACTTTGGAGGTGTTTGACGTTTCATGGACTGGAGGAGATCCACAGAGCGGGAGGAGGGGAACCCTGCGTCAGAGCGATACGCCTACAGCGGGAAAAGCCCAAACAGAAACCCAGTGAGTGCTGGAGCTGTGAACACACAAAACCACGGCAGTGGCTGGGCTGAGATCAGTCCGCTTGCGGTGCTCTTCCACCATGACTCTCAGCCTGCTGTCTTATTATAGCATTATCCAATCAGCCCGGGCGGCCCGGGGGCTTTACCCCCAGTTGTTACCCAGAGCCCAAAGCCCTCCACTTCAGAGCAGGTCAGCCTGTACCAGGCTGTAATGTGGATGTCCAAAGTCTTTATGAGGCAGCCTAACACGAATTTCCACTCACTAATGACAAGTTAGAAAAGTCAGTTTCACCACTTTATAAAACCCATTTGTTACAGCTCAGAGAGAACAACACTCTACTAATTACCAGAAAAAAAACCAAAATCTCCAAAATTAGTCATGACCCACAAAAGCTAAAAAAAAAAAATTATTAAAAAGTAAAAGAAAACAACTCTAAAAATATCAGGCTTTATGAAATAAGAACAAGAAATATAGAGTTCGGTGGAAGTCGGACCTTTTATATTTTCAGCTCATCCCCCGACCCAGTGAGCTTGCAGCACATCGAGGTGTCTGCCCATACACTTACAGATCACAACTGTCACTACTGGTCCAGGACTACAGTCAGAATTTAATCAACCTGAGACCACGCCCACACGCACGCAGATATTTTAGTGAACTAGCTGTTTTGGCCTTTTGCCCACGTGAATGGCATTTCAGATCACTGAAAATGGAGCTTTAATAAAACTGCCAGGATGAAAAACTCTGCTTTTAAATGTGGACGAGAAAAACTGAGATTTTGTCTCACAGCATCAAAGGTTTCCACTTTATCTCCTTTTTCTAACATGTTATTGTCTTTGGGCTTTTGATGATCCGACACGTTTACAGTTATATCGTGTAGGAAGAGATCATTTTTCAAAACAGACTAGGAAAAAGTCAGTTTTGAAACATATCAGTGTACGTGTGGATGTAGCCTTACAAAACAGAATAGGTGAATGGGTCTTCACTCGAACTGCATTCACGGTTTACGGGCAGTAAGCTGTAAAGTGTGACAGACTGTGAGCCTGATGAGCTACTACACTGGGGACATCCAGCTTTTTCTAATGAAGTCACACTATGCAGCTTGAACATCTTCACTCTGCTGTGTTTGTTCCATGTTTTCCATCGGTCTTGAAACCTGAACAGAAATGAAATAAGCTGTTTAATCCTGCTGCTCCATTAATGAAGCTTGAGCTCCTTTAGTGATGATGCTGCATCCAAATCACAACAAATGGAAACTCATGTGTGCTGCACTCTGTTATTAGCAGCAGTATTTTATAGAGCTATTTATAGCACCGTTAGCTTGTCTGATTTGCTTCGTGTGGCGGAAAGTCAACTTGGAAATTGAAGTTAAGTGAAGCCAGGCAGACGGCTCCACTGCAGCAGAGTTATACATTTTACTGGCTGCCCGGTGCTGCCACGCTCTCCATCCTCTGCCTTCTCAAAAAACACAACCATCTCCTCATGGCCTGGCTCTGACGCAGCTTCCGTCAGCTCCGTGAACATATATCTGTTTTCTGGCCTTCACAATCACCCACTCCTAACTGGAAAAATAGGATCTTGCTGGCGCCATCCTCTGCAGCAGCTCGCCTGCCGTGTGCCCGTGCTGCAGTGGAAGAAATGCGGCTGGAATTACCGATCCGTGGGCTTCAAGTTTAATCTCCGAGGACACCTTTGCACATGGAAACAACTGCAAGGCGGCCACAAGAAAAACAGCTCATCACACAGTAAACATTGCAGAGGAGCTGAGTTGACAAAGAGCATGCATTTCTAAGGGCATTTTTTTTTGTGGCCACAAATCTGCAACTCTGCCAACAGCAGGGCCAAAATCAGGCTCTTAGCCTGTGGTTACAGCTTGGGCAAGGCTGAAAGAAACATACACAAGATCACTGGGGTTGTGAGAAAACTTAACTCAAACCTAAAATTATGACATTAAGTAACAGTTAACGTTGAAGTTACCTGTTTAGACTATCAAATTAATAAGTATAAAGCCAACTGAAAATATATGTTGTGGTGGTTTTTAATATCATCTAGCATATATGTACATACAGACTGCCTTCACACAGAATCTAAATTTTTTTTTGTCGTAAATAAAAATAAAACTTAATCTAGTTATTTGTTTTAATTTGTTTTTTGTATAGTCTTTATGAACTTGGGAAATGCATGTATAAGAATCGTTAAGGTGCAATAAAACATCATCAGCATATAGTTATATTCTGTATTCTGTAAAGTAAAGTAAAGCTGTCCTGTTCTGCTTTTCCTGAGCTCCTGATGTTTATCTCCTCTTCCGTGGCAAATTTTTATATTAAGTAATTGTCTAAACTATAGAACAAATCTGGAACAGGGCCATTTAAAAAAAAGTTGGGGGAGAGGGGAATGTTCTGACCTTTTTTCTCTCAAAATTCTGAAAAAAAAAAATAGATGACTCAATTTTTTTCTACAGTGTCCAAAATCCATATTAAAAAGAAAATACATGTACCAGACAGCTTTAAACATCATTTTTTCAACTCTTGGATCATCATCATGTCACGTGGAATGGATATCCTTGTATGGTCCTCTGAAGCCCTACCTACAGGGCCTTGAAATATTTTCCCTTTTTGTATAGACCAATTCATTCCTGATGAGTAATACTGTCAAGGCCACTGGCATGACTTATTTATACATGAGGTGTCCTTTGCAATCTGTGCCCTCATTTCCAAGGTTTTGGAATTAGTGAGTAATGTTAAAGGTAATGTTAGCATTACCTTTAACATTACCTGTTAAAGGTAATGCTAACCGCTTATCCAAGTGTCGTAAATCAGGTAGTGTTTAACGGCCAAATCTTATAGAGTGGGTTTTAGTACCTAAATCTAACCAAGTAGTTTTAAGTAACTCAGCCTAAACATGTATATTTGTCTCAAACCTAACCAACAAATGAAAGTGAAAAACTAGTTTAGCTTTTTTTTTTGTTGCCAGTTGTCTCCCGTGGTTCAAGTCAAGTCCTGGTTGGTGTAAAAACCTCGAAAGTCAACCTATTCACATCCTTCTGCCATCGCCAAACTATGCTCCTCGCTATCTGCAGATAATAAGCAACCACGTACTATTCTGTTTATAATAAACTCAAACTTTTCTAACATACCTAACCTAATGTAGCATTGATATATCTGAAATAATCACAAACATATACGTCTATATTTAAATGTAAAAACTCTGAGATGACTGAACATTGGAGTCTGTACATACCAGCAGACTGAAACTGTTACCTGCCTTCAGTCCTTGGAGACATTTCATTTGTAAATAACATTTTTATTATTTTATTACGCTTTCAGCCTGTTATCTTTTTATATAAAGAAAACAGCTTGGAAGTGTTTGTGGGCTTTTTGTTCTGTGTTGTAATCCTGCTGCTCATTTGCATGTTCAGAGCAACATAAAGACCCCACATGCTGCAGCCGGCAGCTTCAGGTCTTTAAGCGTATCATGAAAGAGGTTTCCTTCCATGTAAATGTTGGTGGTGAAGAAGGCATGCTGTGTATTTGGATACAGCCTTTAACTCTGTTGCGATTGTGCAGGATGGAGGTGGTTTCTTGTATTCTTCATTATGTTTTCATTTTAAAAACTGCCCGCCTTTATTGTGCACAGAGAGGAACTGAATCACATTATACTCTCAAAGTGAAATCATACTGGGGAACACATGAGAACTGACAGGGAGGATCAGGATAGTAATATATACCCAATGACTCAGGGGGGAAAGGATTCTGGGAAGAGAAAGAAGAACCTTAATGCCACACATTCACTCATAACCACTTCTGTGGATCAACATGTTTTTATTGTCAAGGAGATGAAAATGACAGATTGTGTAAAAATTCTTTGTCAAAAACACTTATACGAAAAGAAAAACCGCTGTCAGGTCCGCACAAAGCTGTTTGCAGTCTGCAAAAAAACAAAGCGCCATCATCACCAGCATCATCTCACATGTTCTCTTGGCTTTTGGTTGGTTTGTTTTTGGTGTCTTTTTCTGCCAAATCATGGTGAGATTATAATAAAAATCACAATACTATATGAGAGTTTAGCAATACTGTAAATCCACTTTTAAGTTCTTGCATTTCATGTCTTATTTTGGAGATAAAGTCAGTCCCTCCCATCTGCTTCTCATCCCAGGATCGTGGATATCTGACTTTATATATTATTTACCTAGACACAGTTTAAAAAAACATATTTGTTGTGCTCACCTCACATGGGGTCAGTGCAAACTGCCGGTCTCTAAGCCATCACTTCCTCTGGAACATCAAATAACATCTTGTTTCTGCTATAAAGGCAAATTTATTTTTTATATTATCCATGAACACCAGTGCAACTCAGAGTGCTTTACACAGAACATTAACATGCAGTAGCTTTTAGACTATAGATGAGCTGCTCCTGACCTGCTCCAGTAACTTAAAGCAGTTGACCCTGAAGTAGATGCACATTTCAGACGAGCGTGCCTCATTAATATAACCAGTTTCAATATGAACCCCTGGACAATACTCAGATGAAACTTGTTTTTTCTCTCTATTAAAATATGCTATCCAGTTCTACATTAATTATTTAATTCAAGTGAATTTTATTTATACAGTGCCAAATCAAAACAACAGTCACCTTAAGGCAATTTATATTGTAAGGTAGACCCTACAATAATACATACAGAGGAAAAACCTAACAATCATATGACCCCTATGAGCAAGCACTTTGGCAACAGTGGGAAGGAAAAACTTGCTTTTAACAGGAAGAAACCTCCAGCAGAACCAGGCTCAGGGATGGGCAGCCACGCCTGCGATTGGTTGGGGTGAGAGAAGGAAGATGGGACAAAAGACATGCTGTGGAAGAAAGCCAGACATTAATAACAAGTATGAATTAATGTAGCGAGGTGTATTAACACCAATATTAACAATAACTGATATTTGTGAGTGAAATTATTGACACTACCAAGATAAAGTTGGTGGTGTCTGTTTAAATATGATAGACCACGTTCTGATTTAAGTTTGTCTAAAAATCTCAGATGTACAGCACTGCTATAACTTGATCTCTGAATAATCAGATTTTTTTAAAAAATATATTTATCACAATTAGCCCCTTACATCTTTTAATGATAAACTCTGTTTCTGCTTTATCTTCAAAGACTTTTATTCAAAGACACGAGTTAATACAAAGTGTCTGGAAGTTAGTTAACTTTGAAGCCTCAAAGTGAGCTTCATTAGAAGGATACAGGATATGCACTAATATTCAGTCTTATGTGTGATTCGCAGCTTTACAATCAATAAACAGAACTGGTGTGCATGTGGAGACGTTTTATGGCTTCATTTTCATCTGTTCAGAGAGAGGAAACAATCTAAATGAAGCCACATTAAGCAGAACATACACTTCTCATGTTATTTCATAATTGTTGTTTCACTCTTCAGCTTAGTTTTCTGTTTTCTTCATGTTTCTATCCAAACACTTTGGCTTCTCTTTCTACTTGATCATCAAGCAATGTATTTTCATCTTTGCGGATTTTTTACTGTTGTTAATCTGTTGCTCCATGAACATGTCAGTTCTTCCAGAGCCTCTGATGTCTGAGTCTTGCCATGTTGCATGGTGGTGTGAGAGGGATCCTGGGTAAGTGTCGGTGTCGTTTCTTTTCCACGGCTGAAGGCCACGAGGAGGAAGATGAATGGGGAAGATGAGCAGTACATTTGACATTTGGTAGGTTCAGATGGAAGTCAGAGAACGCAGCGTTTATTAATAAGCCTGGCGGTGTTATTCCTCGAGTCAGCTGGAAAAATGTGAAATGATTCCCTGTAATGGTTTTGCTTGTGCACTCAACTTACTTCACCTATTTCATTTCCTCAATTGAACCCATACATTACATTGACCTCATCAGCTACACTCAATTAACTGTTTGTTCAGTCAAATTATCAGGCAGTTAATTTTATTGCTGCTCTCTAACAATATGTATCTTTTTGAAGAACCTGACTGCAGATTATGGTAAAATAGCCCTTTACAGAATATTATTTTTTTGTTAATCGCTGAATACTGTTTACAGGTTTGCATGATTTAATGTGAGAAACACTCATTTTTAAATTGCTTCAGGACCTCCTTTCTTCTTTCAAACGCTCTGCTTTTGCTAGTTTCTCAGAACCCTGACGTGACAAAAATGAGAGTTATGTCAGCATAGATGCTAACAGGAAGCTTTAGCCACATGTTGTTTCAAACTTCCCTCCGACTCATCATCTAACAGGTTAATATAGCCAAACTAACCGACTGATCCAGATTTTTACTAATGTGTAAGGGTTGTAAAAAGACTGTTAGCATTGAAGTGTGTTATAAAATGAAAGTAAATACTGTTATGCATTATTCTTAGTGGGAGGTGTTTGTATCACGATTTCATATTTCAAACAACTGTTGAAACTAACATGACAAAGGGACAAAATGCTCAATTCGTATTTTTAAAAACTTCCAGAGGCGGCTTTTTTATACTGACTAAGACGTATGACATAAAAAATAGGTGCAACATGGTCTGAAGGCATCTGTAAAATGTTATTAAATGCTCTATGTTCATGGATGTACACTGTATATGAACATGATGCTAGTTTGAAAGCTTTGTTAAGCTCAGTTTTTCAGGATGTTTGGGTGATGAGTTTCTTGATAAAAGGCATAAAACTAAAATACATAAACGTATTTGTATAGAATTCATGTAACTGAGATACTTGGTGTGATTTTAAATTAACCACCTACATCTGTTTGTTGCTGTACATTCAAACTGGGCAAAGTTTGGTCGAATTTACAGACATCTGCTACCAACTTATGGTTAATGTTAGCAGACTGCCACATAAAACTGTTGTTGCTGTGCTTGTTTATCCTCTGAGAGTTTACTTGTTTGACAGACCTGAACTTGATTAGCTCGCTTTCTATTAACAGTCACCTTGATGGGAGCGACACAATTCCTCCCAAATTTGCGCTCAAAACAGTGTAATGTAGCAGAAGCTGTAAATGTCAACACAGCTTCTGTTGTTCTCAGGCAGGAAAGGGGCAGAAGAAAGGACCTCTGTGTTTGGTGAAATATGGAAAGTAATTTGCAGTGGCCTTTTGACTTCGCACATTATAGACATGGCAGGTTTGCACAAGATCTAGATCACAGATGACCTGCACAATTTTCATAAATTACTCTAGGTCACCACGTAATGCTGGTCCCAGGTGAATACGACTGTGGTTTATTTAAAAAAAAAATGTGCACATGTACTCAAAGCAGACAAAAGCGTTTCTCATTCTATCAAAAATGAGATTTTGAGAAAATAGCTTCTCATTATGTCTCCGTCAATCCAGTAATTGATTAATCAGTTGATGATTTCAGCCTTAAACCACGGTTCCCCCAGCACCGTCTGCACTCAGAAAATACTGTATTTGCTCAACCACTCAGGTACAAAAACCTCAAAGGTACCAGTGGCACTCTTATCCAATTTTTTCTGTACAGTATTGATACCTTGACCTCAGGTACCTGCTTATGTATCAGCACAGGGTTAGGGTTAGGGGGTTAGGGTTGTAAATCAAAAAACTGTTACTGGTCACTGTGAGGAAGAGACTGGGAAGTTTTGCTTTCTAACTGTGTAAAAAATTATATGACCAATAAATACAGCCAATAGAAGAACTAAATTCTTATTCTATAGTAAAATAATAAATGACACACATCTCAAAATCTAATCATTCATCCAAGTGTGGTCGTCTATTTGCATTTGCATGCTTACAGCTCAGTGTGAGAGGCTTACCTCCTGTTACGCCTTCGTTAGTAGCATTGTAAGAATTTTTCGCTCGCCTTGACCACAGTGTACTGTTCAGTTTATAACTATTGTCATGTCTGCGATACTCATTCCAGCGGTTATTAGTCAAAATTGGACTTCTATCTGTTAGATACTGATCCCACAATAGCAGCATGATAAAGAGTAAAAATACTACACTCTAAAAAGTGCCACAGAAAGGGCCTTAAAACTCAATAAAAGTAAATATTAGTTAAAAACAGAAAAGACTTACATACGTATCAAATCAAGTCCCTAATTCGTGATTTTGTCATTTTTACTTACAGTAACCTTACCTATTTAAAACTGCTTTGCTTAGACCTCTTCTGCTTTCTCAGAAGGGGTTGCCACAGCAGGTAGTCCCACATGTCTGATTTCCCATCGTCAGCGATGTTTAATATAAAATCTGGAGTAAACTGTGCATATTTATTACTAGGGAACATTTGTGTATTTCTTTTTTGCTGAGAGAAGTTCAGGAAACAATCTAGCAGTTCACATTATTTTATTATCAGGCAGTTAAAGATTCGGCTTGCATAGCCGTGGACTTCAGGCTGTGGACGTCAGGCAGTCTGCACACAGAGAAGTGAAGTACAACTGATAATCAATCCATCCATCCATTCGCTTCCGCTTATCCTTTCCAGGGTCGCAGGGGGGCGCTGATAATTTAAAATATATATTAGACATATGGAAACAGGAAATATTTGTGATTGGCTATTGATGGTTTAGATTCAACGCTCCCTGATTTGTTCTCCTCGGGGTCCTTCTGCATGGTCACAGTCTTTGACAGGGATCAGGGATCTTGTCCTGTGTGAGAAAATTCCTCCCTACCTTACAGTTGTTACCAAGGATGTTTTATTTCCACGCTGATGTCAGCTTTAACTGACACAACAAAGTCTCTATTTCTTGTTGACTAGAGCACCCTGTTGTCATACACCCAAGGCCAAGCAACCTGTCCTGTCTGAAACTGTATTGTGTAAGCGAATAGTAATTTACCTTCAACACATCACTAATGTCTATCACTCTTAGTTAACCCTTCACACGTGCTTGTATCCTTCTAATGAGGAGTGTATCAACTCTATGATGAGCATACATTACAATTAATGTTAAAAAGAAACTTTATTTTTAAAACAAAATTATTTCTAACACTTCCATATTCCTTGTAAAGGCTTACATGGTTGCGCTATGAAGACTTTTCCGGCAGAGACACAAATTGACTTTTGCTGCATTTCTGTGGGGAACAGAAGGTAGCCGTGTACAGTAAATACTGTTTGGCGTCTCCGGCAGCCAGTCCTGGCACACTGGAAATGGCAGGCAGGCAGGCAACGTCTGGCTTCGACTTGCGATGGAGTGTTTGACCTGACGTTCACAACCTCAAACCACGACCCTCTGCTAAACATAGAGAACCTCAGACCAGATGGCATGGCTGGAAACCCGAGCGCTTTGCTTTCGTGTTGGAGATTAGGAGGGATGCTACGCAAGCAGTGGAAGGCGTGACGGACAAAACCACTACTACCATGTTTTGGAGCTCTTTCTCTTTTTTCCCTCCCGCCTCCGGACAGGCAAACAAAAGTCTGCAGCAGGGGGTCGTTATTTAATAGAGTAGAATTAAAACCGAGACAAAGACAGACACAACACCCACCTCGGCTGGTTTGTCTCAATTCTGTTTTCATGACTGGCTTTTAAATTATCATATTAATCTGCCAAAGTAAAGGTTAAGAAGGTGAAAGAATAATATTTTATTTTATTGGCACGCCTCAGTGACGTGCAGAAAAGTAAAAAACACTGAAATTTTTAACAAAGCAAGAGTAAAACAACCACAACTGGTAGAAGAAACCAGATTTACTGGCCGGGAACCAAACACAACAAGGAGCACTTACATGTGTCATTAGATCTGACTCTGAATTGAAGTGAAGTTGTGGTGTCTTGTGTTTCCTCTTTTAAAATGAAGGGATGTGGGAGGAGTGCAGAGCAGATCGAGTGAGTAAGTTCATCCATCTAATTATATATGCAGCCTTATGGCTTCTGCTGCTACCATGAGGCGGTGATGATGGCAGTGACCGGCATATGATGTCAACAGGAGGGCTTAACCTTATTTATAAGGCTTTGCAAACCTTCAGGAGCAGAAACACTCCGGCAGAAGCCGACAAACCTTCCTCTCTCTTCAGAGGAACACCTCTAATGACAAGAGGAGTGAGGAAATTTTGATTTTCTTTACAACTCCTCATTGGATTCGTAATCAGAAGAATCAGAAGAAGACAGGAACTCTAAAACTGGTGAGTACAAAATGCAAAACAATTAATTGTTGTCATATGTGCACAGGAGGACGGAGACGACTTTGAACAGAGTAAAGAAACCAAGATGTTGGGTTTGTGCTTCTGTCTGCAGAGTAGTCCTTCATAGAAAGAAAATTCTGTCTTATCCACCACATTTCTGAACAGCAAATTGAGAACAGGGTTAGAGTTGAAGTTACGTTAATGTCCAAATCTTTGTATAGAACTATAGAATAGCTTTTAATAGAAAATAATATAATGCAAAAATGTATTTATGACTCTTATTTAGAAATGTATTATAAGCTAACATCTTCATATTTATTCACAGATCCATCCATTTTTAAACATATGACTAAAACTAAATGTAATCCTGCTCCTACCTGTAAATCTAGATCAGGTGGATGTTACATTTATTTGAAAGAGATGGCTCTGATGGCAAATTATCCTGGTCCAAAGAGAACAAAGCGTAATAAAAAACAATTAAAATCTGACCCAGAACCAATAACACTGATTATTGCCCCTGAGCCTGTCTGATAGGGTCAAGATTGGGTCTTTAAGAACTGAGAGAACCTGTTTGGACAAAGTTTTGAGTGTGTTGGCATGCTGAGGTGCCGTTTAAAGGACAAAAGACTGTACCGTACTTGGACAGAAATTTGAAACACTTAAATATTAGCATGGTTATTGTGTTTATTGGTGACTTTATTATCCATGTAGCTTTTTTTAATTTATTTTTCTAAGTACAAAACTGTGACATTGAGCATAGTAGGGACAATGAAGCATGTGTGCTTCATAACAGCTACCAGTCTGAATAGACTAGACAGCTAGTAACTATCAACTATATATGAAGTATAAATGTGGTCTGTGTGAGGAAGAGGTAGTGGTCATTTTGTGTATGAACATCTGTCAGAAATCATAGCTCATAATAAAGCAATATCTGATTTTACAAAACATGGCAGAAAGATAATGCAGGGTTTTGTGTTCATTGAGAAGAAATGCTGTCACCATCAGTTTAAACTATAAAATAGCTGTTAAATACAACGAGGATTTAAAATGATCCACCACTAAAGGAAAGACTGAAGGGAGTGGATTTTTTTTCTACTGTGCTCCGTCACAGTCCCACAGAGACTCGTGTCCTTTCTCATCCTGTGAATCAGAAAAAAAGAAAAAAATTTTAGCTTTTCTTCGAAGAATGACTCCTATCCGATTCTCATGTTATGCTTTTCCTGTCAGATTATTTATGTTTTACTGCACAACACTCCACTGTATGTGAATTCCAGGGAAAACCTGGTTTGCAACTAAAGGTGACTGGCACATGAGTCAAAGATATATTATTCCACTTCTGAGAAACTTGGAGTTTATTTTCTTACTTATTAACATTTTCAGACTTCCCACCAACCAGTAACCATAGCACACAGGAGAAACTTTTATATTACGACTGCATATTTCTGTTTCTATAAGATCTCTTTTACCAATGATGAAAAGTTTGAATTGCCTATGTGCATGTTTTGTGTTTTGGTGTTTTTCAGCGTGGTATTTCAAATGAAAAGTGAAGAGTCTTCTTTTAAATTATTTGGTTTGACATTATTTTCATACTTAGGTCAAGGACAGAAGAAAAGTAAAAAAAATAACCTCATCATTTAATTTCTGAAGCGGAGTTTTGAAATCTGAGCGTTGTGCCATCCACCTTGATTACAAAAGTGTGGATGTGATGAGATGGGTTGGTCTGTTTGTAAAACAGACCATTCATTGGCTAACAATTTGTCATTAGCCAATGAGCATCCTCCATTTTGAAAATCGGTATGACCAAGATCTATAAAATAGATTTTATATTTTGTTCAGTATGATCCAAACTGAGCGACAGTCCTTAAGTTTAGTAAGGTTCTAAGTCAGAGCTCTTTTCCTTATATACTGTACTTTGACAGGACCAGAAGTCTTTTTGCAGTGTTATGAGCAACATTAACATGGAGACTGACTCAAAAGTTTAAAAAAAAAAAAAACTGGTTATATTTTACTACTGTTAAAATAGTTGGTACCGCAAAGGCCATAAAGAGAAAAACTAGTGTGCCTCTCCAAAGTCAGCCTGAGCTATGTCTTTATCCACGCCTCACCAGGTGTGGTTAACAAGCTTTATAGTTTAAGACAGATAGACAATAATATAAGAGAGAAAACCCCAACAATCATCTGCCCCAACCAATTGGGGAGCATACTAGCAACCAACTACAAATGGAGCCACTACTACAAAACTACTACAAAAGCCATTTCTACACAATAATCTCAACAAGAGTGGCTCAGCACCACAAAGTGTTATTTCCATTACCTGGCCAACAGCACTCACAAGTGATCCAACAAAAGTAGCTAGATTATCCACAGCACTAAAGGTAATAGCACAAAGCAATCACCTCATTATTTAGCATCCATCAACACTGGTGTACTAGATCTATAGACATGGCTACAACTACATACTATATGCTAATTCAACATAAGGCCCACCTGCTTCAGCCATAGGACCATAAATAATGCGTGGTCTCAACCTGATCTCTATTTCCTGCAGAGTTCAGTGCCACTGGTTTACTTTGAGCAACTCCCAAATACACCATCAACAAAAAACTTTACCTACCTACTCCTCAGTGGAGTACCAGGCTCAAGGAAACTTTAAACGAAAACTTGAGAGCAGGCAGCAGACCAGAGATGTAGTCTACCAAACTCTGAAGCATACCCCAGGAAAACCCCCAAACATGATAAACTTAAACAATAAAGGAAAACAACAAACAAGTGCTTTGATGCCTGAAACATATCGACTAATGAGAGTTTGCTCAATCACAGTGAACACTGTAACCATCACTCACCCACTAAAAAAAACAATTTTTTTAATCTTTTCAAAAATATCCAAAATAGAGTCCAAAATATCCTGGATGAGCCCCCATCTTATGTTATGATATAAACATGCCGCAATATAAACATAAGTACTGACATCAAAGTTTCAAAAAGCATAGGTTTTATTTTACATTTGCTAAAATAGTTTGTATTGCAAAGAGCATGAAGACAAAAACTGGTGTGTCTCTCCAAAGTCTGTATCAGACATGCCTTTATCAACACCTCAATGGTCAATTCAGCCCAGGCAACACCTGCAGACTCTTGCAGAATAGGGGTTTCAGAGGGGTGTAACAGCAACCACAGCGTTCACCATCTGGTAGAATAGAAAGCAGGTTAAAGGCATTTCTGCACAGGCTTTACGTTTCTGACCTAGAAGCTGTGTCCATTCTTTATGCTCTTTGTGGTTTTTAGTGAGGTTATTATCTCATGTCTCTGTGGTGCTCATGATCGATCACCACACTGCATCACTAATGAGTTTGTTTTAATGAATTCTTGAGGTTTTTTTGGGTTGTTGTTTTTTTGTTTTCTCACCAAAATTTTACAGTTAGCCTGTTTTCTGTTTTGTGGGGGACGCTCATTCGCTGCTGGATCCTAATGTCTGAGAATTGCCGATAGTGATTCATCCTTCCTGTAATCCAAACTAAATACAAGCAGGTGGTCCTGTTATCATAGACATATTCACAGACAGCACAGTTTGGTACTAAAGACTGCTTTAGAGAGTCAAATACCTTCAGTGTCTCCCTTTAAATGCTAATCTAATCACAAGCCTAAACCCATAAAGACTGTTTAGCAAGTCAAAACTGCTCAAAACCACTTTCTGTCCTCTCCATATTCTAATCCAGTTTGCTGGCAGTGCAGCACTAACCATAATCAGATCTAATTGAGTTTAGGGACTTGATTGCCTTGGTGGGATCCAAGAGTGACACACCAGCAGATTATGCACACCCATGTGGGGACATCTGCAAAATTCACCCTAAGAGCCTGAGAGGCAGACAGCAGGCGCCTTCCCCTGGTCTCTCCATGATGCTGGTGTTCGGAGCTCTATGCTGCTGTAACATTCATCCTGCTGAGAGTTAATGCCAGAGAACTGCAGGAATGACTTCTGCTGAGCGTTGCTCTTCCTCTTCAGTTACTTGTGCTGACGTATGATATCGTTTTTTTAAGTTGCTGGCTCCTGGTGGGAGTTTAGATGACACATCAGTGAAAACAGGCAGTTGGCTTCGATTAATAAAGCCAACTGAGGAACACAGCTCTCTTTGCCTACAACATTACCACTGCAGACTTCGTTCAAGCCTTTCTATCATTCACAGAACCACACAGACTACACCCATGCCATGTATTTTTATAAAACAGCACAACTCTGTAAAAACTATAAGAACTTATCAGTCCCGACACATATGAAACTATCCTGCATAAACTTTACATTAGTGCAGAGAAGTCATTATAAAAATATACACTATGCAAGAATGTAAACAAAACTTCACTTAATGTCTTTAGAATATTTCAGGATCCCGCTGTTACATAACGACAAAGAAAGTGGCAGTCTAGGGGATTATTAAAACCAACTGTGGAGGCTACTCGTTCCCAGTTAAAGAGCTAACGAACAGCAGCAACCCCACAGACATCCAGCGGGCAGGAAAAATAACTGAAAAAGAAGCAATTGCATTTTTTCACAAGGTTTATTCAAAAAAATTTAAAACGTAGATGATATAGAATAAATATTCTACCATCATTTCAATCTGATTAAAATCACTCTGTAGGGGTACTTTATGTAAAAAAAAAAAAAAAACATGAGGAAAATTTCAACCTTCAACACAAGGGGGCAGATTTACCCAGTGTGGTTACACAACCCAACTACCTGTATATTCTTCTTTGTACGTTAAAAATTATTTTATTGCTCCTAATTTTCTAGATTGTTTTTCTACAAGCGCATATCATCCAAATATAATAGCAACATAGTAACGCTAATGATAACATTAGCTTGAGACAATCTGTTGAATGGAAATAGTCAAACATATCTATGTAGTTTAAAGTAGTAAAAGAATGTGTTGCTAATTTGAGTCTGTTGCACTTGTTCTTGTGATTTAAGTGTTGCTATCAGTTTGTGGAGAGTGGCTAGCTCTAACAGTGCTAGTCGCAGCAGCCTTCTTTCTTTTTTACGTCACCAGGTTATTTATTAGCTTACTGCAAAACAGTCTTCATACCAAGTCATTACTGTGCATGTGTTGTTTGTAATAATAAAATAGTAAATGTAAAAAATATCATAGATAATGAATAGTAAAATAGTAAAATTTTATGGAGCTTTTCTTCTTATGTCTGACATCACTGGCGGGCGGTGTTGACAGGTGTCTCTGGGTTGCAGTCCTGGTTACTGGTGGGTGGTGTAACATTACAGCTGGTGTTGTGCATTAATAACATATGAATAAGTTTGATTGAGTTATTTTTGTGCCGCTGTGTAATGTCGTGCAGCTGACTGGAACGAGTGTGTGTTTGTAATCATTCCACCTTGAAGTGAGGCATGAACACTCCTGTGAACAAGAGTTGGCCTCACACTCTGAACAGACGTGATGGCACTTGCGCGATGGTAGCTGGAAGACTCGCCCTAAATCACAAAGGAGTTTTCGCTGTGAGGAATGGAGGCCGCGGGGAAGGGTGATGGATGAAGATGAGTGAGCGATGATGAAGAGACCAGGAGTAGTCGCTACCTCTCCCTCGCTCAGGGGTGGCCTTCCCCTCGCTCTCATTTTGACCTCTGGCTTACCTCCTCCTCCTCGCGGCCCTGTCCTTGCTCAGTGGTGACATGTTTGACCTGAGGAATTCAGGAATGTACAGTTTGTATTTGGATGGACAGAAACTCTCAGCCTCCCACCCTCTTGTTTTACTCTCATTCACTTTATACAACCCACGCCCACCACAGGAACACATGCTCCACCACCGTGGTCCAACCACAAACAGTAATTCCTTGACTATGAGAGCTGCTGCAGACAGATTCCCAGAGTTTTCTACTCCCCACCCCAGCCTCATGACCAGCTGACACGATTGGAAATTCACTGCATGCTTATCAGAGTTTGGGTGGAAGGAAGTTGTTTTAAAGAGTCAGGAGAGCCACTGGGCTGCACCAAGGCCTGGTGTGAGATAAAGAAGGATTACTTTGAGCTGTGAACCATACAAAGCTACTCTAGCAGAGTCCAAATGTTTCCTCAGTGTTGTGGCAGGTTTTCTGTTGAGCATCTCCTTAGACACCCCTCACCTGACCGTGTTGTGACGACTTATAGGAGATGCAGGGGCTCTCAGGAGGGAGTCAGGGCCATGGATGGGGGTGCACGCCAACAGTACATGGCTTTGTGTGTAGAATTGTTTTCAAAAGCAGAGAGGCAGGGGAGGCGGGGCGCCGTCGCACAGATTAAAAGCGGACATTTGTTTTGTGTATGTGGTGCTCTGCCAAAACCCAGCAATTTTCTGTGAATGTAAAACAGCTTTCCTGGCTCAGACCCCACAGGCTGCTTGCTGCCAGGAAAATACTTTTTCTTTCTTGTACCTGTTTACATGCAGGTAAAGTGGCTTTCACAGGCCAAAAGCACATGAGAGCTTTCTTTCCAGCCTCTGGAGGAGGAGTAGGGACATGGACATGTTCCCGCCACAGACCTATGGCATTCCTCTGTTTGTCCTCTGGTGTAAAGAGGATCTGCTGGACTTCGTGTTCCTGAATCAGCTCCAACCAGAGGAGCTCATAAACTGGAAGGAACTCGACTAATTTGCAGACAAACTGTGGGGAAAACGACTCCCCTGATTCCCTCTGGCATTAATCATTCACCATCAAATGTTGACTTGTTTTATACTGCGAGCAGTGACTGGGGAGGGAACAATGGATTCTGTTTATGATCACTAATGAATGAAAAGCGCAGCAGAAAGCTCTGTTGCATCACCGCGTCCAGGGCTCATGTTGGCAGCCTGCAGGTTTAACAAATAATGTGTTCATTGTGTGCTTCTCATGTTCATACAGTGACCTTTACAGTGAAGCTGCTATTTCTGGGTAAAAATCAAGGACGCATCAATAGACCACAGTCGCCAAGCCAAAATGTTTGAGATAATTGGGTAAATTGAAAACACAGCCTGACTCAACTGCACCAGTTGCCTTAGACTCAGAGTCCGTGCTGCAGGGAAGCCCTGATAAATATCTATATGTGCATGAAGGAGGAGCGCAGCTCTTCTGAAACTCCAGGAGGCTGTCAGTAATGTTAGCTAAACATTTTCAGAGCGCACAGTGGGCTAATCTTCACCTTTCATGCTGCTCTTTACGCTTAGAGGAGCTGATGAAGGCTCGGGTTAGCTGGTACACTGATTAAAGCTGTCCCAACATAAACCCAGGTCCAGCTCTTTAAATACAGACAGCCAGCCAAGACAGAGTCTGCATGTAACTCAAGGAGGGTCCAGCTAGGATGTTTTAGCTTTATTTATTCATATCTGTTTGGCTGGACAAGAGAAGAAACATCTAAGAGAGAAGGAGGAAGAAGGAGTGCAGGACAAACATCAGGAGTTACAGAAACCAGCATCCATTTACTTTTCTGGCACATGCTCAGTGAGGTGTTTGTTGTGCAGAGAGCCTGAACACTGTCAAGTATTAGGCCATCTGTAAACAGGTCAGCATGGACGCTTCTGTCTCCAAAAAACAATCTAGTGGAGGCTAAAATGCTAACATTGAGATGTGAAAATGAAGCTTAGAAACCCTTGTGTTTTATCACAGTGGCTTCATGCAGTTTGGATGTCGACTTTAGAGAACTCACTATTATACCTCTCACACATGGATTGATCAGCTGATGGTCCAAATGCATCTCTGAGATCTTATCTGGATGTTTTGCTCTTTCTTATTGACAAGACTTTCAGATATCTTTCATCTGCTGTAGAAAGTCTTTTAGGCCTCACATTCTTTTTTTTGTCCTTCACTTGTCCAGTTTCCTCCCTTTTTTAACTGACACTTCCCACTGTGCTGAGATATGCTAGGTTTTTAGCTAACAGCTCTTTGGGAATCACCTTGTTTATGCAAAAATACAATTTTATGTCAAACTGTGTTATCGTTGGCATTTTTCACAGATTCGGCTACAGAAATGGGAAGAAACACTGTGTTTTTCTGATGCTAGTAACAACGAGCCTCAAGATACAATTTTAAATCTGTTCTTTGCTTAGTTGTCTGTGCTATGTAGACACAACACTGGTTTATCCCTTTAGTTAGGAGTCTTTTTATGCTTGAATTAGCCATAGGTCAGAGTTAATGGGCTTAACAACAACAACAAAAAAAATAATTCCTCTGAAAATGGTCAGTACAAGGACTGGACTTGAAATGAGTCGAAAAGCAGCCAGAGTCCAAAGAAGAACTGTGAAAGCCTGGGGAAGTAATGCTAAAGAAAAAAAAATGAAATACACAAAGTCTGGCTCAAAGAAATAAAAAGAAATGAGGGGTGGCTTAAGACTTTTGCACAGTAGTGTAGATCATGTGGTTTTGATGCTGTTGGTGGATTCATGCTACAATGAAGGATAATTTATAAACTGTAATTATATCTAAGTGGAACTCCTGTTTGGGAATCGGTGCTAACATTCCTGAAGAGAAAGCCAAGAAATGTTTGTGTGCACTCAGACGTCAGTTGGCTGAAACGTCAGTAACATCAATCTCCTGTCTATTGTTTCTAATCATGCTTCGAACCTAGCGTTTCCATGGCGCTGGGTTAGAAAAACTTGTACAATTGCACATAAATCTCAGCTTCAAACATGCGAAAAGTTGATGCCACATGCTCGAGTAAACATTTTTTCCCACCAGTGATTTCCCCGCCACAGAGATAAGACCCGCTGAGTGTGCACTGGGCTGCGTTTTTCTGTGAGATCTGGTCTTAATTGTGGGAAGCGACAGCTGGAACACATTGCTGATATTTCAACGAGTGTCAGTCAGAGCAGGGTAGGGCGATGGCGCTGCTGCCCGCCGTGATTGTCTGACTTACTCTTGTTTGCTCTCACATATGTGGGGGTTAACTTAGGAAACTTGGGGGCTCCACTTGAAGCCAGAAGGTTGATGTATAGATTTGTATTCTGATCATCTAATGTTTACATACTGAGTAAAACAGGTCTGTTAGTTTTCTCAGCGATCAGAACATTGATGTGTTTCACTGAAAAACTGCACTGTTAATGTATTTCATAGATTAAATGATTTTATTTTTTTAAAAAGCAGCAGTTAAAAGTATAAATTCAGCTTACATCAGGTGTGTTATGCACATTTCTCAGACAAAATTAAATAAAACATGTAAATCCGGTGCTTTTGCAAGACATCGTTACTCAAAGCTGTTTTAAACAAATATGCCGTTCAATCCACAAACTATAAAAAATTTCTTCTGCTTTCAGGATGACGTGCCGCGTGTTTTAGCTGTAACTCCTCTGCCAAACCTTCAATAGAATTCAAAATTCATTGCTTCATTTTGGCTCATCAGATTTGAAATTGCTAATATGTCACAAATATTAACAGTTTTAATGGCTTGTCTTAAAGGTTGTTGTTAGAGCTTGAGTGGCAGTGTAGCCAATTCTCAGACTAGCTTAATGAGGTCATAATGTCTAAAAATCACAAAAAAAAGAAAAACTCTAATTCAACTAACTTAAGTTGTTAATAATAATAATAATCTCATATGTGGGACATGTATTTTGAAACATCAGTTTAAACTTCACTCTTGTGTTGCTTTAGCTCTTTTGCATGTCCGAAAATCTTAGAAGGCCTCTCACCTGAGTGCTGGCCAGGTGTGGTGGGTGGAGCTTCACCTTGCATACCAGGCTGCATAGCTCAGGGGTTAGAGCACTGGTCTTGTAAACCAGGGGTCGTGAGTTCACTGTAGCCTAACATTATGGAAAGTGTACTCACTGTTTCCTGGGTAGAAATCCTCTGTGGCTCCTTTATTGTTAACCTTGGTGACGCTTCGAAATGGAGTCTAGAAACTGCTAGGTGGCTATGTCCATCTTTCACATACAGTCTATCCATGGATTTACTATGAGTATTTTTTTTAGCATCATGATGGAAACCAGCTGCTTCAGTAGGCTTTAAAATACAGAAGTGTATTGTTTCCAGAGTGTAAGTCTCATATTTGCATGTTAGGTTTCTCCCGACTTATAAATCTGATCTGTTGTAATTAAACTGAATCATTTCTGTCAGCAGCTCCGTCCCCACACGTTGATCTCTACACCTGATTACAGGAATCTGATCTAATCTGATCTAATCACGTTAAATACGACTCAGCTGGAAACATTCCTCATGTGTGAGGATCAAACAGCCTCAGACCACCAAGACTGTCATCGCTCTTATGTAAGCTCGGCGTATGGAGCTAATGCAGAGCTACACTAGATACAGATGAATCTGAACTTTTCCAGGATTTTTATCTTTATTTTACGTAACTTTAAGGTTGTTAAACTTCCCTTTTCTACTCTTAAGAACAAGTCAGCCCATGAAATATTAGAATTAAAAGTTAATGAACTTTACAGTGAAATGTTATCAAAATGTATATAATTTAATTACATCCCATTTGCAAATTAAGATAGATGAAAGTACAGTTTTGCATACTTGTTAACGGAGACTCTATAGCGTCTCACTCACAACAATATGAAACAATAATGGACCGCTCGACTTTCTTCATAGTTTCAAAATGTCCTGATCTGCAGTGTGTTGATACACGTGATTTGTTTTCTGTGCACGTCCTCGCTGCACTGACAGGTAAGGGCTGAACCTGCCAGACCTCATCACCCTCCTTCGATTTTGTCCTCAGAGGCATCGTACCTGAGACAAACCACCTAACTCCTCGAGTCTAAAGGCCAGTGATGGCTCACGGTCGCTGCTGACACCCGCTGTCAGAGTGGATCGCTCATAAACCATCACCAAGTTTAGGCGCAGCGACGCTGCCATCGCCTGATATCACAGACTTCACCTTTGGTTTTACTGAACTGAATATTGAGATTTAAAAACGAATTACAGTCGAGCTGTGATCAGCACTGAAGAAAAGAAATAAAAAAAATACATGTTCTGCTTTAAGTTTTTCTGACTGGCTGCCCCTCACATGTGGAGGGTTTGAAGAACATGTGGTGGGCTCATGTGCCTCTCATGGCCTAACAAAGATATTCCTGCTATGATGTCATACAGAAAACCGGGTGATATTAAGAGCTTTGTGAGGGGTTGACATGATTTTTTTTATTATTTAATTTAAAAAATTAATCATTTAGTGATTAAATGATGCAGAGTAGGGTGTGGGCTGATTTTCCACTAAAATCCAAAAGGTGTGATGCTATTTTCTCAGTGTGCAACACATTAGCTTACATTAGACACAGAATATATACACTAGTGTCTGAAGTTATAAAAAGTTGCTTTAAAAATGTGTTTAAATGTCATTCATGTTTTTTACATCACAACAATATCCTTGTTGTGATGATTTAGACCTTGATAACTGTGCAGTGACAGTGTGAAAGGCTGACATGCAGCTGCAGGAATGACTGACTTTAGTAAGTATGTGCTGCCGTCTGTGGCCTCAGACTCTGTGCTGTTGGCACTAACTGACCTCCGTAGATCCAGCTGTGGTTCTTGCTTTTGTTGCTGCTTGAGCGCCACCTTCCTGCCATGTTTCCTCCTCTGCTCCCCTCCCTGAAGGAGGCGTGAGGAGGTCCTCCTCTCTGTTAACAAGTCCTCCCCTTTCCCGTCTCTGACCTGCAGCAGCTCTCAGGCAGCATGCAACAAATGCTCCCATCAGAGCGACCTGCAGCACTGCAGTCGGGTTCACCTTTAACCGCTGTAGCTGCAGCTGGATGACCTCCCTGCTCACTCTATGAGGAGGCTTTAAACTGGGAACAAACCAAAGAGGAGCTGCTGGATGAGTTTTGGCTTGTTGGGATTGCTTTTCCCCCCCTAAAGGTGTCATCACCTGGATTTTCTCCTGAGACAGTTTGAGAAAGGACTCGTTTTCTGTGTTTTCTGTATCTGTGCTGCTGTGGGAATGTAAGTTTCCTGTGAACTTTTCTTCTCGTGTTTGTGTTAAACTACTGTTTGGTGAAATAAGAGAGATGACTTTCTTGTTTCTTCTCTTTGCAGAAATAATGTTCTTCTCCAGGACGGTCCTGCAGCAGTGGTGCTTTGCTGTCTTCTTGCTCTGCTCTCCGGTGCCGCACTTTGGACGGCCGATTGATGCCCTGAGCAGCAGAATGTAAGTCTGGATTTCATTTTTGAGTCTTTTCATGTGTGTCCAGCAGCTCGCCTCATCATGGTGGGTGAGCTGCAGGCTGGAAAATGTGCTCGTTTGTGTTTAGTTAGCCTTCGCCCACCTGTATGTTTACCCAGAGCAGAGACCATCTCGGTGCGATAAACCCCTCCGACCTCCCTCGCTGTTTGGGAGTGAGTTGGATGAATAATGCTGATGTTCGGCTCGGCTTGGGACCAAACCAAACCTGCTCAGCTGTTTGATGCCAAGCAGAATAAATGCTCCTTCACGCTGCTCGGTCAGAATTTTAAACACACTTCAGGAGCTTTTTTTCCACTTTGGAAAGATCATATCGCTGAGATGGTTTTTGGATGTAAGCGTTGGGAGGATGCTCTGAGCCGACGCTGAAGGAGGAGGAGGAGAGCGGAGTGATTCAGAGCTCCGGGTTTTCCTTAACGGACTCCAGACGTTTCCCTTGCCGTGTGTGATATGTACCTAATGGGATTTTTGGGGGGACGGGGTTCACGCTACCTGGGTGGAAAGAAAAACAAGAGCGCAGTGAAGGGATCAAAAATCAGCCAGCGGTGGGAGCTATTGACCTCTGACCCTGTTTTCCGTAGACTCAATTGTAGTTCAGTATGTTTTCTTTAATATTAAAAAAATAAGTGCAGACGGTTTTCTTTGCAAGCTCCTTTGACTACGATGACCTGGATGACTGAGAACCTTCACAGAAAAAAAAAAAAATTTTTCATGGTTTTTCATTTTTAATTTGTGCTTCTCAGGCTGTCAAACGTGAACTTTTGGTATTCATGAAGCAGTTTTATGAAAGATAGGTCTCATTTTTTCTGTTAAGGAGTTACACGTTAACAAATGAATGATTGCACATTAATTTGTTTAAAGGTATTTCAAATTTTTAAAACTTAATACTATTTTGTTTTTACATCACCGGGTCAACATAATGACCTCTCGACTGCACTGACTTTATGTCCAAAGCATTTGTTGATTTTAGAGATATTAACAAAGTCAAACCGGAGCTTTTCTTTCTTGTAATACTGTTTTGAATCAGGAGATGGCGCCGTGATTAAATTTAAACTTTAACTGTTAAATTGGTCACCGAGTAAAAGCAAAAACTATTGGTGAAGCCAGAGCGCGACTAAAAAGGGAGCACATGTCTCAGCTAGCGCTGCCCCCTAGTGGTGAAAGTTTTAGTTAAAATCTGCAGCGAGTGATTTAAAAAAGTCCCTTTAAATCTGGAGCCAATAACAATCATAATAATAAAAATAATGATAATAATAATAATAACAATGACTGTCAGGATTTTGTGGTATTCTTCATTTTTTTCTGGGTGTCTTGTGGTGTGGTTGTTTTGGGCTAATGCAGGAATAATTCTAGTGTTTTGTTTGCCGGACAAAAAAAAGTTGTAAATTTCTTTTAAAAGGGGCCGTAACATCAGAAACATTCATCAGAATCAGAGCCGCCCGGTACTGTCAGCCATCAGGGCCGTGAATCATCTCTAACCACTCGCCGCTGCCTTTAGGAAACACTCGTCTTTCACTCGTCTCCCACAGAGAGAAACAATTAAGAGCCGGCAGGCTGAGGACGGGGGGCGCTGGAACGCTGCCACTGCAGGATGTCCCGGCCTGTTTTCCCGCTCCTCCTCCTCTCTGTGGAGTGTTTGATGTGACTGTTATTAAAGGTAAAACAGAACCAGATCGGCTTTCAAAGGCGGCGATTTACAGGAAATATCTGTATGCATATAAACACAAGCTGCTGTTGAGGCCGCCTGTGTGTTCTGCTCTGGATATTTTTATTATTCAGCAGGAAAAGCTGAATGAGAAGCGGCAGCTCAGTCATCAGGCTTCACTTACTCAGTTTGCTGTATGAAGCAGGGGGTGGAGGAGGGCATCACGGGAACCTCCGGTATCTCCTGCTAAAGCTGTTTGTGTGCTCACACACCTGAAGTGTCTGGGCGGCGTTGGCGCTCAGCAGTGTGCAGCCTTCGACCTGTGTCCGCTGCTCTGTTAGTCTCAGAGACTCACAGTAAAGCAACATTGCGGCGAAGCCTGAATCCCTCAAAGCTTTGTAGATCTTTGATTTGTAAAACTTAACAAGTTTCAGCATTTTTGAGATTATACCTCTGTGCTGTAACAGGGGATCCATCCTCGAACTGAGACCGCAGGTAACCTAACCTGCGTCACCGTGTAACTCTAACTCTACGTTGCTGTAACAGATTCTTTGCCAGAGTTTTTGAATCAGTGAGAGAATACAAGTCAGTGCATCAGTATGAAGAGTAATTATCATAGCCTCAGTATAAGGACTCACACGTGTCAGCATAGCCCTGCATGGAGCTCACGGGAGATGCTGCAGTGGATGTGAGGTCAAAAACCTGAGGGGCAAAACAAGAGAAAGCAAGAGTCATAGATAAAAGCGCTGCATGAATGTGTGTGTGTGTGTGTGTGTGTGTGTGTGTGTGTGTGTGTGTGTGTGTGTGTGTGTGTGTGTGTGTGTGTGTGTGTGTGTGTGTCTTCGAGTGGTATGATGATCAGCTGAGGAAACAGGTCCATCTACCCTTACGCACCATGGAAAGCATAAATCCTGACGATGGTGTCAGTCAACTTCAAAACCTAAATCAGCTGTTACCCCGTGTTGCGTCACAGCAGCCTGCCATCACTGTGATTCGTCTTGAAAAAAGTGGATGAACTTTAGGAGAGAAACTTAACTAATGTTGTGGAGGTGAAATTGTGTAGGCTCTGCTTGGATTCAGCATGTTGGTGGTTTGATTAAACCAGCATGAAACTGCTTGTTAAAAAAATAAGATGGATCAAATTTTAAGCTTAAGCTGCTTTAAGATGAAAGCTGAGTTAAACGGGTGAGTTTTAAATATGTGCTCCCTGGTACAGGTGTTATGAAGGAGGAAATTATCCACAGACACACCGTGTCAGGCTGTAAACTCACTGCTGGAGCCTCTGCTGGACGTCAGAGGAACTCCAGCTTCATTTTTTAGGCCTTCGTTCTTCAAACTATGGAGTTTTAACTGTGGCGCTGCTGCAGTTGACACTAAACGATCGTAACTCTCATGGTGTTATTGCTGACTGAACTCCTCCGATGGGTTTTCAGCTAAAATCAGAGTCGATAGATTTATTATGACTCACTTTTTCAGTGTGGAGGAATGTGCAGCTTCATTTCAGAATCACAGCAGCTTTTTTTTTTCTTTTTCCTCCACCACATTTAATTGGCACGAAGTGTTTGTGGCAGCAGTTTTTGTAATCCCTCAAGGGTCTGAGTGCCACGAATGTGCCGGTTAACATTCACGCTGATGAAGAGTGAAAGCGTTGGCTGCGCTCATGTTCATCTAAAAGGAGAGAAAACCCTCCTGGACCTCCTCGCAGGGCGGGGATCTTCTGTATCACTTTTAGAAGGCTTGGAAAGCAACGGCACGGCTGTGGTTTGATGAATCAGGTCATTTCTCTGCATGGATGCAACAGCGCTGTCCAAAAACAACTGGAGAGGAAAGACAGCAGCGAAACCTGTGCTCAAGAAATGCCGTCGAATTTATAAAGGAGAAGAAGGATACAGTTTCTCCGGCTGCTCCATTTCAAACTGTTTGCCTGTGCTGCCCTCTGCTGGTCAGTCAGGTCAACACTAAAATGCCAAAAGTATGTGGACAACAGGGAGCAACCCAAAATAATGCACATGTGTTTAGCTTCGTCAATAAGCCTGTAAAAACAAATATTAGACCAAATTTTTCAACAATAAAAATATTATTTTATTTTGCACGGTTCAGTTTGAAGTGCTTCCTGTGGTGTAGATGGTAACACTTTTGATTCCAGCCAGAGTCACAGGGTGTTTTTATTTAAGGAGAAACCTGCAGACATGAGCTCTGAAACATTTAAAAGGGCGTTGTTGTTTTTGTTTGATTGAAAAGCTTCATGTAAACAAACCTTCTTTCTTTCTTCTGTTCAGGAAACGCTCGGTGAGTCACGCTCAGCTGATGCACGACAAAGGCCGGATGATGATGGAACATGAGCGTGTTTTACTCCTGAAGGCGCTTTTGGACGAAGTCCACACGGCAGAGATCCGTGACCTCCCCATGCGGACCACAGGGGGAGGCGGGAGCAGCAGCGACGCCGGAGTCGGGATGCCGGGGGGCGGCCTGGGAATCAACCTCAGCACCACCGGCAGCACCCTGCACTCCAAACCCCCCGGAGGCACCAAGAACCTCCCCATCAGCTTCCGGTTGGAGGAGGAGGAGGGCACCAACCTGCCACAGGAGACCAACAAGTCGCAGACATACAAAGACGGCGTGAATAAAGTGTCGGGCAAAAAGAAGAAGAAATCGAGGGCTGGGAAGAGGAGGGAAGGGGAAAAGAGGAAGAGGAGGGCACGCTCTTTGGGGTGGAGGCTGGAGGATGAACTGGGTAGCGGACTCCACCTGGAGTGGAGGTCTCTGCTCGGCCTCCAGAGGGCGCTGCATTAAAACGTCGTCAGTCTCTGACGAAGGTGAGTCCAAACAGCTGACCTGGTTTTCAGAACATGATCACATGATTAGAGAGTTTTCAGAACACGCGTGTGCCGCGTTACAGCCGCAGATACTGCAGAGTGCAGCAGTGCACTGACTCTGTGCTGTGTCAGTGTTGTGGAGCTGAGATGATGATGTCTGAAAAATAGGGCGGACAGTTAGAGCTCTGTAATTCACCCTGATTCACCTGTTTTTCTCCGTCTCTGTGTTGCAGAAACCTTCGGACGGTTGGAGTGGACTCCTAAATGCTCACATTACAGACTCTGTAACTGTGATTGTTTGGAAAGAAATTGGAAAATATTTATTATGTGTAAATATTCTAAATATAGCAGAGTAGATAGCAGAATATGATAAGAAAATAAACCTTATTGACGCTCCGCAGGGCGACAGATTTTACTCTTTGTGAATCCTTGCTTTTCCCTTTTTTAAATTCCAATTATGTTCAGTTTTTTGCATTAATTTATTTTGTCTGAATGGTGTATTTATTTGGTAAATGTATCAAGGTGCTGCTGACCTTCTATATTTTTGTACCGTAATGCACTTTAGATATATAAATATAAATATATATACCATTAATTTTGCTCATTGACTTGTGTTTGTGGGTGATTGAAATGAAGAAAAACGACGGTTGTCTCTCTGTGTTACCTTTCAGTCGGTCTGTCCAAGGGTCCAGTTTATTTTTGTTTCTCTGCTGCTGTTTGTTCGATTGTTTTCAGTTTGTTGTCTTCGAACCGCTCTGCTTCTCACGGCCAAACATCACATGTGTACATAAACCAAACACGGCTTCATATTGTTGTTTTTGGCACTTGCACTGAGATAAACAGCCTGTACTGAATGGATTAAACATTTGACAGTATCTTTCTCTCAGCCTCTCGTGTCTTTGTTTCATTATTGCTAACACTTATCATTTTTCTCGACACCCACACTGAACAGCTCTATCTAATAAATGGTTCATTGTGGGCGTGGAGGAAAAATCACCTGTGGTGGATTAAACTTTAAAACTCGTCCTTATGGCTCATGAACTGTTTTTTACCTGTAATATCTTGTCTATGCTGTAAATAGTATTGTTCAACTTGGAATACTTCATTTTAATTTTACATCTCAGTTTAGTTCAGTTTTTCTGTACCTAACAAGTGGTTGATGAGCATATATGACCAATAGTTCACATCGCTCCCCAATGTGCCTTACAAACCTTTTCTTAATGAGTAGCCATAGACAATGACAATATAGCTATGTAATACAGTTAGCATCATTCCCTGATCCCTGCTTGCCGAGGCAGACCCACTGAGGTTTTGGGATTAGGGTCTTATGTCAGACTACTGCTTGTGCCATGTGGACAGTTGTTAAACAGCTAACAGATCATCTGCAGAAGAATGGTTTATTTGAAGAGTTTCAGTCAGGTTTCAGAGCTCATTACAGCACAGAAACAGCTTTATTGACGGTTGCAAATGATCTTCTTATGGTCGCTGACAGTGGACTCATCTCTGTGCTTGTCCTGCTAAACCTCAGTGCCGCGTTCAGTACTGTTGACCATTGTCAGAGTTTTACCCCTGATACTGCTGAATAAACAGAAACTCACTCAGGAACGAGGTCACACAGAGCTTAAGTTTTCACTCGCGAGAGGGAAGCAGTTGTCTCCAGCCCACTTCAACTTCCTTCCTTCTGCAGGTTTTTTTTTTATTGTTTACACACATGAATATTCATAAAGCATGTTGCTGTGTTAACTAAGAGAAATTACTATATATGGTTACAAATTGTGTTGTGCAAGAGTGGTTATGTGATGTGAGTGCAGCCCTTACATGTTGTCGGTATCTTGTCCTGCCAGGTGGCTTCCTTCATTGAGTAGAGTCTGTTCTTCTCAAGGCTGCTTGTTCCCTTTTTGGAGGTCGTGCACATACTCATAGCTTTTTAAATGGCACCCTACAACACATACATTAAACCTAACAACCATAATATCCTAATAGAGCGATTATAGCATGCTGTAGGTATTGCAGGTGCTACGCTGCAGTGGGTTGTATCATATCTTTCTAACAGACTCCAATTTGTTCATGTAAATAGAGAGTCCTCTTCACACACTAAGGTTAATTATGGAGTTCCACAGGGTTACATGTTAGGACCAATTTAAACATGAACGATTGGTGATATAGACTCAGTATATCATGTATACAGTTATCCACAGAATAGGCTCCACAGGTGAAAAACTGCATAATCTAGGATTCAGGGAATCTCACACATGGACACACTGCACACAGAAAACTACAGACAGCTGTTAGCGTGCTATCTGGCACTGCACTCCTGTCAGCACTTTCGGAGTGCCATTTATCACACATACTGGCCTGATCCCTTTATTCCCTAACATTTGCATCCTGGGTTACTTATCAACACTACAATTACAACCCTCCTCGCTAATGTTATCTCCACATCTTTTGAATGTTTTAGAGAGGGACTCCAGGTTGGAGTGAGCCAAAAAAATAAGTTATCATAGGGACCAGTAACTCACTATGACCCACTGATCAGGTAAGTATGGTCCTATTTGTATATTGCTGCATACTGTAGAAAAAAGGTAAAGCAGAACAAACGTCCCAGCCGTAAACCACCTTCACATTTGTTCTGGGCGACCTCTCCCAGCAGGCTGACCCCCTACAGGTATAACATTTGAGTCATCTCTGAATCATACCTTTCTGTGACATCAGTGAATCTCCCACTTCAACAACATAGTTACAGTTTAAACTGTTTTAGATTTGTGAATAAATGTGCAAATAAATTTTAATCTTAATAATGGGTTCCGAAGCAGTACCTAATGTCTAGTGATTATCCACCCTAACAACAAATGTGGAGAAGACGGCTGAGTTGAGAGAGCACAGAAAAGTGACTCGAACATAAACATAAAGAAACACATACACTGTAAATAGACAGTGAAGCTGCTAACCGCTGTGTGGGGGGTCCTCCTTTACACATTTACAACAAAATTATTTGTTCATCATTTAATTATTTTTTTTTCTTTTTTTTGTGTCCCGTTTGAATCTTTAGCCATCAGAATTGTTGTCTTAAGGCCAAGAAAGATGCCAAGCGGATTTATTTTACCAAGTGGATCATCATGGCCTTGCCATATTGGTCCATTTGATTGACCTTTATTATAATTATGAATTTATTTTATTTTCAGTTGCTACAAACGGGACAGACATGACTGGGGGATAGGACAGGGAGAAAGAATGAAAGAAAGAGAGGGAGAGAAAGAAAACCAAAGGGGAGAAGAGACGGTGAGAAGGGGGGAAGAAAGAAAAAAAACAAACACCTGGGTCACCTGTATGGAGAAAAAAAACAGAAGAGAAAGCAAACAACAAAGAGCAACATAATAAAAAAAACGGCACCATCACAATAAACTAGCTAGCAGTAGATATCAGTAGATACTAAATAATAAACGATATTGTGCAGCACGCAAGATAGACAGCGCACAATGTGCTTTGAGGCAGCAGTCAAGAAAGCTGTAGTCCGCGTCTGTGAATACCCGTGTGTACACCTGTGTGCATACCTGTGTGGATCAGCATGCTTGCATTCCAAAGGTTTCTCCATGTAACGATCTGCTAAGGAGTGTGGGGGGGGCCACAGCCCCGTCCTCCAGGGTATGAAGCAGGTATGGAGGAGATCAAAACTCCAGACATCCAGAGGCCCCCAGAACACAAGAGACCAAGGAAGACCAACAGAGGGGCAGCCGTGCCACTGTCCCAGTAAGAGCTGAGGAGAGTCCCAGATGAGGGCTCACTCAGCAGCCGCGGAGCAGAAGCCAGGGGGAGTTGCAGTGACGCGCCCGTGAGCTCCGCCGGCAGCCAGCTGTGCCTGAGTGACCGAGCCCCAGGCCGAGAGGCCGGGGGCACCCCACCTCTGAAGTGGCCCCAGCGAGCCCCAGGCTCCAGGCCCCGATAAGCGGCCGCCAAGGAGTGAGCCGGTGTGTACCCGGACGCCCACCCCCAGACACAAAGAACCACCAACGCACCGACACCTGAGGGAGTCTGCCACTGGCAGGGGAAGTGGTGGTGGGTGGAGATAGGCCTCCATACCTTGGAGGGCCTGACATGTCCCCAGAGAGGTGGCGTCTGATACCCAACCTGACATATAGACACAGACATACAGGCACACACAGATACAAACATCCATTCCCACCCTCATGCTCTCATATGCACTTACTCCACACTCAACCAACGTGGAGACAGACATAAAGAGACGCTGTACACACGATCACACTCCCCAAGCGTACTCTACGAACCGGGTCTAGGTACCCTTGCCCCTGGAGGGGGGAACCGCACCCAGACCCAGGTGGTGTTACCCTTTTCCCTGCGGTGGGGAGAGGCAGACCGCCCCGACTCCGCAGCAGCAGGGAGGCCCCACACTCCAGACCGCAGTCGGACGGCCAACTCCTCCTAGCCCCCCCGCTCCAGCAGGCCGCAGAGAAGGGAGGTGAGAGAAGACTCCAAACCTCCCTCCACCCGCTCATTGTAGTGTTGATGCATGTGTGTTCTAAGGTGCAATTAAAACCCAGGAGGGCATGGAGCTACCTGCCAGAGAGCAGCAGGTAAGCGCATAGTCCCTCCTGCTAGCCCTCAATGTCTACGTGTATTCAAAATTGAGAGGTGGGCAACGACGCCAGGGGTGAGGTGTACACCCTGATGGTAATTTGGACTCCGTGTATCGTGCCCACCCCTAAGATCCTATATGTATGTGTAATGAGAGTGTGAGTAATGTGAATGTCTAAGTTGTGGGATAAAATTGAGGCAGTGGCAGCCAGAAGGGGACGGGGGGGGGACGGGGGTAGCCTCCTCTGCACCCTGGTGACATACCCCTACTCCAAGGCCCTGCATGTGTGGGTGGTTGTGGTGGAGCGGGAAGAGGGAGGCAGCTGGAGATGGGGAGGGAAGGAAGGGAGGGGCAGGTTACCCCTCCCTGGGGCCAGCTCCCCCGCTGACCCCAGTAGGCACTCCCATACTCCGCGACCCGCCAGGGAAAGGGGGCCCAGGCCCATCCAGACCGGGGCCCAGCGCAGCAGCGCCCCCCGGCCCCACAGAGCCCGGGACAGTCCACCCAACCCCACCACAGAGAAAACTGCACCACCCCACCATCCACTCATCTTCCAGACTACATGAGACAATAGATGCCCAGGCTGAGATCTTTCTCCACCTCTCCTGTATCTCCCCCTCCTGCAGAGGGAGCTCCTGAGGAGAGGAAAGCTCCTGCAAGGTGTGACAATCTCCCCCACCAGTTGAAGAGCCCCCCAGGTGGCTCGACGCACTGGCGGCACCCTGCGCCAGGGATGGGCCCCCATGCACCCACCCGCCCACAACCCCGGCAACACACAAACCAGGACCCGAGGCCCCGAGGCCCGGCCAGGGCCCCAGCCCAGAGACGGAGCGCCCCCAGAACCTCACGCCCATCCCGGACCCACCCAGGGGCAGACAGGCTACCAGGTCAGTAACCCACGTCCGTCAGCACAGACCCTCCCCTAGCCCCGCTGCACGCAGCCACGAGGAAACAGTCACCCGAGAGCCAAAAGAGCCCCCACCCGGACATGACCGCTACCCCGGGTTGAGCCCCCCAAGGAAGATGCCTCCAGGGAACCCCCCGACGCCCTAAGCCTGTCCCTACCCCCACACCAATCACAACAGTGAGGGCGGGACCAAACTATGACCCCCCACCCCCACTAGGTGATGGAGCTGATCAAAGGAGCCCAGAGCAATTGATCTGATGTGGTGGCAGAGGCTGTATCAAGACTAATGTAATCTAATAGATAATTTCTATATTGGTTAGAATTAAGATTATTTTTATTTTTCCAGTTCATGAGGACTGTTTTCTTGGCTATGCATAGGGCAGTGAAAACCATATGGGCTATATTCTTTTCTGTAGTGACATTATCTAAGCTGCCCAACAAACACACTAAGGGGGAAGTTGGAATGTTACATTTCAGACACTTTGATAAGTCTTCACATATCTCGCACCAAAACTTCTGAACTGGTGGACAGAACCAAAGAGCGTGGATGTAATTGTCTGGTGTATTGCCTTGACAGTGTGAGCAGTTGTTGGAAGATGTAAAGCCCATCTTGAACATCCGATGACCTGTATAGTGCACTCTATGTAGTATTTTGTATTGTATTAATTGCAGACTGGGATTTTTAATCAATTTAAAGGTTTTTAAGCAAATCTGAGACCAGAAGTTTTGGTCTAAGCTGACTGATAAATCTGCTTCCCACTTTGCAATAGGAAGGGATATTGATTCATCTAATTTAGAAAGTGTTCTGTATATTTTAGATAATAATTTGGGGGATTTAAGAGTAAGAAAATGTGCCGCACTAGGTGGTGTTTGTAATTCAACTTGACTGAGGTTAAATTTCTTTTTTACTATGGATTTAATTTGTTGATATTCTAAAAATCTTTTCTTGTTGATCCCATTGATAGGTTTGTAGCATAAACCTATTCGCTGGAACGTTAAGACAATATAATTACACTGCAAGCAAGACGCAAGTAGGCAAACTTCTTCATGTTACTCGTGCACGGGAGAGAACCGGACAACCGCTTGACTCCAGTTGGTCTCGTCCGTTCTCCCATACACTGTCCTTTTATTGAGGTTACATGAATATGCATAGGTTCATTAACATACGACGTCTACATACAAACAAAGAGTACCTTGCCTGTGTGTGTGTGTGTGTGTGTGTGTGTGTGTGTGTGTGTGTGTGTGTGTGTGTGTGTGTGTGTGGGGACTGCTGATCAAAGGGTCAAACATCCTTGGTCAGGAAGAGGGTAGCCTCCCCCTCACCCTAGATGGTTCATCCTAGATAACACGGTGAGGAAGTCCTGCAGTTCATCTAAACAAAGAGCACCTAGACTAGAACAGACGTAGCTACGTTAATCCTACCATAAAACAATAAGACACGGTATGACCTCTCATGCTCCCAAAGTGCTGTCTAATACACACAAAGTTTGCAGACTATCAAGGATCAAAACCTCTACCAATCTACAACTAATTACAAAACTCTAAGCATATATAAGTAAATATTTCTAAGCATAAATAACAATCAACAATACAAATCTAACATTTCCCCCCTTTTTGACCTTTATGCCTGAAAAGTTCCCAGGTATGAATACCTCATGTCTGACAGTTTCAATGCAAACCTTTTTATACTCAGCATATGTCAAATCACCCTAAATTACTGAAAGGTACACAGTTTAATAAATGTATTAGCAGTTACCCCATTCATTGAGCTCATCTCATGGCAAACTGCATCTTACGAGCAACCAAAGAAATTGTTAATTTAATAGTAAAACTAAAAAAGTAACATTTTCAAAAACATCTCAACTTGGTGGTGCTTCCTCCGGGTGTGCACATCACATGTCTCTCTGCAGAGTGGTTTAAGCTCTGCAGGGCGTCATGAATGTCTCTTCCAGTTGTTTCCATCACTGTCCATAGGACCAGAGTCCAAATGTATGTAGAATAGACATTCAAACATACTAGTTGGTTTTGTGGTTCGTCAACATGGGTCTCAGCTATTTCCAAGCTGCAGACCTCTCAGCACTCTAGTTTTATGGCCTCTCATTACCCCATTCAAGCCTTCGTCCTGTGAGGGGGATATTTATGACTCCTTAATTGTCCACGCTCTGCAGAAAAAGCTCTCTGTGGAAAGGGTGCTGGGTTCCGTCATCTTACTGCTGTTATGATCCCAGCAGCCTTCAGAGTGTCATCGTATGCACAGTACAGTGGCACAGCGTTAGGTGATGTTCATAGGAAACTGCTGTTATCACCACCATAGCTTCTGGTTCCTGTGCTTTCACAGAATCATGATGTCATCCTCGAACTCCTTCTGCGCTGTCGATGGAGCTTGGCACGCTCCCCTCATCCCACGAGTTTTCATGTTCCAACGCTGCTGAAGGTTTAAGGCAGAGCACGTCGTACACCTTAGTTGTCTTCCTCAGCGTCAATATTGAATCTTTCATTTTATTTAAAATCTTGCTGTGGGAAGTCTCCTCTTGATTTCCTGGAAGCTTAGTAGCACAGCTCTCTGTGTGATGTCTGCTGTGCTGAAGATGATCTCTGATCCTCCTGAAGCCTCTCTCCCATCTTGTGGACGATCCTCTCCTCTATTTTGCAGGCAGTTTCATGGTCCTTGCTGTGGCTCCAAGGTCTGATCTCATGATGGGCCCCAACCAGCTTGACCTTTGACCTCAACCACTGCCTGGCTGTCAGCTATGCCTGGAATGGTTCACGCTTCTCACTGGGCCTCTGAAGATTTCTCAGGAGATTACTGCTGCACCTGTATTTCCTTGCTAAGAAGAAAAACTTCTATTTGGAGAGCATGTCAACAATCATCAAACCACATTCTTTAGTTCAGTGAACTTCACTTATAGGCCATCAAAGCCTCATCTGAACATGGATGCACCACTTGCATAGGTTTAATATTTGTAAATAAAACGGCTAATCACACAAATCACTGCAACAATAATAAAAAACATTGTTTAATGTTAATCCTTGGACCCCTCCTCTTGACGCATGGACACACCCATGCGTCAACTCACCAAACCTGGATTCCAGTCTTAAAGAAAAAGATTAGCTAGATCACATCCCAGGCAACATCAGGGCATCTCCTCCCCTGGAGCAGCACCACCCTGGACCTATAATCCTGCAATGAAAATGTTAGTGTGCTTTGCATATTAAGTTTGCTTAACACCTGGCTCTCCCAGGAGCCTGCATACACACCATCATGGCCTGGAAAACAAAATCTGGAAGTAAAATCAAACTCCATACCTGTAAACAATTGTATCATAAGGACAAGAAGCATTCAACATCAGCAAGACAAGTGTCATGTGCAGGTTTTCTCAAATCAGTAAACTACAATTATTTTCATAAGTCGCCTCAGACATGGATCATCCCATGTACTCAGGCAACATTAATGTAATCGGTGACTGCTCTTAAGCAAAGTCACTCCACTTATATATTACTATGGGCTCAAAAGTGGCCAGCTAATGAGCCCATATCAAACTATCCCAGAAACACTGTATCTCTTATTTGTTTTACTCATGTCACTTGTCCGTTTCAGCTGAATCTTCCACAGCATTCTCAAAGAAATTAACATTAGCAATACACATTGACTGTAGTCAGACAGAGGTCAGACACAGGTCAACAGGTTCCAGAGGTGCCATAAAAACACCATAAAGTCAACCCTAGCTGTGGAAAGAAGTAACACCAGTTCTCAACACAGGAAATTTCACACAGGTTATTCACATTATCAAAGTAACCTTCACATTTTCCCATCAACACAATGCAACAGCATCACCACTCATAACCTGTAAACACAGTTTTCCTCACACATAAACCCAGAAATCCTGTAGTAGGAAAAAACATCAACCAGTTGTCCTGGTATAAATCGCATCATCAATTCACATGAAGAACTGGCATGCTGTAAGAAAAGAAAATGCAAATATTAGCGCTTGCGCAGGCGTATGCATACTTTGTCACAGATATCTCTGTGAGCAACTCAAGCCTATGAATAACACACCTGATAAATGCACAGACACAGAAAATGGCATTTAAAAGGTTAAATCATCATGCAACCTCGAGTGTTGCTGTCATCTTTCTGCTCCTGTAAAAGGAAACACATGGGTTCATCTGCACCTTTGTCAGGTGGGGGTTAGCTTCACACAATCATGTTCAGTCAGTCAGTCAGATATTTTAAAATTCTTACTCATTCACTCAGTGGTTCCTTCTTTTGCTAATTGTGGAAATTATCATCGCATTCGTTTCCACGCTCAGCAAAACGACGTTATTTCAAAAAGAAAAATAATTTAGACTGGATTTCCTCGTTGAATCCTTTTTGGGGGGACTCTCATTTCCTAATTGTCCCAAATAAGTGGCTTTCTCCTGAACCCATTTTAAATGTGGAGAAACTCACTCGCAACAATTTTCTTGACGACGTGTAACGCTTTTAATTCCCGACTTGCAGATCTGCTCAAAGAAAAGAAATTCACAAGCAAAAATCAGTGCTTGTTCAAAAATGAAAAATAAAAAAATAACAGAGATTATCAAACCAAACTCTCAGTGCACTGTGAAAGTATCAAAATAAAAAGGCCTTGTTAAGTCATGACACAAGCTCCTCATCTCAGGAGGGTAAATCATACCATTAGCATGGTTTATCATACCATCATACTAATTGGCAGGCTCAACTTCACAACAAAAGAAAAATCATCAGCTAGATTCACTCCAAATCAACCATCAGCTGCACAACACACAACATAACCCTAATGTCTTATTAGCTATGAGTTTAATCACCCGGTCTGTGCTCTTCACTCATTTAAGCCACAGATCTATTTTATTCAATTTTTCCTTTTTCCCTTCATCATAAAACATGTGACATGCTGTCATGCACTTCACAAAACAGTCTGTTCTGACGTATTCAGAGTTGTGTATCTAAATACAGGATTCACTCGCACATCAAAGCAGGAAACTCAGTGTTTTAGAGTCTCTACTCAACACACAACAAACTCCAACACATCTCATTCACTCATACTAGAATTCAGTCACCTTTCATTAATCTAAAACCGATCAACTAATTTGCATATCAGCTATTAACCCACTAAGTTGACAGGACGACAGAAAAGCATGTTCAAAATAGTATCACAAAAGACAATTTCCCTCATACAGTAAATTACATGTGCTGCCTCAATCAAGCAGGAAGCTTCTCCCAATTTACCATTTTAACAACTAAATTTATTGTCTGATCACTGGTTGGTCAAACCAGGATCTTTTTTTTTTTTTTTTTTTTTTTTTTTTTTTTTTTTTTTTTTTTTTTTTTTTCTTTAGGATAAATTCAGTATTTGATAACAAGTGTCTGCTAAATTGACACTATTGTAACACTGATGAAAGATAACAAGCTAATTTTCATTGCATGGGTTTGTGTTATTAGGCAGGTCTAATGCATGTCTGTGGAGCTGCATCTCCAGCAGAGCATGTTCTTAAAGCTGCCTTTCCTACACATTTCTCTGCTATTATTTAATCATTTCTTAACTAATGTGCTATGAGTCTTCATGAGTCATTTTGTGTTTGGAATTGTTAGTAGGGTTAATGCATGTTCTGCTTGTGTGTGTGTGATTTTGTATATGTTTCTATTTTCGCAATGTTTCAGACTCCGTCTCAATTTTCCAACTTAAGCAGTCAGTTTTCTTTTCCCCAGGTTTGCTAACCCAAATTTTGATTTCCCACATTAAATAATTCCTATGTGTTCTCACCTAGTCTTCTCACTCTGTTGTCCTCTCACTCTTTTGTCCTCTCCCTCTTCAACAGTCCCGGCAGTTCTCCTTCAGCTTTGTCCTGTCTAGTAGCTGAAGTGCTGCTGCTGCCTTCTTGGGCGACTTCTTAGCAGCTGCTGCCGATTTCTTGGCTTTGGCCGCGGCGGGCTTCTTGGCTTTGCTCTCAGTAGCCTTGTTCATCTTGAAGGATCCGGAGGTCCTGGTGCCCTTGGTCTGCACCAGAGTGCCCTTCGCCACCAGGCTCTTGATGGCGGTCTTGACACGGGCCTTGTTCTTGTCCACATCGTAGCCTCCGGCAGCCAGAGCCTTCTTGAGGGCGGCCACGGACAGGCCGTTGCGCTCCTTGGAAGCGGCCACGGCTTTCACAATCAGCTCGCCCACGCTGAGGCTGACCTTCTTGGGCTTGGAAGTCATCGTCTTCTTCTTCTTGGCCTGAACCTCGGTGCAGGGCGTGTTTATGATGGAGCCTTTCCCACCACAGCGCTGGCACGTTGAACGCATCATGAAGGGTCCATTTCTTTCATGTCGCTAGCCAGCATGCTAGCTGCATGTGGCTTGCCCGAGTCACTCAGTCCTTTTTGAGCATTTCAACATGCTGCCACCGCCATCTTGCTCGCCCCTCCGTGGAATTCATCCAATCAGACAGGAAGATGGGTTTGCTTTCTTCTGCTGCTGCTGTTTATCCACATTGCTGCTGCTTTGCTGGGACTTTTTGTGCTCAGGACTTGCTGCTGTCTCTTTATCATGTTATTGCTTTGGAGCTGCATTCCTTATCTTCAGGGAGGAGTGAGCTCGCTTGTGAGGTTGAGAAACACATGGCACTGTAAATAAGTCAGCCAGAAACTTGGCCTGCATGTTTCCAATGATGTTAAACTATAACTTTCTTCCGACCGCTGCATGTGGAAAATTGATACAGGTCTGCTTTTCACCTGAAAGTGACAAACTAAGACATTTCATTATTATCATCACTGCTTAATCAACACACATCTCTCTCTCTCTCTCTCTGTCTGTGTTTGTGTGAACAATCCTTTCTTAAAAGCAGAAAATGACATTGTAGTTGTTTTTCGGCTGATCAACACAAAACCTTTTTCCTATGATTATTTCTCTTCGTCTACAATGTAATTTGTCTCTTTTTCACTCTTTTTTTTTTCTTCACAATAGCTGGTGGTCTGCAAAATCACCGCTCTCACTCACAATCAGAGGCAATCACTTTTGCACAGTGCACAAAAACACTGTGATGTCAGACACATTCACACTCACTTTTTCATCTGCATAAATAAATCATATGGCTGGAGATATGTGCCATGGTGATCCATAAGCATGATCACCAGTTTATTTAATTATTTTTAATCCAACAAAACAAATAAACAAAAACATGATGCTGATGCTACACACACACGAGTCAAGGTGCAGAAAAACTGCTCATGGAAACGCTGCACACTCTCTGTTTCCCTCTCTTTGAGTAGTTCTCAGACAGCTCTTGATCTGATAATGTGTAGCTTGCTCATCAGCTCAAAAAACAAAAACAAAACTGCAACGCGACATCACACAGTAGTTGCATGCTCTGCCCACAGTGGCAAAGTCTTACACTTACATATTCAACACAGCTTCTCCATCATGTATTTTTAGATGTTTCATACAGGGTTGAGCATATTAGTTGTTTTCACAGATGTGCTCTATATCTCAACAATGGCTCATAATAAGACGACCGTCTTCCACACAGGTCAAGTGCCTCTATGCACTTCATGAGTTTAAATATTTATCTATATCACTTCACCTCACATGTCATTGTACTGAATTTAAGCAACCACAAGCTTAATGTAGATTACTTTTAACAACTATCCACCTCAATTAAATCTATGGTCTGGCACACAGGCTGCTGTCGATCAGGGCAAGCTAAAGAATAAACATTGTGTCAGCAAGGGGTGGGGGGAAAGCCATTCACCAGAGCATATCTTAAGTGCTGCTGATGTGGGCTGGCCTTCTCCACAGCTCTCCAAGGCTGGTGTGTTTTCTGAAAACTTCTAACATTTGAATCTCTTCCATTTATAGGCCTGCGATTAACCGCACGGCTCAGGTCCGCGTGACCGCGCTCGCGTGAACCCGCGCAGCTGTGGAGCCGTCGCTCTCTCTCTTTTTTACATAAATACTTTGTGCTGCCAGGAGCAAAGTCCAGCACAAACGTCTGTCTCCCTCCGAATCACTCTTGGTTGCTTAGAAACCCATGATAACAACAACAGTCGGTGTCACAGACCACATGTTCTGCTCCGCACACACAACAACAACAACAACAACAACGACGACGACAATGACAACAACACAAAATAGGCCTACTGTCCAGCACAATCTGGACCCCGCGGAACTTCTCAACACCCCACTGAGCGGTGGAGAACTCACTACAGTACCCCACACAGCGGTCTGTATTTCGCCCCACTAAGACGGCGAACCAAAAAAAGTTCGAACTGCGCAACTCTGCGACTTAATGCTTCTGTACAAAAAACCCCACTGAGCGGCCTTGTACATCGCCCCACTTAGACGGCGAATTTTAGCCCCACTAAGCGGCCACGGACAACGCCCCACTGAGCGGCGAAGACGTACAGTTATAGAGTTGGACTCTAAACTTACTCGGTGTTGCTTAGCGTGTAATATCAGCCTCGAATCCCGCCAATCGCCATTCATCGAGGAGAAAAGACATACAGCGAATCCACAGGAACTTCCTGGCTGACGTCAGTCTTTCAGCGTGTCCCTCCTCCCCTCGGTGAATGCGATTCCAGGGCTCCGGCATCGAAGGACCAATTAATGATAGGTTTGTAGCATAAACCTATTCGCTGGAACGTTAAGACAATATAATTACACTGCAAGCAAGACGCAAGTAGGCAAACTTCTTCATGTTACTCGTGCACGGGAGAGAACCGGACAACCGCTTGACTCCAGTTGGTCTCGTCCGTTCTCCCATACACTGTCCTTTTATTGAGGTTACATGAATATGCATAGGTTCATTAACATACGACGTCTACATACAAACAAAGAGTACCTTGCCTGTGTGTGTGTGTGTGTGTGTGTGTGTGTGTGTGTGTGTGTGTGTGTATGTGTGTGTGTGTGGGGACTGCTGATCAAAGGGTCAAACATCCTTGGTCAGGAAGAGGGTAGCCTCCCCCTCACCCTAGATGGTTCATCCTAGATAACACGGTGAGGAAGTCCTGCAGTTCATCTAAACAAAGAGCACCTAGACTAGAACAGACGTAGCTACGTTAATCCTACCATAAAACAATAAGACACGGTATGACCTCTCATGCTCCCAAAGTGCTGTCTAATACACACAAAGTTTGCAGACTATCAAGGATCAAAACCTCTACCAATCTACAACTAATTACAAAACTCTAAGCATATATAAGTAAATATTTCTAAGCATAAATAACAATCAACAATACAAATCTAACACCCATATTGTGCAACTAGTCTGTCAAATGGAATAAATTCTGTTCCCTCTAATATATGTTCTAAGTATTTAATTCCTTTACAACTCCATTCTGGGAAATTAATCATATTACTGTTTTGTAATATGTCAGGGTTATTCCAGATAGGTGTACGTTTGCATGGGATTAATGAAGACTCCGTTATTTTTAGAAACTCCCACCATGCTGTCAGAGAGAAGCTGATGTTGATACTTTTAAAGCATTCATGTCTTATGTTTGAGCTAATAAATGGTAGGTCTGAAATCTCTAGATCCTTGCATAGTGCCTGTTCAACATCTAGCCAGGGCTCATCTAAGAAGGTATGTTTTGACCATTCTGAGATGAACTCAAGCCTGTTGGCTAAGAAGTATTGGTGAAAATTAGGCAGATCTAATCCTCCTCTATCCTTGGTTCTTTGTAGCGTTTTTAAGCTGATACGCGGGGGTTTATCTTTCCAAAGGAATTTGGAAATATATGAATCCAGAGATCTGAACCAATCTTGTGATGGTTTGTTAGGGATCATCAAAAATAAGTAATTTATTTTTGGCAAGATCATCATTTTTATAGTGGCGACCCTTCCCATGAGTGATATGGGTACAGATTTCCATCTAGTCAGATCGCCTTCTACTTTCTTTAGAAGTGGGATGTGGTTTAATTTAGTTAAGTCTGAAAGCTTAGGAGAAACATTAATACCTAAATATTTAATATTTCCGGATTGCAGTGGGGCAGAGGAAGAATTATGGAAGGAGCAGTTAATGGGGAGAACTGTAGATTTTGGCCAGTTAATTGAATAATCTGAAACTCTTGAAAACCAGTTTATTAGAGTAATTACCTCAGAGAGGTTGGTTTGTGTGTTTTGCAGAAAAAGCAACACATCATCCGCATAGAGACTGATTTTATGTTCTATGTTCTTACATTTTATGCCCTTAATTGTTGTAGCCTGTCTAAATGCTGCTGCTAGAGGTTCGATAAAAATTGCAAAAAGTGAAGGGGAGAGTGGGCATCCCTGTCTGGTGCCCCTCAGGAGACAGAAGCTGGAGGATGTCTGGTCATTTGTTCTGATACGAGCTGTTGGGGAATTGTATAATATTCTTATCCAGTTTATGAAAGAGTTTCCAAAACCAAATTTGTGTAAAGTTGCGAATAAAAATTTCATCATTTAATTCAGCATAAAGGAATTTACGACTGGATCTAGTTTTCTATGTCTGGGTGAGCATTTAATCGGTGGACAACTTGGATGAGACAAAAAGTGGCTGTTATGACTAGTATGGTAAAGAGGCAAAAATAAGCTTCCACTGTCCAGACAAAGAAAATGACCAATGGGGAAACTACCAGTGGATATTTAATCAAAAAAAAGAAAAAACTGTTATCAGTGACTGGCAAATGAAGCCTTTGCATATCAGACAGCATGTACCTTGTTACTCTTGTGACGGCCAGTGGGCTGGCCTTGTGTTTTGCTTTTTCTGTTACCTGTTTCTTGCAGGTAGGTGGAGCTGACCCAATTATTGATGCAGCACACCTGAGAGGCCAGTCCCAGTGTGTATAAAGACACCTTGACTGAACCAGCGGGGGCTGGCGTTGGCTCTGGCTCGCTCTGTCTGGCACCCATCATGTTCATTTGGAAGTTTCAGTTATGGCTGTAATGTCCTTTAAATTGTCTTTCAGTTGCTTTACCTTATTTTCATTAAATATGTCTTACAGCCTTTAAAAGCCTGTGTGTGGTCTCCCTCTTGATTGTCATTTCCTATGAGCCGGGTTGTGACACTCTGTATACTTACACGCTGTTAGCTCATGTTTTTTTAAATTGACACAGGAAATGATTAGCAGGGTTTAATGATGACAGAAAAAACATGTTCTAAAGTACAATTAAAAGGACTTAATTAGCTTCATATACATAAAAAGAATTTGTCTACATAATTTTTTCCTGCTGCAGGTAAAGCATTGATTTCTTACAGATGTGTTACAATAGTGAGTGAAAACTCATTATACATAATGCATTGTAGGCAATCAAAATCATCAGCTAATCCTGTAAACAGGAAGTGATGTCACATCTCAATAACTAATAACATTTAGTGCATAATCACCCCCGTTGGAATACAGCTGTTAAAAGCAACCAATCGACACAACAACATCAAATGCCACACGGGTGTGGCATAGTGCATGGTGTTTGGGATGAATAAAGCTCTGTAATGTTGGAGTATCTTGGAGTAATATTTGCTAAAATCTGTAAACTGTAGTTGCCTGCAGTGTAGGAAAAAATAACTTTGCTTTCATCAAAGTGAAAAGCTTTCGTAGTAGTGAGGTATCACTTATAGAAGAATCACTTTTAGTTTTTTTGGTGCTTGTCTTAAACATTCATGGGTAAAAATATAATGAAGTACCGTATTTTCACGACCATAAGGCGCACTTAAAAGTCTTAGATTTTCTTCAAAAAGTACGGCGCGCCCTATAGCGCAGTGCGCCCTGTGTGTTGTAAGGAGGACGTAGTAGAGAACACCATGAGAACGCTAAAGGGTGAAGTGTGGGCGGTGATCGTATATACCGGACAATCGCACATACCTGTCTAAAAGGACAGGTATGTGCATTATGCGGAACATCATTGTTTTAACAACCCTGAAAATGGCAAAGAGACACGCTTACGAAGCACAGTTTAAATTGAAGGCCATCAGCTATGCGGAGGAACATGGAAATCGAGCAGTGGCGAGAGAATTTAAGATTAACGAATCGATGGTTCGCAAATGGAGGAAGCTAGAAAACAAGCTCCGGCAGGTCAAGAAAACGCAGCTGAGTTTCCGTGGACATAAGGCGAGGTGGCCCGAGTTGGAGGAAAGACTCGAGCGGTGGATCATCGAGCAAAGAACGAGCGGGAGAAGCGTTTCGACGGTCACCATTCGGCTAAAAGCAGTTTCACTAGCTGAAGAGATGAACATTGAACATTTCCAAGGAGGTCCGTCTTGGTGCTTTCGTTTTATGAAACGGTGCCATTTTTCCATCCGGACCAGGACTACGGTAGCGCAGCAACTTCCAGCGGATTATAAGGAATAGCTGGCCATCTTCCGCTCCTACTGCAGCAAACACATCGGCGACAAAAACATCCAGCCCAGCCACATCACAAACATGGACGAGGTCCCGCTCACTTTTGACATCCCGGTGAGTCACACTGTGGAGAAGAAGGGGATGAGGACTTCGATGGGTTTGATTGATGATAAAAATGTGAGTACCAAACTCAGTTTTGCTCCTGCTTTATTTTTAAATACGCACACTTGTATGCTTGTGTGTTGTTGATGATGACGATTACCGGTAATAGAAATGTGAGTAAGGTACCGAACTCAGGTTTGCTCCCGCTTTATTTTTAAATACGCATACGGTACTTGTATGGGCCCTATGATCCAGTGCACCTTATGTGTGTGTTAAATACAGTAATGGCACACATAACTGAGACTGCGCCTTTTAGTACAGTGCGTCTTATGGTCGTGCAAATACGGTATTTAGTTTGACAGCAAGCAAATAAGTTTCCTGCCTGGTACAAAATGAAGAAGCTCCTGTTTTATTCATTTTCATATAAGTTTGAGTTCTTAAAATTCTTGACCATGCATCAGTGCAAATTTTTAGAGTTGATTCTTCTGAAATTGTCATTTGTGCAAAGTCACAAGCTGATAAAATGTTTATTCCATATTAGGTTTTAGCCTTTGCATGTGGTAAGTAGTTTCTTCATAGTAGTTTTTCTGTTGCACAAAAGAAACCACAAGTTCCTGTTTTTATAAATTTAACAAGATTTTTACATGTTTGTTAAAAGTTCATGCCCTAAATGGAGTGACTGGAGATGTCAAAGGGTCGCGCCATGTATGGTATGACAGGAGATGGCACACATACACACACATGCTGATGTTGCGCACAAATGCTTGCCTTGGATGTATGACTGCTTTCACCGAATAAAAGGAGCTGTAAGGGAAGTCAGTTTCGGAGTTGACTGAGTTCGGGTGAAGGGCTTATAACTCTAAGACCCTGATCGGGCTTCCCTTGCCGGCAAGTAAAAGACAAAAGCGCTGTGGTCTTGCTTTGTTCACAAGGATCGGTCTCTGAGACAGCGAGGTCTGTGAGTTTAGACCTAACATAAATCATATTCTGGAGCTGTATAACTAAGAGTCAGTTCAGCAGAGGACTAACGCACTCTTCACTCGGCCTGATGGTAAGTTAGTTTCTGTTTGTATTAGGATGGTGACATATTTGGTGTAGCACAGAATAACCTGTGAACTCAAGCCATGCTGCGATACTGCATTATGTTATTACCTGTAAAGACACTGCAGCCAGTAATAGTGAGATAATTCTGTTTTCTCCTAAAGGGAAGATGATGTATTAAAATGACTTTTTTGTTATTCTGTTTTTTCAGGACGTCCTTTGGATGATTGTCCTCACTGTTGGTCTGCTTGGCTCACATTGTGAGGGCACTATATCCTGTAAAAAGGAAACTAATGGTGATGTAGACTGGTAAGACAACATCTGAGCTATTCATTCAGGTGTACTGAATTACACATTAGTAACTTTGGTCTTCAAGTGCTTCAAAGCTACGCTATGGTACCTTTTGCACCTGCGTTTCAACATAGTCATAGATGATGTTCAGACACTGCTACACTATTTTACACTGTTATTATCAGTTATTTTATATATTTCCATTTCATAAATAACTTCATTTGGGCAGTAAGACATAACGCATACCTAAAACTATGAAGACAACACACAATACTGTGACACTTGCCTCCTTTCTCCAGCCCTGCACATCTATTTTCATCACTCGTATTATTCTCACTTTATTGATCAAAAGAGGAAACAGGGAAAGAAAACACTTTGCAAAATTTCACAAGCTTCATCTCATTTTAGCATCATGGGGAAGCCAGTGGAAAATACTATTCATAAAAGGCCCTGTTATTCATAGTTAAAGGTTTTCAGTCATATCTCTGCTTACTCTACAGGTGCTTGTGAGACTCGGGTATAACAGAGTTTGTTATTTTCTTCTTCCATGCTCAGTTAAGCTTCTCATCATTTATTGTTATCTTTGAATTTACTGACTTGTCTCTGACATCACCAGGTTTATTTTGTACAAGAAGCCTGGTGGGTTTGATTATGTTTACATTGATTCAACCGACCAGAACCTTAAAAAGAATAACAAGCCTGTCAACAACCAAGCTGGTGTCCTGGCAAATACCCTGAAGCCCTACTTTGAAAAAGTGAGAATAACTCCATGAGTTTCTGTTATTAGTGTGTATGCACTTTGAGGAAAGACATAATTTATGTTATGTTTTTGTGGATTCTTTCCGGATGAGCAGTCGCCAGATTCTGCATTCATTGCATACAATGATCAAATGCCAAGTTGTAACGCACTACAACAATATGGCCACAGCAAAGGTGGGTAGAAATAATTTTTTAATAATAATAATAAAAATAACATAAGAAATACTAATAAAAACACACCTGATTTAAATGTGCTCTCCTTCACGCTCACCTCTGAGCATCAGAACCACAGCTTCTGTTATTCTCAGATCACTCAGCAAATGTTCTCTTCTTAATAATGACATGAGCTCTTTCATGTTCTTGTTCTGCAGGAGTTGTGATGATGGATAAGGATAATGTAGTCTGGCTTTTACACAGCACACCAAAATTCCCCGAAGGAGATGAAAGCAATAATTTCTATCCTGAAAGTGGGAAAAGGTACGCACAGATATTTATGTGTGTAACACTGCCCTCTGATAAGTCTGCACAAATAGGTAAGGCAGCATGTCCAAGGTAATTCTTCATGTCTAGAGTGTATGTGAAGTTTTAACACAGTAACATGTACGTCCCTCATTTTACTTTTTTTCAGCTCAGCATCTTAAAGACATCAATGCTCATATATTTAAAAAACACAATCCTGAAAAACTCCTGAAAAAAGATTCTTCCAACATAAAACGAACGCTGCCCTACCATGAGGACTTGTTGTCATCCGGTGGTTTGAAGTTTACACGCTTTGTTAAACAAATCTCCAAGAAAAGGGATCCTGAAGGTGAGATTTCTGCTTCATTCATTTAAGAAAAAAATCTTAAACACTGTGTCTTTTGTGAAATCATTGTGACTTTCTGTAGTTTCCCCACCAAAGTTCTGAGACTCTTATTTACAAGGTGTGAAACATCAAGCCCAACACAGTCCTTTATTTTAACTTCTCTAATGTTTTGGCCTGTGAAACATGAGCTGGGCGACGAGTAGATCTAACTTTACAGAGTAGTTCTGTTCAAAACTCACTTTATTTAGATTTTAACTCTAAAAATAACTCACATATAAAATTAAATAATGATCCTGGTATGAAAATGTTGTGGAAGCTGTAAAATAAATCCTGTGAACACACATGTTATGCTGTAAGTTTGTATTGCCATGGAGACCTTTCATTAAGGTGTTAGTGTGACCCATCCTCAGTGCAGAGTTAGTGCAGGGGAGTGTAGCAGCAGGGATCATATGAGGTCTGATGTTTGTAAAAGAAATCATTAAATAAGAAGAGCTGGAACTTCCCAGAAACTCTCAGAAAGAGAAAGTAGAGTCAGGGTTGTTGTGAGCAACACTTTTCTCTTTTTTTTTTTTAAATTCTGGCTTATTGTAACACGGTCTGGTGGTTTCCTGATGTTTGTCTTTACTTTGGCAGGAGATCTTTATGTCACCATTGCTGACACACTACAGACCAATTTATCCATCCAGACCTGGCGCAGCGACCCTGAAGAGAGTGGAAAACGTCCGCTTTTTAAAACTGGGAAAAAAAACGAACTAGTCACCATCATGTCAGTAAAAACTGACGCAGGTGAATGGAGTCATAAATGTGATCATTCCAAATGGTGTGTTTCTGACATTCAAAACTGGATGTGTGTTGGTGACTCAAACAGAGAACCATCCCAGTTCGAAAGGCCTGGTGGTGCACTGTGCATTAATAGCAAACCTGTGGCAGATGCATTTAGGCAAATTATAAGGATTACTGGCACTGATAGCGTCACTAACAGTAACACTGACTGTAACAATAACAATGTTGCTAGTCCCCGTAAAAGACCAAGATCAGGTTAACTGCAGCAGACAGCCGTCTCGGTCCTGTTTTCTATCTATGTTCACCAGTTTTGAATTTATTGTAAATTTATTTTATCAAAGTGAAGCTGACTTGAATCTGGTGCTGACATCGTCACTCTTGTCAGTGTTATCTAATGTTTCTGTGAATAATATGAAATTAAAAACATTTGATGGATATTTCACAGTGTGGTTCTTTCACCCATGGAAACCATAGAAATAAATGACTTTGCATGAATCTGTCTTGTTTTTACTCTGAGGTCCTGTTTCTGTCTGATGACGTTTAAAAGTATTCAAACTAGCCCCTACAGTCAGACATCTTTATTTTTATGGTTTAGTAGATTTTGATTTGCCAAACCAGGTTTTATATTGAGATTTTTCTTCTGTAACAGGTCTTCTTTATTACAAAACAACAACTTTGGCACTTTTATTATTTATTTGTAAAGAAATTATTTTCACAGTTCACTTATTCATTTTTTTACTACATTATTTGTTGGACTTTATGCAAATTAGTGCATATGTGATATTATAACTCGTTTTATAATAAATAAGAAGCACACAAATTAAAATATTAATGTAAATGATCGCCTGGGGAAATTAAGAGCTCATATCAGTTAAGTTTTCTTGTTTTGTCCTTTTTTTCCACTTCCACTAGGTGTTCTGTAACTTTACAGTTGATATTTGAAAGTAGAGTAACTACTAAGTAGATCTGTCTGTGTTGATGCTGAAAGATTTATAATCTGATTCTGACTGTAACTGTTAAGATGATTATTGTGCACGTGCCATTCAGGCCTTCTAACAGCAAAAGAAAGCATTGATACCGGTGGTACATACTGTCAGTATTTAGACGGTGACATGGGTTGTGTAATTTGGCCTCCTTACATCATCACAATTTTTTTTGACTCAAACACTGTGACCGGTGCAACCAATCAGAATGACTTCAGAGCGTGATCACTTTTTTATTCGTTTTATCCATTTGTAATTCATTCTTATGCTAAAAAACGCTCTCAGTATTTGGACAGTGACACATTTTTCTTTAACTTCAGAGCTCCAGCATCTCTAGTGTGAAGTAAATGATGGTCACTGTGTTAATGACACAAAAACACAAAGTTACAGTTTGGTCCAATAGTATTTAAAAAATTGCACAATTCTAAATTTTGTACAGCAACACAAAAATGTATTTTAAGTCCAATGCTCAATAATGATGGATGTGTAGCTTTTCAGCTCTAATCCAAAGGGTATAATCAGAGTACTGTACATAGTTTTTAGGAGTTACTAATATTCTTATAGAGTATCAGATTTTCAGAGGCTTCAAAGTCGTTGGACAATTTGAAGTCTAGAAGCTGTGGACATAACAAAGTGATGCTTTCCTCACTTGAGATGCTCAGACAGGTCTCTTTACCTGCAGTTTTGTCTGAATGAGCATGCTCTATTGGGTTTGAAGAATACCTCATTATTCTTCACTGACCAGTTTTACAGCATTTGATAATCAGTGACAGCATTTCCACTGCAGCCCTGCAGGCTGGATCTAACTGTTTCACAGCGCAGTAACCATGCTTTATTTCAGGCTAATGGTGCTGAACTTACAGAATAAAAATGTTTTACTGGATAAATACTACAATGATTAGAATAACCTTTGTTTGCACTACACAGTTTGAATTAAAAACACACACACACACACTAAAGATAATATGCATGTTCAGACATACAGACGCATGATCAGCTATGTGGTATCAGGTTCACTCCATCCATACAAATAGACACAAACTGAACTTTACCTCCGCTTAACTTACTTAACCGTAAACCTTCATCTGTCCATGTTCAGAGTGAGTGACAGCATTTTACAGTGTCAGAAAATAAGGGAATATTAGAAATGCACAGTGATAGGGACGAGCTGTCAGAGTGCTCACATAATGTTATCTTCATAAACATAATCGCAGTAACCGAAACAAATACTCAGAAAGTCTGCAGTAATCTTTAAATTCATGTAATCAATAATACTTTCATAAAATGAGACATCCAAAAATGTGCACACAATATGACACATTTAACGCGTGTGAAATGTTGAGCAGTGTGCAGAAGCTTTGGTCTTTGTCAGTGCCCTCAGACAGAACACCTCACACCCACGGTGCACAAATCCACAACGTGGATGGTTAGGTTAGAAAACAGCAACAGTGCTGCAGTTCCTGTATGAACTGAACAACTTTGAAAATCTAAGAAACAGTTAAGCTTCTCTCCTCGAAAGCTAAGAGGGACAGACTGAACATGCAGACTGAACGGACTTTGTCACACTGGAGCATGAAACGAGGAACAATCATCAATCAGGAACGATCATATAGCCCTGTCGTCTTATTTGCTGTGATTTAGTGTGCGATTGTGTCCACGGGCAGAATTTTTTCATCTGGAAGTGACCTCATTCTCAGATGTTTCACTGACTTGATCACAAAATCTCTCAAACTTTTCGCCCTTTCAAAACTAAAACAGCTGAGAGAGGTAAAGGTAAGACAAATACTAATGAAACAAATGCAGTTATGCACTTTTATTTTCATCTGCTTTGAAACATGGGTTTAAGAAAAGGTTTCTTCTGCTGCTCCATTTGAAGCTGTTTGCTTGTGCTGCCCTCTGCTGGTCAATCAGGTGATCTTCCAGAATCTCTTAACTTTTGTTAACACAAGTGTTTAAATGAGCTTCATCTTTGTCTTTGTTTCATTATTGCTAACACTGTGAGGTGGAATCTCTGAAAAGATGGCTGAAGTTGTGAAGAAGGAAAATTAAAGCATTTATTTAACCATTAAAACATTACGAAAGCCTTCAAAATCTAGTTTTAGTCTAAGAAAACTTTTTTTTAAAATTAATCTTTCCAGGTTGCAAAGATAAATAAGGATATTAATATCAGGCTTACAAGGAATTAGATACTTTACCAAGAAATCATAAGGAGCAACCCACATAGCAGACAAGTTTGGCCCAGATCTGGTGTCACGCCGGCACTGCTAGCTGACTTCTGGCATGGTAAGTGGTATGTCATCCAGATATGGGCCAGGCCTGGCAATGATGCAGGTTTGACAGGTTTGTGAGTGTACACTTTATCCAAAACCTAGTGAGGGTTTACTCATGGTTGCCATCGGGTGGCTGTACCTCAGGAGGTAGAACAGGTCCTCTAGTCTGCATGTCAACAGTGTGAATGTGTATGAATATTGTTAGGAAGCACTCAGTTTAGAGAAAGTGTTTGATTGGGTGAATGTGGCATGTTGTATAGAGCACTTTGAGTAATCCGTGAGAGTAGAAAAGCGCTTTGTAAGAATCAGTCCATTCACTGTCTGAGCAAAGTTTCGTATTGTTACTTTTGCACTGTTGTGTTCCGGCACATGTTGTTATTACATGGCTTGATTAGAGTACACATTAGGCTGACATCTGGGGCTGGAGCTGAAACTGTTCTGGGACAGGCACAGGCACAGGGCAGCACTGTGTCTACAACTGGTACGTGGCTGCACACAACTTGCACATAGCCCACATACCGCAAAGAATGACGGCCCTTTGGTGGCCCAGATCAGGTTTGCCAGAGCTAATCCACACATGAGCCAGCACAGGACCACCAGTGTGTCTGCAACTGGCCTTGTGCTGGCCCATCTGTGGGCCACCTCTGGCAAACCAGATCTGGGCTAGTTAATGTGAGATGCCAAAAAGTGAGAGGGAGACCTTTCAGTGATGCTTTTCAGAAATCGGAGAAACTCCCCACAAACATCCAGGTTTTGCTCTTTCAGCTGGGCTGAGCAGATGTGAATGTCTGACTGAAGGAACTAATGAAACAAGAAGTAGAAACCTCCTCAACAGGATCTACACTGAGCTCTACATCACAGAGGAACAGAGTGAGGGAGTTTATACCCAACATGAGGTGAGGCAGCTGGAGACAGCTTCCAAGATCCTCCATGACACTCCAATCAGGTGCCAGGACATCTTTAAAGCATTGCCTGACCAACAGAGACCCATCAGAGTGGTTCTGACAAACGGCATTGCTGGTGTTGGAAAGACTTTCTCAGTACTTTCTTTCTCACTTCCGGTATGATGGCGCCTGTGTTTGGCTCTGCCGCTGCCGGTTGTAGTTTGTCGCGCTCTACTACTGTTGTGTTGTTTTTTTCTGCTCTACTGTTCTCACTCAGTTTTAATGATGTATTTGCGGCCCTGGTGTATGATCGCCTGGCCTTGCTATCCATCCGATCCTCTATGATGCCACACGATGTCTCGTCGCCCTCCTCCATTAGCTGGATCCTCGTCAGGCGATTTCAGTGGCCCCTCTAGACCACGGAGAAGGAGAGGGAGAAGAGGAGGTATTCAGGTAAAGCTCAGGATGTACTGGCGGCGTGGTTTGGCTGGTAAGCGACGTCGAGCGTGCGTTGTCTCCTGTGTCCAGAAAAGCTCCATGGAGGGGGACTTGTTTTCCACGGCCTTGTTTGGATACGCTGGGCCCGGCTCTTTGAGACCCTGCCACCTCAGGAGGGTTTATCCAGACTCTTTTGCGGGCTGGCTTTTTCTTCCCTCGGTGAGTGGATTCTATGAGCGGGACGGCTCAAACCCTGTGTATTTACGTCCCTTAACTCGAGCCTCTGCAAATAACGAGGCTTCTAGCTCACTGAATATGGCGCTTTTTAACGCTTGATCTCTGTCTAATAAATCATTCTTGTTGAATGATTTTATATTATCTAAAAAACTCGATTTTTTATTCCTGACTGAGACCTGGCAGCGGGATGTAGACAACTCATCACTTGTTGAACTCTGCCCGGATGGCTATACTTTTATTACCCAGCCTCGGTTGTCTGATCGGGGTGGTGGGCTTGCCGTGGCTTTCCAGGACCGTTTCTCCTGCCGCTCCGTGAAAACTGGACTTTTTCGCTCGTTTGAGCTGCAGCTGCTTAAAATTGGTAACAAGGATCCTTTGTACTGTGCTGTGGTGTATCGTCCACCTGGATATAACAGGTTATTTTTATCGGAGCTCAGCGACTTCTTATCCGCTACTATGAAGCTGTCTAGAGTGCTTATAGTTGGGGACTTTAACATACACGTTGATGATGACTCCAAGCTATTCACCAGAGACTTTATGAAAATTATTTTCATTTGACTCAGCATGTGTCCGGTCCTACACACAGCAAAGGCCACACACTGGACCTTGTTTTTACTTTGGGTTTAAAGGTCGTTGATATTATATATAGAACATGTAGATATAATCTTTCATAACCCAATTGGATGTGTTTAGATTTTAAACCTGGAGCACAACATTACAACGTCCCAGTCACTGAGCTTTTCTCGAAAAAGGAAAAAGTCAATTTTATCCTTCTGTTACTGTGGACCACCATCTTCTCAGTTTTCTACACACTTGAAACACAAGCACATACTACCATGCTGCTGATCCCAAATCGAGTCTTGCACTTTAGAATCAATACATTATAAATGATTTTAACACTACTTCAGACAGCATGTTTCTATCAATTATCACATATAAACGTTGTACATGTACAACATTTACATTGTAAAGCTACAATGAAATTTCCAGAAACCAAAGGAATATTTTTGGCTTACATTTTCAAATGTATTCTGTGACAACAAATAAAAACATAAAATTATTACCAAAAGAAAATGTAAAGATTTATTGATGGATGTTGTGTATATTCATAAATTGTATGAGTTAAAATTGTGAAATCAAGGAAGTAAACTGACTTAAGAGTCTCCAGTCTACAGTGTGGACTCTCCAAAGAAAACACGCATCTGTTTAATTCCTGAATTCTACAGACTGTTTTCACTCAAGTCCAGAAGCTTCAGATGGTAAGGATTGGACTTCAGAGCAGACACCAGAGCAGCACAACTGATCTCTGATAAACTGCAGTCAACCAGTCTGAATTGTGGGGGGAAAGAGATAAAAACAATGATGATCCTATCAGATGTGTTCAGGTTTTAAACATGTAGCTCACTTTACTATGTCCTAACCAATGAGCAAATACCTCTATTTCTGTGTTTTCTGTGCATTCATGTATATGTGTGTCTTTGTGTCTATTCAGAAAGATCAGTATTAATGATCAAACAGTGGATTAAATAGACAAAAAATATTTATTCCTTATTCATATATATTCCTTATTCCTTATTCAATACAAATATTTGTGCGCGCGTGTGTGTGTGTGTGTGTATATATATCCCCACAAACTGCATGCCTTTGGACGGTGGGAGGGAGCCGGAGTACCCATGCATACTTCACACAGAAAGACCCCGGCCTGATGGTGGAACTGAACTAAGGACCTTCTTGCTGTGCGGCAACAGTGCTAACCACCGTGCCTCCACACACACACACACACACACACACACACACACACACACACACACACACACACACACACACACACACACACACACACACACACACACACACACACACACACACACACACACACACACACAGTGGTCCCTCGCTATAACGCGGTTCACCTTTCGCTGTTTACCGGATTTTTTTGTGTGCAATTTTGCATGCTTTTTTTTTCTTACAGCGCATTGTGTTCTGCATCCTGATTGGCTGTAGACCATTGTCAATCCATCTCGTGCCGTGTCTCCTGTACAGTACAGAATGTGTTCAGCTTGTCAAATTTACATAAATCTTTGATCGCTAGCAGTGTGACTCTGAAGTGCTGTACTGTAATTTTGTAGGTTTTCTGCCCAGCAAACACAACAATGTCGACAAAATGTTTTGCATCATCAAAGGCAACCGCCATACCAACCGCAAACCTCGTTTACTTGCATTTGAGTTCATCTTTTCATTTCTTCACATCTTCTAGCAGCTTCAGAGTGTAGGGATTCATGCATTTTCATTTACACGACTGTTTTCTGAGGGGAGACACAAATCCCTTTTTGTGAGGACAACATCATAAAAGCATAGTCACAAAAATCACAGCATAAAAATCTGATAAATCAAACATGCAGGTGGATCACCTGCTGAGGTGAGCATCTCACAGCTGTTTCTTTTTCATTTGCATATTCTGAACCACAACAACTCTGCAGATTATTTCTGTGTATGACACTAAGACACTTGCAGTTATGTATGCATCAATTTGAATTGGTGTAAAGTCTGTGCTCATCACTGTGTTGTTTTGAATTTGAGCGCCACACAGTGGAATGTAGAACTGAGCCAACACAATTTTTGACTTAAAAGTAATGAAAACTAGTCATAAGAACAGCCTTTAGTAAATATTTTTCTTACGAATTCTTAAATTTTAAATGAATGTTTTTTTAATTAACAATTAAAAAAGATTTTTTCTTTTTTTTTAAACTTTTTTGTAAAAGTCAACAAAATTGCTCTAAAATATGTGAATGTTTGTGGTTATTGATCTACATTTTAATGGCAACATATAAGAAGTTTATATATTTTTTAATGATAATCCATGTGTATGTGTGGGGTTGTATTATGGCGATGTAGCCACTGGATGTGAGCGTTGAGCTACTAAATGTTAAAAACTGGCTGTGTGAAACTTTTATTTAAGAAAAAAAATAACCTCTTTTTATTTGTTTCATTCATTTATTCATTTGTCTGTAACTGTTTTGTTAAACTTTTTGTAGTCCTTTGTTTACTTCGTTGTTGCTTAGTAAAATGTTGCAAAATTGATTAGGACTAAATAAATAAATAAACTGCATTTGACCTGTCCAATTAAAAATTGTGAATCTATTTTAAATGCTATAAAAATGTAGTTTAAGAATAATTCTGAAACAATGAGTTATGCACAGTAATGCTATTAATACTAACAAGAAGAATAATTTATACGTTCATGTTTTTATCGTTGTGTGTAAACTATGTCTGAGATAAAAGTTGTAATTTCTTGTTTTTACGTGACGGTGTTTTGCCGTTGAACTCCGGGCTTCGTTGTAATGTTTCGTCACGACTGCTGGGGGCAGTGAGGAGCCGTGTGGCCTGAGGACAGCCAGGATTTAGAGCGCAGAAGAAGAAGTCTGTGTTCCACGTGAGCTGGTCAGCATGGCACCTCCGGGAGGAATAAACAAACCGAAAACTGTAAGAAATCCTGTTTTTCCTTCTGTTAGTCGGTTGGAGCCGAGGGCACATTCAGGAAACAATAACGAGTCAGACAGATGTTAAAGTTTTGTTCACACCCCCCTACAGTTATAGTAATGAATCAGTCCTTTGAGACAGTTTCCTCTCCAGTATTGTCAGTTGCGGGAAGTCGAATATAGCCTTAAAACATTTTGAGGAATTGTTTTAAATGTGTTGGTGCAATCCCTTTGTTAGTGGAGCGCATTGTAACTTCAGGAAACTGGGACACCCTGTGGACGGCAAGTAAACTGCATCGATCGAAACGTCACGAGACAAACAACAGCTACAGCTTTAAGAAGAATAGATTATACAGTAACCGGAAGCAGCAAAGGTGCTCTAATGGCTTAAATTATTATTTTTATGGCTGTTAATTTCTAACATGGCAGATGCACAGCTGCAGGTTTTAAACTTTGAAGTAATCGTTAGTATGTTCAGGTCTTTCTTCCACAGCCTGGTGGAGAAATCCTTTTAAGCCATCAATGGACAGTTACGTTTTCCAAGCGGGTCACGTGAGAAACCGTGTCTGTTGTGGAGCTAAACTCAGTTCTGGTCAATGGTACTTTTCTCTCTTTATAAACTGACGCTGGTGTTACAATCAGTCTGTGAAAACAGTAAAAAGTGCAGTAAAACAACAACAACAACAACATGTTAAGATTATTTAAGCTAAACTGCCAGAAAAGTGAGCCCTGCTACAGGCTGGCGACTATTCCAGGTGTACCTCACCTCTCACCCTATGGTAGCTGTGATTGGCTCCAGCCCCCCTTCCAACCCCACGACCTGGAATTAGATAAGTGAAAGAATATGGATGAATGAATGCCAGGAATAAAAACAAAAAAACTATATGTGCTGTTGTTACTGTGTTCGTAGTTTGAATACTTCATCTGCAGTTTGCAGTTCTCTCACTGAAAAAAAAGAACTGATCATCTGTTTACGGCTTCATATGCATATTACTTGAGAGTTGTCTGCCATATTAAATGTGATACAACCACAAATCACTTGTGGAAGACTCACTCTACTGTGGCAACCATGTCCAGTGTCTATGATCAAGATCAGCGGTCCCCATTTACAGGAAAATGGAAAGTTTTTAAAACTCTGTTGGTTTCCAGTGTAGCTGCTAACACTTTAAACCTAACTTTGTGGTTTCAGTTTAAATCGGCTGCAAGACACATACTGATTTATTTACCACCTGCTTCAAGATTACATTAAATGCATCAATAACAAACTGTGGCTGTGTCTTGATTACATTGGGTTATGTACATCACTCTCTGCTGCAGATGTTTCATAAACACAACCTGTTGGGTCGTTTCTCTGTAGCTTTTCTTGTGTGATAAAGTGTGACTGAAGTAGATGGAGCTCAGTGAAAAGAAACACTTATTACTATGTCCTCAGAATGTCAACTCCAACTTTCAGAACAAAATATCCCACAGAGCATTTTTCGCCCAGTTCTCATCTACCCCTGATTTAGATTCTAACCGTCAGTTTCAGATCTGCATTGTCTCTGAGTTTAAGTTGTTTGAGTCAGCTAATTCAAAGAAAGCCTGGATATGTTTCAGCTGTTGTTGTTTGTTCCTTCATATCTGATGAGGAGCTCTAAACACTCGAGTGTTTCTGCCTTCCTTGAACGTGTCGTGGTTCTCTTGCAGGAGTTGGGGAAGAAGCTTTTCAAGCGCCGGCGAGTTCTGAGCCGTGAGAAGAGGAAGCGGCATCAGATCGTGGGAGCTGTGGTGGATGAAGGTCTCATCACCATCCATCACCTGAAGAAGAGAAGGTGAGTGTCAGCTGACCCCCTCCTTCCTCCACCTTCTCATGGCCGCAGCGCGTTGTGACATTTTCTGTCCCATCAGGACGAGTCCGAGAGCCAACATCACGCTGTCAGGGAAGAAGAAGAGGAAGCTGATTAAACAGCTGCAACACCAGCAGAAGGAGAAGGCCTCTATGGAAGGTAAAGAGTGCCAAACCTTCTGACTGACTCTCTCCTTAAGTGTTTTCAGCATCTCTCAGGTACTTCAGTCGGTGTTAGTGTGCGGCTCTGGTTTCCAGACCTGTGTGGTCCACTAAGCTTTAGACCTAAACATATGAAAGACCAGTTGGGATTGCTCCGTTTATTACTTTACATTAATTAATCTTATTTTGAATTTGGGCATGGATGAAAATTTACATACGCTCTGGGTGTTTATGGAAAAATTGGAAAAATGTAACATCCCAAGAACAAAACTCTGATGCAGTCATAAGATAACCTTAACAAATAGGTAAAGCATTTGGGATGCATTGTTTTTATTATTTCCAGTCTTCGTAATTTATCTCTTCTTGGAAAACTGCAGACTGTGGCAATGCAAAATTATGAAAGTTTTGACTTTTCATTGAAACTCAAATGCATATTGTCCACTCTGCCTCAAAGGCTTAAAGACATCCACGTGGCAACATTGAACGCTAGTCATAGCGCCACCTAATGGCAGCAAGACGTCAGTTTTAGCTGATTGATATGACATTATCACCAGTGTTGGGAAGGTTACTTTTAAAATGTATTCCACTACAGATTACAGAATACATGCCCCAAAATGTATTTTGTAATGTATTCCGTTACGTTACTCAATGAGAGTAACGTATTCTGAATACTTTGGATTATTTAATATATTATCATGCTTTTTATAACTACATTAATGTACTATTGCTGTGTGATTTATTACTAGTACTGAAGGTTACTCGCCAAACCAATACCAACTACATTTTTAAATCCTAATATAAAATGAGTAACAGTAGGTGGACATTAGGTAAGGCTGCACTTTTTGCAGCGATCTTGTATAGAAAACTATACGGCATCCATCCCACTTTGGATGGAGCAGCTCTCATTTCTAGAAATATGGACAAATTTATTAAACCCCCCAAAATATGACTATCCAGAGTTGGGACCAGGAAGCAGAGTTGCAGTCTTACACGCTTCTCTGCAGCTTCTCTCCTCCTGCTACCCCCCCCAAAAACCCATCTCCATAGAGACTGTGTCGGCTCCCAAACAGACAAAAAACAAACTAAAAACCAGCAACAAACAACTTAAACATAAACAATTACAAAGAAAGAACAACAAAGTATCCACATCTGAACCAAAGAGTAAAACAGTGAAATGTGGATTATTAAATATCAGGTCTCTCTCCTCCAAGTCTCTGTTAGTACATGACTTAATAATTGATCAACAAATTGATTTACTCTACCTTACAGAAACCTGGTTGCAGCAGGATGATTATGTTAGTTTAAATGAATCAACACCCTGGAGTCATTCTAACTACCAGAAATCTCGAAGCACAGGCCGAGGGGGCGGTGTGGCAGCAATTTTTCACACCAGCCTATTAATTAATGAAAGACCAAGACAGACTTTTAATTCATTTGAAAGCCTGATGCTTAGCCTCGTCCACCCCAGCTGTAAAACTCAGAAACCAGTCTTACTTGTTATCATCTATCGTCCACCTGGGCCT